>NC_143582.1:20747296-21058183 GCF_048544385.1 Mastigoproctus giganteus
GATACATTTGCACATCTCCATTACGTGGAAACCTCCCCTGAGTCCAAGGATGCTCTCATAATTATGGCTAAGGGTTTGCTGAGTTGCTTTGCCGCCTCCTTTAATATAACTGGATAGATCCCATCCACCCCAGGTGCTTTTCTTACGTTTAACTTCAACAATTTCTCTTCCACTTTGCTCTCGGTTATTACAAAATCATTAAGTATCTTGCTACAATTTGATAACCTTCTGCCATTTTCAAACCTTAATAATTCCTCACGTGTGAATGTAGATGCAAAATACTCATTCAGTTTGTTTGCTATCTGAGCAGGATCATCAACAGTCGAACCATCGATGTCAAGTGGACCAATCAGATTCATCCCCTTCCTTTTAGAGTTTATATAAGTAAAGAAATCCTTGCTGTTTTTCTTAGCATCTTTTTCCAAGGATTTCTCGTAATCTACCTTCGCCTGCCGAACCTCCTTTGTGACCTAATTACAGATTAACTTATATCTGCCATAGGCTTCTGAGTCGCTTGATAATTTATATGCATCCCATGCATTTTTCTTCTCTGTTACGAGTCTCATTAGTTCATTTGACAACCATTTAGGCCTAAACCTTGCACAATATTTCTTAATAGGTATGAACCTTTTAGTAGCTTCCACGATTAATTCCTTGAATGCTTCCCACTTAGAATTTACTGTTGGTAACATCGTCAGTTGATCCCACTGTACAGAATTTAAAAACTGTCTGAGACCACTGTACTCGCCTTTAAGGAAGCAAAAACCCTTTCCTTTACCCCTGATAGTAGTTAAATCTTTAAGTAAATCCCACGTCAGTACACTGTGGTCACTGCCACCTAGTGGTTCTTTTATCTGCAAATTCCTAATACATGAATGATCACTGCTGATAACCAGATCAAGAGTATTACTTTCTCTGGTTGCCTCTCGAACATGCTGCTGCAGAAAACAATCATCCAATAAATCCACAAAAGTCTGACTAGTGTGTGAGTGCCCAACCCACAAGTTCCAGTCAATATCAGGGAAGTTAAAATCCCCCATTATAAGACATTCCGATTTACTAGCCCACTCTATTTCTCTGTACAATTGTTCATTGTACTCATTCAAGTCATTAGGCCTATAACACACTCCTACTCTTATTTTTGCTTTCGCAGTGCTTATGTCACACCAAACTGACTCAACAGTGCACTGTTCATCTATATCAACTGGATGCACTTCTTTTGATTTTATGTTTTTCTTTATTAACAGCATAACACCTCTTCCCTTCCTATCCTGTCTATCCTTTCTGTACACATTGTACTCCCCAAATTCCAGTTCGGCATACCTTATATCTGTGTGACACCACGTCTCTGATATCCCAACAATATCCGCCTTTGATGTCTTGACCAACACTTCAAATTCATCAAATTTATTTACTATACTTCTAGCATTGGTATACATGCAAGTATACATGCACCTATTCTTATTCTTAATTACTCTAACATATCCCATATACCCACCTGTTTCACGATGACTGCCATCCGTCCCTGAAACCCCCAAAACCCCTCGCTCCAGGTCGCTACTCATTCTAATAGAAGTTGTGCACGAATCACCTTCACCTCTGCCTACGGCTACTGTTAAACTATTAGTCCTTGTATCCCCCCAAGCTATCAGTTTTCCGACCCACCTAACACTGCCTCGATAGCATCAGCAAATATTCTTGCACCCTTTCTATTTAAGTGTATCCCATCCCTGTAGAAGCAGTCTCTCTCTCCTGTTAACAAGTACAGTCCAGGCTGAAAAAAATTCTATCCCTTGAGCCTTGCACAATCTTTCCAGGGCCGAATTGATCGACAAGGCTCTCATCCTATACTCCCTCCTATCGTGTCTGTGCAGAATTGCAGACACTTTGAAATTCAACCCTAATTCACGGCTTTTTTTCATCAGTGACCTGTAATTGTTAAGTAATTCTGCCGGTCTCCTACTCTTAATATTATTAAGATTCATTAAGATTAATTTCAGAGGATGCTGAAAGGTCAGGGAATGATCACCGCATATCCCTGGAGCAATATGGCCTTTTGAAATATGGTTTTTAGTTGCTAATGCTCCTAAAAACCAAACAACAACAACTACCTAGTTATAAAAGACTGCACTAACAGAAAAACCCAATAAACAGAAACTGCAAATCGTTTTATGGTAGTGACGTCCAGAAATGTGCTTCAGAAAAATATCACAAAGACATTCAAAAACTGATTCCTATAACCGAACATATGATAATGATGAAAGTGTAGTGCATTTTAATGATTTGAACTGGTTTTTTGAAATTCGATTCTAAAAAGTGGCTGATTCTACTAACCAGTGTTCATGTTAACCGGCACCTGCTTATTTCTCTTTATTTCGCTTATTTCGCTTATTTCTCGCGCTTAGAATTGTCTCCAACCAGATCATGTGGCCCTTTCTCTCAGACAATAACACTGTTTGTAAATGTGTTGGCTGCGTATCTTGTTTTTGCAACCTTTAGTTGAAGTGATTTTTTGTGTTGTGCTTATTTGACATAAATTTACTGTATTGATTGTTTGTTGTTTGTTTGTTATTTGGTTTTTAGGAGCATTAGCAACTAAGGCCATATTGCTCCGGGGATATGCGGTGGTCATTCCCTGACCTTTCCACATCCTCCGTATTTGGTGGGCATGGGCTTGAACTCCGGTCTAATCAAGAAGCGTGTGCTATGCACTGCTGCTCCTTCCCACCTGGCTAAGGAGGCGCCTTTACTGTATTGAATTCGTATACATACAACATTGTGTAAACTGATAAATCACCTTTTAGAGAGAGAAATAGCTTAGTTATATAGCAAAAAAGGCCTCCGTAGCCGAGTGGGCAGGAGCGGGAGTGCAGTAGCACACGCTCTTTGAGTAGACCGGGGTTCAAGCCACTGACTGCTGAATACGGTCGATCTGCCAACCCGCACTGGACCAGTGTGGCAGATTATGGTCCATTTCCCTCAGCATGAATTGTTGAAGAGGCTTCCTGCAGTGGGTTGATAATGGCTGCACTTTACTTTTTTTTACTTTTTATAGCAAAAATTTCAACTTCTGAGGCCTTGGAACAAATTACTAAAAGACAATGTGTTATTGGGTTGATATTAAGATATTTTCACAATATGATGTTGTCTCTGGAACAGATTAATATCATAAAGTGGGGATCCATTTGTATTTATAAATCTCTAGTTTTAATGGATTTTTGTAGGCACCTTTTCTTTAGTTAAATTACATAACCAGCTGTATAACTGCTCTTTGTCTTTCAGCAAAGATGGAATCAAATGGTCCCTTCCACATTTTCTTGTATTTTCTTTTACTGCAAAGTCACTGACCATCAATTTCCATTTTCCAGCCCATCTGGTGAGTTTATCTAGACCCTCTTGAAGTAGCATATCCTATTCTACTTGCACCAGCATTAATGACTACTCCTCAACCACATACAATGATTTCAGTGGTGCAGTGATAGCACCAGCTGCAATAAAGAATGGCAATGGACTGTGATTTTTCAAGGTTCCATTTCGGAGAGCAATGATACAAGGAACATTCTGCATCAATTTCCTTGTTAAAGAGTTCCAGCAATATGGAACTCTTTAACAGGAACTGTAATATGGTACTATTTGTATTCTCTCTATCTCTATGTGGCTGTCGCAAAAATTTATTTAAGTTGCTGTCACCAAGTGATCAAATGCAAGGGTACAGTAATACATGTTTGAGCTGACTATGGTTCACACCCACATGATTGCTAAATATACTACTGTTCTTGTATTCTATCTGGTAAACACCTGCAACTCTATATGGCTGTCTCAGAGTAATAGAAAATTTATTTCTTAAAATAGCCATTCACCACCGGACTTTGTTCAAGGTAATCCCAAGGTGCTATTAGCAGTCCCATACTGCTAAAGAAATCAGAGATGCTTTCTGCAGTCATTTGCTTCCTTGGCCTGGTGGAATCCCACTTTGTATCTCACTGAGCATATATGGTCTTTATATCTCATTGAGCATATGGTCCTTGATGTTGTCACAGACATTCTCTCAGATATACCAGACAAGCTGTATTTGCTACCTGGGAGTCTAAAACACTGATGGAACTGATATTCGGGTGACACTCAAGTCAAGTGGAGCCAATTTCGGCGAAGTCTGGACGGTCTGTGAAAGCAAATCCTCTTCTTGCAACTTCACGATGGTGGGACTGTTAGTAATCCTGGGTATAACCTCCATGCACAAGTACATGGTGGGTGACCACCCAGGTGTGAACCAAAGTAAGCAGGGGTCGAGGTGTGGCACCCACACCACATGGAGGAATACTGCCGCTCTATGTTACTAGGCAGTACTACATGGTAGATGATCCTCATCAACCAGTGCAATACCACGACTTTTCTTATTGGAGGTTTGAAGTGGTGAAACCCATGTTTAGTCTCCAGAGCTAAGTTCCGGTCAACCCTTCCCCATCACTTCCATCATGCAGTATGATTGATGACTTTTGAGGTTACGATGAACATAGTGACGAGATCCAATATTCCTTACATTTCGAGGGTACAGCTCTAAAACGATGTTTGCAGGTCAGCCGCTAATTAGTACACCGGACCGAACCTATTGGTAACTCTCTAGAAGGCTTCCGGATCAGCTAGTGTATAATCTTGCTACCTCTACTTTGCCAGATAGTGACTGGAGGAAGTCCGAGTAGTGTGTATGCGGGGGGGGGGGGGGAGCATAGTCAAGGCCACGTTATGTGAAGGATCTGGGTATATTCTTACAACGTGTACGCCATATCCAAAAATTTCATTACTTCATTCAGCATGTCCCACCCACTTTTTCTTACTATTGCATACACCATGAATTGTCAAACTAATAGAGCAAGCTTATCTGCAAAAACATCTAAACCTCCCAAGCACTTCCTAATTCATTTCACAAATATACGTGGTCTCAATTGTAATCTCAACAATGTCCATTTCCACTTGCAGTCTGCCAAACCCCATATACTTTTTCTGACAGAATCTCAGTTATCGGTTGATTCAACTACTGCTCATCTAAGATGCCCAAATTATTCGCTGTATGATTCCTTTCGCCTCAAAGGTGTATATGGCTGTTCTGATATTCCCTGTCAGAGACTTGGCAATTTGGAATCTCCTCTCTTTGATCTTCTCTGGCTTAAAATCTCTCTACCTCATTGTATCAAATTTATCTGTTGTCTCTACAGTTCTTCCAACTGCACTAATCACTTGGAGCTCTTTGACTTCCTCTCTTTGCAACTTGACTTTCTCCAGTCCAACTTTCCTAACAGTGAAGTAATTTTCCTTGGTGATTTTAATGTTCACAACTCCAGCTGGCTTCCGTTTTCTAGTCACATCGAGCCAGCTGGTCGAGATGCTGAGGCTTTTGCAATTACTAATGATCTTGCACAGATTGTTCATTTCCTTAGAAGAATATTGGACAATCCTAACCATACAGCCAATACGCTTGCTCTTTTTCTGACAAACAATCCTAAGTACGTGGTCGAAGTGAGAGGTCCTTTAGGCACCTCAGATCACAAATTGGTGATTGTCTCTTCTCCAATGGAGCGTTTATTTCATGGCTATTCCCAACCTCGTGTTATTTGGCATTATAAGAATGCAAAATGGGATGACCTGCAAGATTTCTTTTCTTCTTTTCATTGGTCGGATTACTGTTTCAAAACTTCTGATGTCAACGTTTGCTCAGTGAAATCAAAAAAAAAAAAAACAGTGAAATTATTCTTGCAGGAATGGAATCCTTTATCCCACACTCTACTTTAAAATCTCATCCTTTATCTAAACCTTGGTTTTCCAATAAATGTGCTAAGACTGTTCAAGAGAAGAATGTTGCATATCGTAATTGGCTTATTTCTAATTCTTCAGTTTCATTTTCTGCCTACACCAAAGCTCACAACAATTGTAAAGCAGTTATTAATCAGTTCAAACTAGAGTTTGAACAGGTTAAGAGTAGAAAACTTGCTTCTTGCCCTAATGGTAGCTGAGCATTCTGGTCTCTTGCCAAAGCTATTGGCCGCAACTTTTGCCCATCTCTGTTCCCACCTCTGTCCAAACCAGATGGTTCTGTTGTCACTTAAGCCAAGGATAAAGCTGAACTGCTAGCATCCCATTTTTTTTCCAACTCATGTATTAATGACCTTGGTAAAATACCTCCCACCATCCCCAACATGCTCCATTCAATGCCTCCTGTGGTCTTCTGTTAAAAGGATGTCAGAAGGATTTTGATGAATCTTGATGATAAGAAAGCTCCTGGTCCTGATGGTATTTCTCCACTTGTTCTCAAAACCCGTGCTCCTGAACTTACTCCTATTCTTTGCTGCCTTTTTTCTCTTTCTTATTCCAAAGGTGTTTTTTCTTCTGTTTGGAAATTTGCTCATATCCAGCCAGTTTCTAAAAAAGGGTGACAAATCTCTCCCATACAATTAACGTCCCATTGCAATTACTTCTACTCTTTCTAAAGTAATGAAGAAATCAATTAATTGCCAAATTTTAAACTACCTAGAAACCTTCCGTCTGATTGTTGATCGCCAGTATAGATTCTATCAGTGTCGATCCACTGGTGATATTCTGGCCAATGTTATCCATTCATGGACTAATTCAATGGAAAGGTTCGGTGAAACACAAGTAGTTGCTCTTGACATCTCAAAGGCTTTCGATCATGTTTGGCATAAAAGTCTTCAAAACTAGCTTGGTTATCCAGTTTTCTCTCTGATCGCTCACTGAGGGTGATGGTAGATGGCTCTCTGTCCTCTAACTTCTCCACTAATGCCAGTGTACCCTAAGGTTCAGTTCTTTCCCCCACTCTTTACCTCTTGTATATTAATGACCTTCTTCCATTGACTGGAAATCCTATCGATAGTTTTGCCAATGATAGCACATTGCATTTCATTTTCCATTTTGAGAAACCTTGCCCTGCTCAATCAACTTCAACTTCTCGAATATCCGCTACCAATTCCTTAAATGTCGATCTCCAGGTAATTCTCCAGTGGAGCAAAGACAACTTAGTTGATCTCAATCCTTCTAAAACTCGGTCTTGTCTTCTACCTCGCAAAAAGGATTCTTCTGCTCCTATGCTTATCTTTGGTGACACTCCAATTTCTAGGCAAAATGATATATCTCTTTTGTGGATTACCCTGACTTCTAATCTCTCTTGGCACAAGCACATTACAAATATTGCTTCCTCTGCATCTAAAAAACTTGGTTGTCTCTTTCGCTCTCAGCGTTACTTTTCTTCCAAACAGCTGCTCACTCTGTATAAATCACAAATCCGTCCTACCATGGAATATTGTTCTCACATCTGGGGTGGTGACCCCAAAACCTCTCTCAGGCTTCTTGATTCCATTCAGAAAAGGGCAGTTAGGTTAATTAATGATTCATCTCTAACAGAGTCTCTCCACTCGCTGTCTCATTGATGTACTGTTTCTGCTGCATGCCTCTTCTACAGATACTTCCATTGGCACTGTTCTTCTGAATTGGCTTCTATAATTCCCGTTCTCTCTCTTTCAAAACAGTCCGAACACGTGCAGCCACCAGCCAACTACTTTCCATTTACTGTCCAACTTCAAACTCTCAGAACCAACTTTTCATCTTCCTTGTTTATTGATTCAACTGCCATTTTCTGGAACAACTTCCTTCATACATATTTCCTGAAAATTACAGTCTACAGAAGTTCAAGTCCAATGTCAACAAATATCTTTTTTCGTCTTCTCAACCTCCAACCCAAGCATGGTACTAAGAACTATAAGTTCTAATACCTCTCGTGTTTGGGGTTTACGTAAAAAAAAAAAAAAAAAAAGATATGGCACAAATAAGACAACTTAAATTTGGGCAACAACCAGTACAACGCATAGTAGTTTTAAGAGAACAGTTAACTCACACATGCAGGGATATATCTCAAGAGGATATCAGATACACTTTTGATTCAATGCTACGGTGCATAACAGTTTTCATTGCTGCCAGAGGTTAAATAAGTAGGCTGCTGTCACCAAGCTTTTGCTATTTCCCATATCCTTATCTTATACCAGTTAAAACGACAAGATGTATTGCAGTAAGTATTGATGCCACATGACAGAGGAAAGATAAATTGGTAGTATTTGTGGAATATGGGTTAAACTGTGCTCTTTTTTTTGCAGAAGTAAAAGTCATTTTTGTGTAACAGGTACAAAGAAAGTGCAAAACTGAAATTAAAAGAGAAATTAGCAGGTGAGATTGAGTACCTGAGTATCTTTAGGTAGTAGTAGTAGTGGCATGTGATTTTTTTTTTTTTTTTGATTTGGTAGTTGTTGGCGCATCGGCTTCTGTGGCCATATTGCACCTCCCAAGGTTTTTGCAGTATTTTGATCCAAGCCCAAGGCGGGAATCGAACCCGCGACCTTTGGGTTGCCGGGCAGGTACTTTACCCACTCGGCTAGCCCGGTCGGCAGTGGCATGTGATGCAAGAAAGCAAATGTATGAGCTTATGCAGCATCAGCCAACAAAAAAAAAAAAAAGGTGGCAACCTCAACACCATCCATTACTGAACAAACTGAACCAGTACCACGAAACAGCAGTTATGATATCTAGTGGATCCCCTGTTAGAGAAATTAACAATATAATATGCAAGAAGAGACAGAATAGAACCAGCGTAAGTCTCTGTGGGGTAAGAGTATAAAATATCAAAGAATATTAATGTCTCAATTATACAAAAGTACAGAATGCAAGGAGCTGAATAATCTCGTACAGACAGTTGAAAAAAGCAATTACTGTAATAATTTACTTATTCTTTGTAAACTAAAACACTGCCAATAAGTAAGCAGACAGACCTATGTGCTATTTGCTAAAAATGAGTTTGTCAAATTGAGGGAAAACCTGTCAAAAATATCATTACTAATTTACTTTAATATTTTTTTTATCAATTTTTAAGTTATGTTATGAACTAAATTATGTTTTGTAATATTTACCTCAGCAACATATTTTTCAATGATATTATCTGGAACTTCAGGAAAGTTCTTTTTCATATCCAAGAACAAATGCATGTTGGATATTTCACTGTCAGCCATGTTTAATCAGGAAGAAACAGAAACAATACATATCGGTAACAACTCCAACATCTCTCCTGCAATAAGAATAAAATATTTACAAATACATATTTAGAAAATATTTATTTAAATTACTCAATATACATATACAAGGATGATTCCAAAAAGTCTGAGCTAAGTTAGGGGGTTAAGTTCTACTTAACCCCCTAACTTAGGCAGCTCTATTGTTAGAGAAATTAACAATATACTATGCAAGGACACACAGAATAGAACCAGCATAGGTGTCTGCAGGGTAAGAATAAAAAATATCAAAGAATACTAACGTCCCAATTATACAAAGAAACTGTACTGATAATATATATACAGTAAACCCCCGCTTTTCGCGGGAGTTACGTTCCTGAGAAATGCCGCGAATACCGAAAACACGAATACTGAGTTATGGCTCCCATAGTAATAAAGGGGTTCCGTTCCAAAGTATGAAATATATAAGAAAAACTAGTCTAAAATTTTGTCTATGTATGTATTATATGTACCTTCGTAATATGACTATGTACATAGTGAAATGCAAGCATATGGCATCGAAGTGAAAATAAGAAACAATTTAATATTAAATCTAATATTTATTAGAAATTTCAAACAAATCTTTCAAACCAGCGCCTTTGCTAGCAAAAAAACTTATCCCGCCAGTGCTATTACCAGTTTTGCTAAAGTGTTGATAAAGGAGTTTTGTCTTTTCATGAATGATGAGTGAACTTAACGGAATTTTATTTTGAGTTCGGTCTTCTATCCACAGATTTAAAGCTTTTTCCATTTTTTCTAATTTAATATCACGAGTTACAGAGCAAATTTTTGAAGCAATTAGCGCGTTTTCACGGACACTACGGCGGATTTTTTTTTCCGATTTTTTGACTGATCGTATCGTTGACTCATTGATTTTATAATGTTTTGCCACTGAAGAGACACTTTCACCATTAGAAATTTTGTCTAATAACTCAATTTTATTCGCTAATGTCATCACCTTCTTTGATATTTTCATATTTCCCTTATTATTCGTAGCCATATTTTTGTACGGGTAAAAAAGAACTTGTCCACAATAAAGTCACTTTCTACGTTAACACACTCGAAAAAGTCTGCAAAACGGTAGCTTTATCACTTTTGTAAGCATATCAATTTATAAGCATATAAATTAAAAGCAAACGACCAAACCTTCCATGACAAGCGCATAACACATACTGAACAAGGATTAGTGAGAAACATCCACGATCGTGATTTTTTCATCCCTCTCCCCCCACCCACTGAACACTGTTTTGACCGGGAAAGATAATTTTAGCCACGACCATGTTTTTTTATGGCGGAAAATATTCACGGCACTTTAAAATTCACATTTTTACATTTTTTAGGTTTCAGTTTATATTAAATCAGCGATCGCGAATACCCGAAACCGCGAATCCAGATACCACAAATAGCGGGGGTTTACTGTATATATATATATAAATAGTAATAGTATTAGCAATGGCAAAGGATTCAAGGAAGCAAGCTTATACAGTATCAGCCAAAGGGGTGAAAAACCTACCCACCTCCTCTGTCTACATCCTCTAATAATTTGTCTAATTTTTCCTTAAATTTATTCAAACTACCTGCTTCCACAACACTACATGGAAGTTTATTCCAGTGATCAATCACTCTCTGGTTGAAAGCAAATTTTTGCACATCCATTCTGCAACCACACTTTTTCAATTTATGTTCCCTTATGTATGTTGTCCAAGAAAGGGTAATGCCGCCATTCAACATTTAATTTACTCACCTTTTAGAACCTTAAACACTTCAATCAAGTCTCCTTGCAAGTACTTGGTGCTGCAGCTCTTCGAATGCAATGCATGCAACTCCTTACAACAGTTCCCACGGCCTCCCTGAACTCTGGGTTGACAGTGTTGAATGAGGACTGACAGGATCTATATACCACTCTTCTGAGCACCCTCTAGTTTCCTTCTGTCAATTTCTGTAGTCAACATGAATGCTAATCTAACTGTAGTCGCACCATGCGACTACAGTTAGCATCAAGCTTTCTTTCTTAGCATCAAGATTCGTAAAAATCCTACTGGCATCCTTTTAAAGGAAGACCACAGAAGGCATTGAATGGAGTGTGTTGGGAATGGTGGGAGGTGTTTTACCAAGATCATTGATACAGGAGTTGGAAGAAAAATGGGATGCTAGAAGGCCAGCTTTATCGTTGGCTGAAGTGACAACAGAATCATCTGGTTTTAACAGAGGTGGGAGCAGAGATGGGCAAAAAGTTGCAGCCGATAGCTTTGGCGAGAGACCAGAATGCTCAGCTACCATTGGGACAAGAAGCAAGTTTTCTACTCTTAGCCTGTTCAAAATCTAATTTGGACTGATTAATAACTGCTTTACAATTGTTACGAACTTTGGTGTAGACAGTAAATGAAACTGAAGAATTGGAAACAAGCCAATTATGATATGCAACGTTCTTCTCTTGAACAGCCTTAGCACATTTATTGGAAAATCAAGGTTTAGATAAAGGATGAGATTTTAAAGTGGAGTGTGGAATAAAGGATTCCATTCCTACAAGAATAATTTCACTGACACGATTGAGCAAACGTTGACATCAGAAGTTTCGAAAGAGTGATCCGACCAAGGAAAAGAAATCTCGCAGGTCATACCATTTCGCATTCTTGTAATGCGAAACAATATGAAGTTGGGAATAGTCATGAGATAAAGGCTCAATTGGAGAAGAGACAATCACCAAGTTGTGATCTGAGATACCTAAAGGACCACTCACTTCGACAGTGTACTTAGAAGTGTTGTTGTTTGTGAGAAAAAGATCAAGCGCGTTGGCTGTATGGTTAGGATTGTCTGGTATTCTTCTAGGTAAATGAACAATCCGTGCAAGTTCATTAGTAATTACAAAAGCGTCAGCATCTAGACCAGCTAGATCGGTGTGACTAGAAAAACGAAAGCCAGCTGGAGTTTTGAACATTAAAATCACCAAGGAAAATTACCTGACTGTTAAGAAAGTTGGACTAAAGAAAGTCAAAGAGCTCCAAGTGATTATTGGAGTTGGGAGAATGGTAGAGGCAACAGATGAATTTGACACAATGAGGCAGAGAAATTTTAACCCAGAGAAGATGAAAAAGAGGAGATTCCAAAATACCAAGTCTCTGACAGGGAATATTGGAATGGACATATACACAAGTACCACCTTTGAGGTGAGAGGAATCATACAGTAAATAATTTTGGCAACTGAGATGAGCAGTAGTTGAATCAATCGATAACTGAGATTCTGTCAGGAAAAAGTACACGGGGTTTGGCAGACTGCAAGTGGAAATGGACATCATTGAGATTACAACTGAGACTACATATATTTTTAGTCTCAGCTGAACTCAGTGTAGTCTCAGTTTCAGTCTCAGTTGTAGTCTCAAATGAACTAGGAAGTGTTTGGGAAGTTTAGATCTTTTCGCAGATAAGCTTACTCTATTAGTTTGACAATTCATTGTGTATTCAATAGTAAGAAAAAAAATGAAGTAATGAAATTTTTGGATATGATGCACACATGGTAAGAATATACCCAGATCCTTGAAATAACATGGCCTCGACAATGCCCCCTGCATACACACTACTCAAACTACCCCCAGTCACTATCTGGCAGAGTAGAGGTAGCAAGATTATACACTAGCTGATCTGGAAGCCTTCTAGAGAGTAACCAATAGGTTCGGTTCGGTGTACTAACTAGCGCCCGGCCTGCGAACACCGTTTTAGAGCTGTACCCTCGAAATGCAAGGAAGATGGGATCTCACCATGATGTTCATCATAATCTCAAAAGTCATCAGTCATACTGCATGATGGAAGAGATGGTGAAGGGTTGACCAGAACTTAGCTCTGGAGACTAAACATGGGTTCCACCACTTCAAGCCTCCAATAAGCAAAGTCGTAGTATTGCACCAGTTGATGAGAGTCATCTACTACCTAGCATTGCCTGGTAACACAGAGGGGCTGCATTCCTCTCTGTGGGTGTGGGTGCCACACCTCAACCCCTGCTTACATTGGTTCAAGCCTGGGTGGTCACCCACAGTGTGCTTGTGCGTGGAGGTTATACCCAGGATTACTAACAGTTCCACCATTGTGAAGGTGCAAGGAGAGGATTTGGTTGTCACAGACTGTCTGGACTTTGCCGAAATTGGGTCCACTTGACTTGAAGGTCGCCCGAATATCAGTTTGATCAGCGTTTTAGACTCCTGGGTAGCAAGTACAGCTTGTCTGGCATATTTTAGAGAATGTCTGTGACAACCTCATGGACCAGCTTGATCTACATTTGATCAGTAAGTTAAACAAGCATGGAGGATATACTCCCAGCCCGAAGCGAGCATGTGGCTGCTTTGTTTCGGACATGGGCAAAACCAACGGCAGGATCAAATAAAGCTGCATACTGAAGTATTAAAAAACATTTATTTATAATTTTTATTTTCAATTACTAAAACTAAAGTTTTTGTAATTGAAATGAATTGATTATGAAAAACTAAAGTTTTCATAATCAATAAATATTGATTTATTGTAGAATATCTTGTGCACCCTTAGGGGTGTGCACACCCAACTTTGGAGACCACTGTTCTAACACACCCACATATATACACACTTGCTGGCCTTGGAGCTATGCCCTTACAGACACACCAGTGGCATATAGGGGAAACCCTGTTACTGCCATTTATACAATCACACTTTGAATACATTGTAGAATTACTCCTACATCTTTTTTCACTCTCCCCTATCACCCAAATGGTATATTATTCTGTTGTGGATTTTGGTTTTTAAAGCAAAATTCTTTTAAGTACACATAATAAATTAGTATCATATATGATGTATATAGTAGAATGTATATGACTAATTACTGCTACCCAAAAGCAGTACCTTGCATTTATCAATGTTAAAATCTCAAATGTCACTTTTTTCCTCCTCTGCATAATTTATCCAGGTCTTGTTGGAGTAGCATACCGTGATTACAAATTAACCACCCTGCTAACCTTTGTGTACATCAGCAAATTGAGACATTAAACTTGATACACCTTCACCAATATTGTTAATAAACACTGAAAACAATAATAACATTAATCGATTAAAAGTAGTGGCCACTAACAACCACTTAACCATCCCTTTTATCCATAGCAGTAACTTGCTCCTAATGACACCACTCCAATTTGTAGCTGTTCATGTAGAACAGGATAAAAATCTTTACTGAAATTTAAGTACAATATCAAAATTATTTTTTTTTACATCTAGTTCTTTTGTGTCTACCTTAGAAAAGCTAATCAAAATCGTAAATTCAAGTATATGATACTTAAATTTAAGGTGCCTCTCCAAAATTATGATCCCACATTAACTGATAATCAATGATTAAAAATCTGAAATTTTTTCTACTGAAATAGACAAATATTTAGTCAGTATTAAGTGATTTTTATGGTTATTTAATAGTAATTGAGCATGAGAACTTTCCAGATTCATTACAACCCCCTTAGCAACAATATGAAAAGTCAAAGGCGAGGCACTGGCAATGGTACTAAATTTCAAATTTTCCAAAGTTGCATTTGTTTATAGTTCAAGGTTACTTGCTCTTTCTCTCCTACTAGTTCTATAAATATCCACTGACAAGATTTGTGATTTGAAAGATTTTATTGTTTTCATATAAGAAAGATGAGAACATGAAACATAACATTTGCTCAAGATGTCTACTACTCTGTCGGTTGCAACGTGTTTAATTTTCAAATTTTGCATGCTAAATTTTAAATAAATTTTGAAATACATCTGAAAATAACTAAAGGTAAAAAATATATACATGTTTTTTAATATTTTTTAATTTTTTAAAAAAAATTTATATACAGGATTGTTAAAATTAAAGTATCCTTATGTAGAGGGCTCTGGAGCAAGTTCTGAGGCTCGTACTGAAGAGAAATTTGGACAACAGGTACAATAAAGAATGCGCTCGCCATTTATTGGGAAAAAAAAAATTAGTTACAAAATTTGTCACTATATGGCACTGTGGCAATACAAATCACTTGAACAGTGCTACAATTGTTCAATGTGTCCTCCATTTTGGTCAACAACAGTTTCCATTTGAAGAAGAGCATTTTCTACAGTAGAACGTAACATGTCAACTGGAATAGCCAGCACATGACGTCTTATGCTGTCCTTCAGATCTGCCAGAGTTTGACATCATTCCCAATACACCTGGTTCTTCAAAAAAACTCACAACCAGAAGTTGCATGTGGTGAGGTCTGGTGATCGGGGTGGTCAGGTCAAGATGTCTGGAAACAATGGCCAATGACCCATTCATCTGTAAAGCCTTAGCAATCTTTTGACACAATGGTGGATGTGGGGTGCCTTCAAAGTATGTTCCATGGCCAAGTGATATCCACTGTCATTCGCCAGAAACAAGTGCGTATGTGAAACAAATATCTGCATCACCATGCTTCAGCTGCTGTAGCATGTGCATCTTGTAAGGATAGTACCGCAACACCTGACGCATTACTAGCCTTACAGTGGAATATGGCATGTCCACTTCACAAGAAACAGCTGGCACACTTACGCTACCACATGGAGATTGGCTCGATAAATCCACGACAGCCACAGCCACATCTTTAACACAAGAGGAGTCCACTCGTTTTCAACCTCTACCTGGCTGAACACCAAAGATGTCCTGTCGCTTCAAATTTCGCAATCATTTTGCAGATAGCACAAAGAGTCATATGTCCACGTGGGCCTTATGCGCTTCTGACGCCGGAATTCTCTGATAGCCGCAGTTGCATTGTTGCTATTCTGATAGTACAGCTTCACTACACTACAGCATGTTTGCCTGCACTACAGCAGTGCCAACAACGTTGGCACTGCTGTAGTGCAGGCAAACATCTACTGTATGATTTTGAAGAGACTGCTTTGCTTTTATACAGTACAGTAGAGCTGAGTAGTGGAGTGCTGTGGCAATAACTTATGATTATGCAAATAATGTAAGTTATTTGCATAATCGTAACTAAGATAGTTATGTGCCATACAATGACATTTTCCAACTAATTTTTTTTTCTAAAAAATGGTGAATGCATTCTTTATTGTACCTTTTGTCCAAATTTCTCTTCAGTATGAGCCTTAGAACTCGCTCCAGAGCCCTCTACATAGGGATACTTTAATTTTAACAACCCTGTAGATAATAAGCAGAAATATATTTGAAATTTTGTGTAAACTGAAAAATGGAAGAAACTGATAAATTCATGTTTATACTTTATGCCTAAAAAAAATATATTTTTTTTTTCTGAAACAAGGGATAAAAATCACAGCATTTTTTAAGTATTTAATTTTTTTTTTTGGATCAAAGTTACACATAATAAGTATTGCAATCTATTAAGAGGAGACGAAATACTGATATTGTTCAAGTAGAATTCAAAAAACCTTTTCCAGAAATTAAAATGAAGATTTTGGTGAAATAATGAGCACTTAATCTGCTTTTAATTTCTTAAAGGATTAGAGATTATTCTCAGATGGTTCATGCTGTCCTTATGATTCCATACCCTGAATGTGAAGCTGACCATATTGTAAAGGCAGAATTACAGGAATTACTTCCTGTACCACTAAAAAAGTGGTACAGGAAGTACCACAAAACACCTGATATTCTTTAAGAAATTAAATCCAGATTACCCTCCATGCAGGTTTAAGTGCCCGCAATTTCACCAATTTCCAATTGTTGCCCCACAACTTCCTATACTACACTTGAGGGCACCACCGCTACCGGTAAACCACTGATTAAATTATTTTCCCTGGCACAGAAGTCAAGCTTACAGTTCTGTAATTATTCACTTAACCCTTTGATCCCTATTTGTAAAGAGGAGAGACATTTCAGATCTCCAGTCTCTAGGGATCTCCCCTAAATTCAAGGATCTTATTATTATTATTAGCCATATGGTGAAAGGACGCCTGAGGCTTTTGCTGCACCAGCCAAAAAATAAAAAATAAATAAAAAATTCTGAGTTCCCCTGAGTGAGTGAGTGAGAGAGAGAGAGAGAGAGAGAGTGTGGAAGGGAATCACCAAGAAAGAGAAGAATGATGATATCCAGCTCTGAACCCTGGGTGCCAAAGCCCACAGTCACCAGATGTGAGCCCCTGGGATTCTCATAATTATGGTGAAAGGTTTGCTTGCCTCTCTTGCTGTTTAATTTAATATAATTGGACAGAGTCCATCAGCTCCAGATGCCCTATTAGAAGAAATTATTACCAAATTGCTGAAGCTAATTTTAGCTTCAGCAATTTCTCTTCCACTTTCCTCTCTCTCTCTCTCTCAGCACCTCCGTAGCCAGGTGGGCAGGAGCAGCAGTGCGTAGCACACGCTTCTTGATCAGACCGGGGTTCGAGCTGTGACCACAAAATATGGAAAGGTCAGGGAATGACCACCACATATCCCCGGAGCAATATGGCCTTAGTTGCTAATGCTCCTAAAAAAAAAAACTTTCCTCTTAGTCACCATACAATCAATGATTTATCTTCCAGATAGAATTAGGTGTAATTCTGGTATCCCCATCTCTAAAAACTTCATGTCGGAATGTAAATACAAAGTATTTCAGTCTGTTGGCAACATGAATAGGATCATTGATAATTATGAAATTATCATCGTGGACCAATGTGGTTCTTCCCTTTCATCTTAGTGTTAACATAAGAAAAGGATGCCTCGCTACTTTTCTTTACATTCTTATCCAAATCGGCTATGGCATATTGGCTTCTTGCCAATCTGCTTTAGCATGCTTAACCTTTAGTAACTTGATTGCAGACTATTTCATACTATTGTTTATTTCAGACTATTTCATACCAACTATTGTTGGCTTCTATGACTTTTGATGATTTATAATCATCCCATGCATTTTTATTCTCTGCCACTAGTCTTATCAGTTCATATGACAACCATTCAGGTCTAAATCTTGAATTTAGTTGGTATAAAAAGCTTAGCAGCTTCTATGCTTCCCACAGGGTTCGGTGTTGTGTCCTCCGTTGTTTTGTATATTTATCAATGATATTGATGAAGGTATATCAAGCTTAGTGTCGAAGTTTGCAGATAATACAAAGGTTGGCAGGGTTGTTAATGACAATAATGGCATTGTGCTACTGCAACAGGATCTAGGTAATTTGGGCAGATGGGCTAAGAAATGGCAACTGAAGTTTAACCTTGACAAATGCAAAAGGACTGCATATGGTTAGAAGTAACCCCAGAGAAACGTACCAACTGTGTGGTACTACAGTTAAGGTGGTAGAAAATGAAAAAGACCTGGGAGTAATTGTGCAGTCAGATATGAAGTTTTCTGAGCAATGCAGACAGGCTGCCAGGGCAGATCAGAGGGTTTTGTCAATGATATATAGGAATTTTGCTAGCAGGGAAAAGGAGGTGATTGTCCCTCTGTATAAGGCAATGGTGAGGCCACGCCTTGAGTACTGTGAACAGGTGTGGAGGCCTCATTTTAGGAAGGATGTAGATTTGCTTGAGCGTGTACAGAGAAGGGCAACAAGATTGGTGAGGAGAATGAAGGGATCCTCTTACCAAGAGATGCTAAGTTCTGCAAATTGCAGTGGCTGGAGACTAGGCACCTGCGCGGTGATCTGATTGAGGTGTATAAGGTCTTGAATGGGTTAAGCACGCTGAATTCTGATGAGATCCTTCCACTTGTTCAGATTACGAACCTAAGGGGGCATAAATTCAAATTAAGAAAAGACAGATGTCGAATAGATGTGCGGAAATTTGCCTTTAGCCAGCAGGTGGTTAATTGCTGAAACAAACTTCCACCTGTGGAAGTTGATAGGTTAAATAAATTTAAGGAGGAACTGGACAGGCATTTGGAGGGAATGGTGTAATTTTTTTTTTTTTTTTGGCTGATGCTGCATAAGCACTTGCTTTCTTGTATCATTCACTTGCTTTCTTGCATCACATGCCACTACTACTACTACTGCTGCTACTATGCTTCCCTGAACACAGCCCATTAAGTATTCACATTTGTTAACAATATCAATTGGTCCTACTGAACAGAGGTGCCTCCGTAGCCAGGTGGGAAGGAGCAGCAGTGCGTAGCACACGCTTCTTGATTAGACCAGGGTTCGAGCCCGTCACCACCAAATACGGGGGATGCGGAAAGGTTAAGGAATGACCACCATATATACTGGAGCAATATGGCCTTAGTTGCTAATGCTCCTAAAAACCAAAAACAACAACAACAACCTACTGAACAGGGTTAAAACTGTCTAAGACCATTGTAGTTACTTCTGCAAAAGCAAAATCCATTCCCTTTACTCTTATCAGTAGTTATATCTTTAAATTAATCTCAGTAGTTATATCTATAAATCTTACATTAATTCACTATAATCACTGCCAATGGTTCCTTTATATGAAGATTCTTAATTAGCATTAGCAAAGGCACATGATGCAAGAAAGCAAGCTTATATAGCATTAGCCAAAAAAAAAAACCCTTATTTCACCCATCCACTCGCTCCAAATGTTTGTCAAGTTCTGCCTTGAATCTATTTAAGCTATCAACTTCTACAACGACAGATGGAAGTTTGTTCACCAATCAACCACCCGCTGACTAAAGGCAAACTTCTGCACATCTATCCTACATCTGTTCTTTCTTCAATTTGGATTTATGCCCTCTCAGGCGATTATTCTGAGCAAGAGGAAGAATCCCATCTGCATTGAGCATGCTCAAACCATTCAAGGCTTTATACTCCTCAATCAGATCACCTCGCAGGTGCCTAGTCTCCAGCCACTGTAATTTACAAAACTTAAGCCTTTCTTGTTGCCCTTCTCTGTACTTTTCCAACAGCTCTACATACTTCTTAAAATGAAGCCTCCAGACCTGTATACAGTACTCAAGGTGTGGCCTAACCATTGCTGTATACAAGGGGATAATCACCTCCTTATCCCTGCTAGAAAAATTCCTGTATATCATTGACAAGACACCATGAGCTACTCTTGCAGCTCATCTGCACTGCTCAGAATACTTCATATCTGCCTGTACAATTACCCCCAGGTCCTTTTCATTCTCTACCACTGTCTGTGTGGTACGACAGAGTTGATACGTTACTCTGGGATTACTGCTTCCCATATGTAGTATTTTACATTTGTCAATGTTAAACTTATGATTTATTATTATTATTATTATTATTATTATTAATAGCCATATGGTGCAAGGAAGCCTGAGGATTATGCTGCACAGGGAAAAAAAAATTCCCAAGTTACCCTGAGAGAGAGAGAGAGAGAGAGAGAGAGAGAGAGAGAGAGAGAGAGAGAGAGAGAGACAAAAGTAGAAGGGAATCACCAAGAAAGAGAAGAATGATGATATCCAGATCAGGACCCTGGGTGTGCCAAGCCCATACTCACCAGATGTGAGCACCCGCGGTTGATGTATGAGTCTTCGTTTTATATGTACATTAATGGCATAATTGTCATCTAATTCTCTAGGTAATTGATGAACCATCGTATTTACGTTAACTGGTACATTTATTATTTGTTCAATGATTCCATATTGTCCATGTTCATAATGTAAATGATGATTTTGCATAAAAGGTAATTGTGGTGATATCAAACGCTGAGTTACAACATCCAGTGGAGGCAAATGAGTAGGATATGTTGGATATATAAATCCATTTGACGTGGCCATAGTTGGTATCCATCCCTCTTTTAACAAAGTATGACATGTATTACACATCATGAAAGTACTCACTTCTTGTAAATGAAATTTATTTTGATGTAATTCCTATGGAGTTGCTAGAAATGGTTTCAAATCTAATTGAAACAATAAACGATCACAAACATTACAACTAAATCCAAATGTGTTTTTTGTACACTAGTTTTTCAAATTCACTGTCAGCTCGTGTAGACACCATAGGGATGTAATCAGGAATCTCATTATTAGCCATTTCTAATTTTGCTTTTTTTTCATGCACGATATTCCTTCATTCGTACTGCTGGAGTTTTAGATTCCTGATAAGTATCAAGCATAGCAGAAATCTGTGGTTGACAAGTATCAGGCATAGTAGAACTCTGTGGTTGAATTTGATTATTATTCGGAATAGTTTGAATTTTTAATTTTCTTTTCTTCAGTTCACGATATTCCTTCATTATTTCAGCTCAAGTTTTTTTGGGTGCAGTTTGAGACCTCCCAGGCCTATCGTGGAAGAAAGGGAACTCCTTCCCTTTCTTCCACGATATTTCTTCAAACGCTAGGCTGTTAGATTTTGGCACAGTCACTCGCATATTAATCATTATGCTGATATAACGGTATAACGATGCATGTCACTGCTCAATTGTACTTGTTGCGTATATCTGAGTTTTCCTGGGTGCATGCGTTGTACTTGTTGCATCACTGCACTTGTTGGGTACTGCACATAACAAGTACAACGCATGTGCATCGTCGTGATGATCTCTAGGCAACGTAACGCTTTTTTCCAAATAACGCGGGTAAAAACGCTTTTAACGTCAACAATGGGCCCAACACCAAACCGAGGGACACCACCAATAACATTAGTCCATGTAGAGCAGTACCCATTGATTACCACTCTGTCTTTTCCCACTCAACCACCCTTTTATCCATCGTAGCAACTTGCCCTTAATGCCATACTGCTACAATTTGTACAGTAGTCTTCCATGCGCAACAGTATCAAAAGCTTTCCTGAAATCCAAGTATATATCAAAATTTTTTTTTGCATCTAGTTCCTTTGTGACCACATCATAGGATTCGATCATATTGGTCAGACAAGACTTCCCCTTGACAAACCCATGCTGTGTCTGAATTATTACTGCTGTCTTGTCTAGATGATCCTGCAATGCTTCTTTAACCAGTGACTCCATTATTTTACCCAGAACAGAAGTCAAACTAACAGGTCTGTAATTACTCATGTCGCCCTTTGATCCCCTTCGTAAATTGGAGATACATTTGTACATCTCCAGACCGTAGGAAAATCCCCCGAGTACAAGGACGTTCTCATAATTATGGCAAAGGGTTTGCTTACTTCCTTTGCCATCTCCTTTAATATAACTGGATTAGATCCCGTCTACCCCAGGTGCCTTTCTTATATTTAACTTTCACAATTTCTCCTCCACTTTGCTCTCAGTTATTACAAAATCATTTAACACCCTGTTCGAGTTTGATAAATATCTGGCCCTCTCCTCCTTGAATGACTCCTCATGTGTGAATGTAGATGCAAAATACTCATTTAGTTTGGCAGCTATCTAAGAATGATCATCTACAGTCAAACCGTTGATATCAAGTGGACCAATCTGATTCATCCCCTTCCTTTTAGAGTTTATATAAGTAAAGAAGTCTTTGCTGTTTTTCTTTGCATTCTTTGCCAAAGATTTTTCATAATCTGCCTTCGTTTGCCTAACCTCCTTTGTGACTTGATTACAGACTAGCTTTTATCTATCGTAGGCTTCTGTGTCGCCTGACAATTTATGTGCATCCAATGCATTTTTCTTTTCTGCCACGAGTCTCATTAGTTCATCTGACAACCATTTGGGTCTAAACCTAGAGCAGCATTTCTTAGTTGCAACAAAAAGCTTAGTAGTTTCCAAAATTACTTCCTTGAAAGCTTCCCATTTAGAATTTGCTGTTGGTAACATCATCAGTTGGTCTTACTGAATAGAACCTAAAAAATCTCTGAGATCACTGTAATCGCCTTTACGAAAGCAAAAACCCTTCCCTTTACCCCTGACGGTTGTTACATCTTTAAGTAAATCCAACATCACTGTGATCACTGCCACCTAGTCATTCCTTTACCTGTAAATTCTTAATGAAAGAATAATCATTGCTGATAATCAGATCAAGAGTATTACTCCCTCTTGGTGTCTCTCTAACATGCTGCTGTAGAAAACTCATCAATAAATCCACAAAAGCCTTGCTGGTATGCGAGTGAACAACCCACAAGTTCCAGTCTATATCTGGGAAGTTAAAATCTCCCATTATAAGACACTCTGATTAAATGGCACACTATTTCTCTATATAATTGTCCATTATATTCATCAGAATCATTAGGCCTATAACAAACTCCTACCCTCATTTCTGCTTTACCAGTGCTTATGTCACACCAAACTGACTCAACATTGCACTGTCCATCTATGTTAACTAGATGCACTTCCTTAGATTTTATGTGTTTCTTAATTAAGAGCATAACTCCTCCTCCCTTTCTATTCTTTCTGTACACATTGTACTCCACAAATTCCAATTCTGCATTTCTTATATCTGAGTGGCACCACGTCTCTGATATATCCACTTTGAATGTCTTAAACAGCACTTCATATTCATCGAATTTATTTACTATACTCTAGAAAAGAATAGCAAAAGCTTAAAAAGCGGTACTCACCTTGAAATTAATCTGCGATGGTTTACTTAGGTAATGTGGTTAATGTTTAAGTTGAATTGTTAAATTAAAAAATTAAAAGGGAGGGAAGTAGGTAAAAGTTGACTGAGTTAAATGGGCGCAAGGAAACAGAAGTGTACACATCCAATCCTTGGTTGTCATCGAAATAAAAGAAAGAAGAATAATTAAAAACTATGTAAGTGAATCCGGTGAAGCCAATAGTCTTTACGAGGACTTTTGTTAGTTAGAGAATGTCTTCAGTTGGCAATGTGTGGGGAGAGAATGCGCATGGTATTTTAAGAATAAAAAATTATACTCTCGTGATGCCTTTTTTGACATGTAGGAACTTTAATCTCGAGAGGTTCCAAATTGGGGAAAGATTGAAGGGGAGTTTAGAATTTTGAGGTTAGACTGGTGCTTGTACGATTCGATAACTAGAGCTTCATATTGAAGTATTCTGTAGCTGGATTTTAGTTTAATGATGGAAATGGCAGAATCGATGAGCGGGTTGTGGTTGTGAGTCTGGGCATGAGTTGTAAGTTCTATGACAGATTGGTTAGACGTGAGACTATGGAAATGGTAGTATGCACGGGTGTTGGATGTTTTTGATGAGCCAAATTTGGTAGTGGTACTTCCGATATAACATGTGTTGCAGTTTGGTTGACAATTAATGAGGTATATAATATTATTAAGGTCGTTTGTAGAATATTTGTATGTGTCTTTATAGGTGCTGAAGAAGGATCCTAATTTGTTGTAGGTGGAAAAAACAAGGGAGATATCAGTGTTGTTAAATAGGCGTCGGAACTGTCCTGCTAGTTCATTGTGGTAAGGGAGGACTATGCGGATGTTAGTTTTATTTTTGTCTTTGGTTGGGATGTTAGATTTAATTTTATTTTTAGCGTTAAGGATTGTATTTAAAATGAGTTGGTGGGGGTAACCTCTGGATATAAATTTGTCGGTAATATACTGTATTTC
Source organism: Mastigoproctus giganteus (assembly GCF_048544385.1). Classification (NCBI taxonomy): domain Eukaryota; kingdom Metazoa; phylum Arthropoda; class Arachnida; order Uropygi; family Thelyphonidae; genus Mastigoproctus; species Mastigoproctus giganteus. The sequence goes on from NC_143582.1 coordinate 20,771,701, forward strand.
ATTGTGAAGGTCGGTGGGTGAGGAACTGTACTTTAGTGCATTGTGAATTTGGTTATATAAAACTGCCTTTTTAGTGTTTAGAGGGTGATGAGAAGCAAAATGTAAGTATTTACCGGTGTTTGTATTTTTCCTGAAAATTTTCGTATTTAATTTTGTGCCTGTTATATAGATAGTGAGATTAAGGAAATTTATCTGATTGTTCTGTCCAATTTCAAGGGTGAATTTAAGCCTATCATGTACAGAGTTAAGTTTTACGAAGAGGTTATTTTAGTTGTATAATGTATAATTTTAGTTCAGGGGGAAAGGGGTGTAGAATTTGGCTTTCAATGGCGGCTAGGTGGATTTCGGACAATGGGGCCGAAATCCCTAGTCCCATTGGTAAGCCATATATTTGTTGGAAGATTTTTTCGTTGAATCTAAAAAATCTTGCTTCTAATAGAAGGGTGGTGAGTTCAAGGATATGGTCTATAGAAAGGGAGGTACGTTTTGTTAAGGTATCGTCTGTTTCTAAGAACTTGCGTAAGGCTTGTAAAGTAAATGGAATATGGACATTTGGGTAAAGAGAAGTAACGTCACAGGAAGCTAGGATGTTTGTATCGGATATTGTGATATTATTAATTTTTTGAAAAGCTTGATTGGTGTTATTGATCTTGAATGTGGAAAATTTAGTAAGGGGGGTTATAATTTTGACCAGGAAGGAGGATAAATTAGCAAAAGCTGAATTGCTATAGGATACAATTGGTCTTAAAGGGTGGTCTGCTTTGTGTAACTTGATAATCCCAAACATGTGGGGGAGGATGTTATTGCGGATTCCAATTTGCTGTAGTGTGGAAAGGTTGATTTCCTTATTTTGCCTGAGTTTCCTGAGAATTATGTCGAGTTTATTTTTGAGTCTTATGATGTTATGGTTATTTACATTTACGTATGTGTTTGGATCTGCTAAGATGGATTCTAATTTTTCGGTGTAGGTGTCTTTATCTATTATAACAATCGTGTTACCTTTATCGGCTTTTTGAATAATAATGTTGGAAGTTTTACTGAGTTTGTGTAAATCCATAAGCTGTTGTTTTTTTATATTAGAGCAGGAAGAAAGTTTGGTATTAATAATACTATTTGTTTGGTGCATTAGACGCCATTTATCGGGATGATGTTCGAGTTTGGACTGGAGTTCAACAATGCAGTCTTTTATAGGGTAATGTTGATTTTTGATGGCAAAATTAAAGCCATATTCCAGGCCAGAAAGTTCAGTGGGTGTAAAAGATCTGGAAGAGAGGTTAACGGTGGTGATTTTTGCTGGGGAACGAGTCGTGAGGGAATTCCATTTTTTATTATTATGTCTTTGTATTATTTCTTGGTTGGTAGCATTAATACGTATATTGTTTTTGTTGGTGAACTCGATCCAGTCATGAGGGGTCATTTCTTTTTTAAGGTAAAATCTGAGTTGGTGTATACTATTTAAAAGGCTATATTTTTTATTATATCTCTTCCTGATTTCTTCACGGATGATCATAATAGATGTGCGGTGTACGATATGTGGATATTTTTTGCAATTATTTTTAGGAAAAAGGCGGGCAAATTTGGGGATGATATTGTGGTGGAGACATTTTTGTAAAAAGGCACTGTGTAACTTATTGGAAAAATATTTGATGAGTGTGCTAGTTAGTTGAGTTTTTTTATGATTATTAGACATGTCTAAAGGCATCGGGGAGAATAAGGAATGTGAAAAAATTAAAATTAAAATTGGAGGAGCGGTGCAGATAAGGTGTCGATTATTACCGTTAAAAATATCTTATTAAATTTGACAATACGAAATTTTTAGAAATCTTCAAGTACCGTGTTAATAGACTAGAAAAGAATAGTGAAAGCTTAAAAAGCGGTACTCACCTTGAAATTAATCTGCGATGGTTTACTTAGGTAGCGTGGTTAATGTTTAAGTTGAATTGTTAAATTAAAAAATTAAAAGGGAGGGAAGTAGGTAAAAGTTGACTGAGTTAAATGGGCGCAAGGAAACAGAAGTGTACACATCCAATCCTTGGTTGTCATCGAAATAAAAGAAAGAAGAATAATTAAAAACTATGTAAGTGAATCCGGTGAAGCCAATAGTCTTTACGAGGACTTTCGTTAGTTAGAGAACGTCTTCAGTTGGCAATGTGTGGGGAGAGAATGCGCATGGTATTTTAAGAATAAAAAATTATACTCTCGTGATGCCTTTTTTGACATGTGGGAACTTTAATCTCGAGAGGTTCCAAATTGGGGAAAGATTGAAGGAATCCAGCTACAGAATACTTCAATATGAAGCTCTAGTTATCGAATGGTACAAGCACCACTCTAACCTCAAAATTCTGAATTCTAAACTCCCCTTCAATCTTTCCCCAATTTGGAACCTCTCGAGATTAAAGTTCCCACATGTCAAAAAAGGCATCACGAGAGTATAATTTTTTATTCTTAAAATACCATGCGCGTTCTCTCCCCACACATTGCCAACTGAAGACGTTCTCTAACTAACGAAAGTCCTCGTAAAGACTATTGGCTTCACCGGATTCACTTACATAGTTTTTAATTATTCTTCTTTCTTTTATTTCGATGACAACCAAGGATTGGATGTGTACACTTCTGTTTCCTTGCGCCCATTTAACTCAGTCAACTTTTACCTACTTCCCTCCCTTTTAATTTTTTAATTTAACAATTCAACTTAAACATTAACCACGCTACCTAAGTAAACCATCGCAGATTAATTTCAAGGTGAGTACCGCTTTTTAAGCTTTCGCTATTCTTTTCTAGTCTATTAACACGGTACTTGAAGATTTCTAAAAATTTCGTATTTACTATATTCCTAGCATTGGTGTACATGCAAGTATACATGCACCTGTTCTTACTCTTATTTACTCGAACACAGCCCATGTATTTACTTGTTTCATGACACCCAGCAATTTCTAAAATCCCCAGCAACTGGCTTTCCAGGTTGCTGCTCATTCCAATAGAAGCGTGCAAGAATCATTTCCACCTGTGCTTGGAGCTACTGTTAATCTATTAGTCTGTGAATCCCCCCCCCAAAGCTTGCAGTTTTCATACCCACCTAACATTGCCTCAATAGCATCAGCAAATATTCTTGTACCCCTTCTATTTAAGTGTATTCCAACTCTGTAGTAGCAATCTCTCCTGTTAACAAGCACAGATCATGCTAAGAAAAATTCTACCCCATGAGTCTTGCAAAATCTCTCCGGGGCCATATTGATTGACAAGGCTCTCATCATATTCTCTTCCTCTCCTGTCTGGACTGGATTGCACACACAAATTTAACCCTAAATTGATATAGTATGATCAAGTAGGTAGGTGTCATGTGTAATTGGTTCCCATTAAGTGAGATTGGCACTGGGAGACTCGGTGAAAATAACACTATGAGTAAACTGGTGCAATTTATAGTTTCCAAGATCATTTGTATTGCATGTAGTTTAGCAGTAAAGATGTTACACTCTAATGGTAACTGACTGGAGATTATGGAGGATGGAAGAACAGCAGCACTAACACAAAATGGTCAGTTTTGGAGCCACCTGTGTATATCTGAGTATAAGATTCATATTTTGCAATTAGTGATTTATGAAGATGATTTATATTCTGTTGAGAAAGGGTAATTTTTCCCCATTCTTAAAGGGACAGATCACATACTGGTAGGGGGGGCAGAAAGTCCATGGAGGAGCGGTTGAACTAGTGGTGGCTATTTTACAAAGATCTAGCTGCCAATTATGAAGTAATAAGTGAAGATATATGCTAGCTGATTTATTGAATGATAAACGGCTTACAAGTTAGCATTAGCTGAGGCATGTGATGCAAGAAAGCAAGCTTATACAGCATCAGCTAAAAAAAACCCTTACCATTTTGCCCATTCGGTCACTCCAAATGTTTGTCTAGTTCAACATTAAATTTATTTAAGCTATCAACTTTCACAACAGTCCGTTCCAGCAATCAACTACCTGCAGGCTAAATGCAAACTTCCGCACATCTATTCTACAACTGTCTTTTCTCAATTTGAATCTATGCCCCTTCAGGTTCTTAGTCTGAGCAAGAAGAAGTATCCCATCAGCATTGAGCCTGCTCAAACCATTCAAGGCCTTACTCCTCAATCAGATCACCTCGCAGGTGCCTAGTCCCCAGATGCTGCAAATTGCAGAACTTAAGCCTTTCTTTGTAAGGCACCCCTTTGTTCCTCTCACCAATCTTGTTACCCTTATCTGTACTCATTCTAGCAATTCTACATCCTTCCTAAAATGAGGCTTCCAGACTTGTACACAGTACTCAAGATGTGGCCTGACCATTGCCATAACTCCTTGTCTCTGCTAGCAAAATTCCTATACATCATTGACAAAACTCCATGACCTGCTCTGGCAGCCCGTCTGCACTGCTCAGAGAACTTCATATCCAACTGAACAATTATCCCCAGATCCATTTCATTCTCCACCTCCTTGAGTGTAGTACCACCACACAATTGGTACGTTTCTCTTGGGTTATTATTATTATTATTATTAGCTATATGGTGAAAGGAAGCCTGAGGCTTATGCTGTAACAGCCAAAAAAAAAAAAAAAAAAAAAAAAAAAAAATTCCAGAGTAACCCTGAGAGAGAGAGAGAGAGTCAAAAGAAGAAGGGAATCACCAAGAAAAAGAAGAATAATGATATCCAGCTAAGGACCCTGGGTATGCCAAGCCCATACTCAGCAGATGTGAGCCCCTGGGGTCACTGCTACCCATATGCAGTACTTTGCATCTGTCAATGTTAAACTTCAGTTGCCACTTCTCAGCCCATCTGTCTAAATTTTCTAGATACTGTTGCAGTATCAAGCTTTTTACACAGCTTTACAATATAGAATTCTCCATTATCTATACACATTAGGCTTCAGGGGCAATCTCCCACAGTTTATATAGAGCTTTCTGATCAACAAATCAGTGGCCCTTCCACGTTTGCACTCAATCCACACTTGCATAACTTGATCCAAGAAAATGTTCCACAGGCTCAGTCTTAAGTGCCACCCTCTTCATTATAAAAATGAACTCAGTAGCTAAGACCATTCCACCCACTGTTTTCACTATTACTTTATATGCATATAATTTTAGTATATCTTGCCACTCTCAAAACATGAGAATGAGTGAGAGAACTTCAAGGTACTCACAACCCCAGGGGCTCACATCTGGTGACTATGGGCTTGGCACACCCAGGGTCCTGAGCTGGATATCATCATTCTTCCCTTTCTTGGTGATTCCCTTCTACTTCTCTCTCTCACAGGGTAACCTGGGAATTTTTTTTTTGGTTTGTGCAGCATAAGCCTCAGGCTTCCTTGCACCTATGAATAATAATAATAAATAACCAGGCTTCCTTGCACCTATGGCTAATAATAATAATAATAAGTAACAGGATTGCAACTTGGGCTGCAGATAACTGCTTTTGAATATCAACTGAAAAAACAGTCACAGTTCGTTTCTGTAGAAGAATCTCCATCCTGACTGAATTCTACATCATACCTGATCGATTTCTTGGCTTAACTGTAGATAAAAAAAAATTGACCTTTCTACACCATATCAAGCAACGTAGAACTACCTGTTTCAAGAAATTAAACATCTTGAGAGTATTATCAACTACATCATCGAGTGCTAACCGTCATATTCTTTTTCACTTATATCAAACTGTAAGTTCAAGAATAGATTATGGATCCCCAGTTTGCAACTTTGAAAAACCCAGCACCTTGAGGTGATTTGACCCTATTCGTTACATAGGCTACGCATTGCTCTTGGGGTGTACCGCACATTTCCTGTGAAGAGTCTTTGTGCTGAAGCTCATTACCCTCAGCTCTCTCTACGACAACAAATTTTACTACTAAATTATGCTGTCAAAATCAAAAGTCTACCCATGCATCCAGCTTGGAAATATCCATTTAGATGGATAAACTTGTTAATGTTAGTTAAGAAACACATCAATCTAAGGAAGTGCATCCAGTTGACATGGGTGGACAGTGCAACACTGACACAGTTTGGCGCAACATAAATACTGGGAAAGGGAAAATAAGAGTAGGAGTGTGTTATAATCCTAATGACTCTGATGAGTACAACGAACAGTTGTGCAGAGAAATAGAGTGGGCCAGTATATCAGAATGTATTGTAGTGGGGGATTTTAACTTTCCAGATATTGACTGGAACTTGTGGGTTTGTCACTCGCACGCTAGCAAGACTTTTGTGGATTTACTGGAGGATTCTTTTCTACAGCAACATGTTCGAGGGGAAAACTGAGGGAGTAATACTCTTGATCTGATAATCAGCAGTGATTATTCATGCATTAAGGATTTGCGGATAAAGGAACCACTATGAGACAGTGACCACAGTGTACTGGTGTGGGATTTACTTAAAGATGAAACTACCATCAAGGGTAAAGGGAAGGGATTTTGCTTTCGTAAAAGTGACTATGTTGGGATCAACTGATGATGCTACCAACAGTGAATTCTAAATGGGAAGCCTTCAGGGACTTAATCTTGGAGGCTACTAGGCTTTTCATACCAACTAAGAAACACTGTTCAAGGTTCAGGGCTCAATGGATGTCAGATGAATTAATGAGGCTCGTGGCTGAGAAGAAAAATGCATGGGACGCATATAAATTATCAGGCGACACAGAAGCGTAGGGCAGGTATAAGCTAGTCTGTAATCAAGTCACAAAGGAGGTAGGCAGGCAAAGGCAGATTACAAAAAAACTTTGGCAAAGGATGCAAAGAAAAACAGCTAAGAGTTCTTTACTTATGTCAACTCTAGAAGGAAGGGGATGAATCAGATTGATCCACTTAACATAGATGGTTCGACTATTGATGATCCTGCTCATGTAGCTGATAAACTGAATGAGTATTTTGCATCTACATTCACACATGAGGAGTTCTTCAAGGAGGGAAATGCTAGAAGTTTATCAAACTCTAACAAAGAGCTAAATGATTTTGTAATAACTCAGAGCAAAGTGGAGGAGAAATTGTTCAAGTTAAACATAAAAAAGGCAACTGGGTGAATGGAATCTATCCAGTTATATTGAAGGCAGCAGCGATGAAAGATAGCAAACCCTAAGCCATAATTATGAGACCATCCTTAAATTCAGGGGATGTCTCCATGGACTGGAGATGTGCAAATGTATCCCCAATTCGCAAAGAGGGTTCAAAGGTTACACAAATAATTTTAGACCTGTTAGTTTAACTTCTGTTCCGGGTAAAAAATAATGGAGTCACTGGTTAAAGAGGTGATACAAGTTCACCTAGACAAGACTGCAGTAATAGTTCAGACACAGTATGGGTTTGTTAAGGGGCAGTCTTGGCTGACCAATATGATTGTATACTACGATGCGGTCACAAAGGAACAGGATGCAAAAATAATTTTGATATCATATACTTGGATTTCAGGAAAGCTTTTAATACTGTTGCACATAGACGATCGTTGTACAAATTGGAGCAGTATGGCAATAAGGGCAGGTTGCTGCAATGGATAAAGGGATGGTTCAGTGGGAGACGGCAGAGAGTGGTAATAAATGGACACTGCCTATGTGGACTAATGTTATTAGTGGTGTACCCCAGGGTTTGCCGTTGTGTCCATTGTTGTTTTGTATATTTATCGATGATATTGATGAAGGTATATCAAACTTAATGTCCAAGTTTGTAGTTGATACAAAGGTTGGCAGGGTTGTTAATAACAGTAATGACAGTATGTTGCTGCAAGAGGATCTGGAAAAGTTGGGTAGATGAGCTGAGAAGAAGCAACTGAAGTTTAACATTTACAAATGCAAAGTACTGCATATGGGTACTTTCTAGTTCATTTCTCAAATATACGTGGTCTCAATTCTAATGTCAACGATGTCGATTTCCACTTGCAGTCTGCCAAACCCCATGTACTTTTTCTGACAGAATCTCAGTTATCGGTTGATTCAACTACTCATCTCATTTCTCGAAATTATTCGCTGTATGATTCCTTTCGCCTAAAAGATGGCACTTGTGCATATGTCCGTTCCGATATTCCCTGTCAAAGACTTGGTAATTTGGAATCTCCTCTTTTCAATCTTCTCTGGCTTAAAATCTCTCTACCTCATTCTGTCAAATTCATCTGTTGTCTTTACCATTCTCCCAACTCCAGTAATCACTTGGAGCTCTTTGACTTCCTCTCTTTGCAATTGACTTTCTCCAGTCCAACTTTCCTAATAGTGAGGTAATTTTTCTTGGTGATTTTAATGTTCACAACTCCAGCTGGCTTCCCATTTCTAGTCACACAGACCCAGCTGGTCCAGATGCTGAGGCTTTTGCAATTACTAATGACCTTGCACAGAATGTTCATTTACCTACAAGAATAATGGACAATCCTAACCACACAGCCAACATGCTTGATCTTTTTCTCCAAACCTTCTAAGTACACGGTCGAAGTGAGTGGTCCTTTAGGCACCTCACATCACAACTTGGTGACTGTATCTTCTCCAATGGAGCCTTGATCTCATGGTCCTTCCCAACCTCATATTGTTTGGTATTACAAGAATGCAAAATGGGATGACCTACAAAATTTCTTTTCTTCTTTTCCTTGGTCAGATTACTGTTTCAAAACTTCTGATGTCAATGTTTGCTCAGATCGTGTCAATGAAATTATTCTTGTAGGAATGGAATTCTTTATTCCACACTACACTTTAAAATCTCGTCCTTTATTTAAACCTTGGTTTTCTGTCGAACTTCAAACTCACAGAATCAACTTTTCATCTTCTTGATTTATTCATTTAACTGCCATTTTCTGGAACAACCTTTCTTCATGCGTATTCCCTGAAAATTATAGTCTACAGAAGTTCAAGTCTAATGTCAACAAATATCTTCTTTTATCTTCTTAACCTCCAACCCAAGCACAGTACTAAGTACTATAGGTTCTAATACCTCTCGTGTTTGGGGTTTTCATAAAAAAAAAAAAAAAGGGGTAGCAGTAACCCGAGAGAAATGTCCAACTCTGTGGTGTTATGCTCAGGACAGTTGAGAATGAAAGAGACCTGGGGGTAATTGTGCAGTCAGATATGAAGTTTTCTGAACAGATGCCAGAGTACATCATATGGTCTTGTCAATAATATACAGGAATTTTGCAAGCAGGGTTAAGGAGGTGATTATCCTCTTGTATAAGGCAATGGTCAGGCCACTCCTTGAGTACTACATAAAGGTCTGGAAGACTCATTTTAGGAAGGATGTAGAGTTGCTAGAACAAGTACAGAGAAGGGCAACAAGACTGGTGAAGGGAACAAAGGGGTGCTCTTATAAAGAAAGGCTTAAGTTCTGCAAACTGCAACATCTGAAGACTAGGCACCTGCGAGGCAATCTGATTGAGGTGTATAAGGCCTTGAATGGATTGAGCAGACTCAATACTGATGAGATTAAGAGGAAGAACCCATTAGTAGAGAGAGAGACATGATGCAAGAAAGCAAGCCTATACAGCATCAGCCAAAAAAAAAAAACCCTTCCCATTTCATTAATCCATGCTTCAAATGTTTGTCTAGTTCTGCCTTGAATTTATTTATTTTATCTTAGATTCTTCCTCTTGCTCAGGTTACAAACCTGAGGGGGCATACATTCAAACTGAGGAATGACAGTTGTAGAATAGATGTGCGGAAGTTTGCCTTTAGCCAGCGGGTAGTTAATTGCTGGAACAAACTTCCATTGCTGTTGTGGAAGTTGATAGCTTAAATAAATTCAAAGCAGAACTAGACAAACATTTGGAAGCATGGATTAATGAAATGGGAAGGGTTTTTTTTTTTTTGGCTGATGATGTATAGGCTTGCTTTCTTGCATCATGTCCCTCTACTAATGCTAATGTTCAAGGAATTTTAAATGGCTTATTCAAAAAGAAATTAGACAGAAGGCTTAAAGCTTATATCCTACCAAAAGGCAAGCCAAATACACTAAATAATACTGCATTCCTGTTGACATTTTGGATCCAACTTTGTCTTGAAATGAAGACAAAGTTCAGCAAATAATATGCTTTTTTCGAACTGCACCCATTCATACCGTTTTATCACATACTCAGAAATCAAAGTCAGTATAGTGCAACATGGGGACCCAACAAATCATTTTGTGCTTGTGCAGTGTACCAGCAAAAATATTTAGCTTGACATGACTTTTTAAAATGTATTTTGTTATTATTATTATCACTATTATTGTTATTAATATAGAATCCTAAGGTGTTTTCTCATACCATCCATATAACACTAGCAATATCACATCATGGCAGAATGCCAGAGGTTTACAGGTTTTCTTGGTTAGCAAAAAAAGTTACTTGGGAATTAATCAAATAGGAATATGTACAAAGAATAGTTGCAAGAGAGCACAATTAAAGCACTGAGTTGCTCCATCCTAGGGATCGTTTTACACAAGTCCATTTATGAAGTGATTGGGTTGAAATTGATTAACATCTTTTGGGAATTCATCTGAAGTAACACTTAAAATGTTTCTTGAAGGATACTTGTCCTGTAGGGTTCATCTGTGCAGAGAGTCTCATTGTCACTTACAAGTCTGTCTAAAAAGCTAATAGTAGCGGTGGAGCAACGTCATGCTGAAGGTTGAGCTTTTTAAGTCTGAAGATCTCAGCATTCTTGAGCTGTGAGTGTGTGACATTTGAAGTTAAGTATGGCAGTGAGGAGTTTTTAACTAGGGTTACAGTATTGTTTTTGTTTAGAATGAGCTTCCACTGCATACAGTCAAAACTGGCATAAAAGATCCATCCCTCTGATGATAAGTTTATGGAATGTTTGATTCAACCAACGTAACAGTTAGTACTCAATATTAAGGAAGTGTCGGGTATCGCCACACTTCCTTAATATTGAGTACTTGTGGTTATAAGCCACGATCCCAAAGAATTAGAGGAAAATCTTAATCAGTTATGCACAGCTAGTAAGGATTTTGGACTAAAGATGAATATGGCTAAAACAAAAGTAATGATGAACAAGTATGCCATAGAAAGGGATATAATGATTGAAGGAGATTGAATGATAATTTCATCATCGGCAGCACCGATGATGAAATTATGCATTAAGGGCAACTGGAGATGCACACCCGGTAATAAATTGGCAGCATATCAGTAAGAATAAAAATCAATTTTCAGCACTACATATGTGGTTGGCTTTTACTACTTTGTTAAAATACTGTACTATTTTAATACTGAATTAGAGAGGATTTTCTTACAAAATAAATAAATAAATAAATTCCCCTTTACACTTTGGAACCTAAGCATCTAACTACTGCATCAGAATTACAGTGACAAAAGAAAAAAAAATATTAGAATGATTGGTTGGTTGGGTTTTATTGAAAAGGTGGAGTCATATACTTATCTGGGACAGGTCATTAGCTATAATAATGATAAATGGCTGGAAGTCAAGAGAAGAATAAATTTTGGATGGATAGCATTCAGGAAATATAGTCACATGCTGAGGAGCAATATATCAATTTGTCTGAAACGTAAAATAATGAACTAATGTATACTCCCCACCATGACTTATGGAAGTGAAACTTGGGCACTCACCAAAAGAATGGAAGAGAAGCTGAGAACTACACAGCGAAGAATGGAACGAATTATATTGGGAATCAGACTGTTAGATATAAGAAGAGAAACACATGGATTAGACAGCAAACTCAGATAAACGACATTCTTATCAAAACTAAAGAACTAAAATGGTCTTGAGCAGGACACATAGCTCGAAGACATTATGACAGATGGACTAAGAGAATAACAGAATGGTACCCAAGAGGAGCTAGAAGAAAACGTGGAAGACAGTGACGGAGATGGACAGATGAAATTCATGAGTTTGCGGATAGTAAATGGATGGCCATTGCACAAAACAGAAGGAAATGGAAAGTTGCTGGAGAGGCCTTCATCCTGCAGTGGATTGAAAATGGCTGATGATGATTAAGGAAGTTGCTGAGGTGGGGTGGCAGCACCGATGATGAAATTATGCATTAAGGGCAACTGGAGATGCACACCCGGTAATAAATTGGCAGCATATCAGTAAGAATAAAAATCAATTTTCAGCACTACATATGTGGTTGGCTTTTACTACTTTGTTAAAATACTGTACTATTTTAATACTGAATTAGAGAGGATTTTCTTACAAAATAAATAAATAAATAAATTCCCCTTTACACTTTGGAACCTAAGCATCTAACAACTGCATCAGAATTACAGTGACAAAAGTAAAAAAAATATTAGAATGACTGGTTGGTTGGGTTTTATTGGAGCATTAGCAACTAAGGCTATAATGCGCCATATTAGAATGACAGTCTTTGCTTACCCAGATACTTGAACAACAAGAGTCCCATTTATATAGAAACAAACTGATGGAAACAAGAATATACATAATAAGGAAATAAGTATATATGAAACTGCTCCGACATGATGTCACATTACCAGTCTATACTGTGATGTCAAAGTCAATGGAAGAATTAGTATTAGCCATATAGTGCAAGGAAGTCACAGGCTTCTGCTGCACAGGAAAAAAAAAAAAAAAAAAAATGAGAAAATACAAACTATGCGTGTCCCTCCAAAGTAAGCATACTGGTCCTCTGTCTCAATGGAAAAGTTGGGACGACAATATGTAAATTATAAATATGTGATTTTCAGCTCATAAAAAAGTTGCAGATATAGCTGTTTGTTTGCTTCCATTTTATTTACGTGTACCCCAGGGACTCACATCTGGTGAGTATGGGCTTGGCCCACCCAGGGTCCTGAAATGGATATCACCATTCTTCTATTTCTTGGTGATTTCTTTCTACTTTTGACACACTCTCTCTCTCTCTCTCAGGGTAACAAGGGATTTTTTTTTTTTTTTTTTTTTTGGCTGGTGTGGTATAGGGGCTCACATCTGGTGAGTATGGGCTTGGCACACCCAGGGTCCTGAGCTGGATATCATCATTCTTCCCTTTCTTGGTGATTCCTTTCTACTTCTCTCTCTCTCAGGGTAATAGGGAAATTTTTTTTTTTTGGCTGGTGCAGCATAAGCTTCAGGCTTCCTTGAACCATATGGCTAATAATAATAATAAGCTTCAGACTTCCTTGCACCATGTAGCTAATAATAAAATACCTTTGCAGTCCCTTAATCTTCCGCTTCTACACACAACGTTGCACACGAACAGATGTTCAATCATACGTTACGTGCAAGTGTCAGTGCTAACTATAATTTCATCAAATAATTTTAACTCTACAACACACAGTTTACAAATTTTATATCGAAGGTGAAAGATTAGACACAACAAATAAATAATATACTGATGTGTGTTTAGGGCTTTAGCCACAGGCTGCGAGGCTATATGTGTATTTAAATAATATAACACATTGAGATACAACAATTCTTACGTGTGGATAACTTTTAGGCATATGCAACATAAATGAAGCGGGTAAATTAATTGCTAATTCAAGGTATATTAACTTACCATGGAAAATCACATCGGACTCAAATAAATTTTACCATATCATTGCAAGTTTCAGTAGAATCGAAAGTTGTGTATGTTCATTGAAGAAGTACATCTGATGTGAAATTGTTGAGCGAATTGTCAAATACCTGTTATACGAGGTATGTACCTTCAAAATATGTCTAATTAATAAAAATCACCATAAAATTTCAAGGTAAAAACATTCTCCCAGTTATTGATAATAAACAAGCACCCCATACTTCTGCTATTGATGGGTTGTTGCGTCATATCACGTGATTTATGATGCACTTTGCTGCAAGTCAAACGTGCAGTGATTTTCCTCTAAATAACGTGCCTGTAATTCTCGCTCTACGTATCGTATTAAGTTTATTTGAGATATCTGATAAAAATGAATTATATTTGATTTAAAAAAATATATGCAGCACCGATTCTTCATGACAAATGCTCATGGTGAGAGAGACATCTTGTGGCATTTTAATTTGACAGTAGAAGGAATACTACGTTATTTTCGGTAATTTTTCCTGTTTTGTTTCAAATTTCTAGTCTTAGATTAAATTATATGATGCTTAGTGTATTGCACTTCGTTAACTATGCGTTCCCTAAGTTCATCATAGTTTTCGTTATTTTCTGCTTAAATAATTATGGGATTGCAACAAGTGCAAACATGCGATGTACAAAAAAAGTTAAAATGCATACCTGGTTCAAATTTTATCATGCTGTTGCAATGAAGTATACCTCGGGGTTGATTTTTAAAAACGGGAAACAGTTACAGTTTAGGTAAGATAACGAGGTTGCGTATTATTTAGTTATAAAAAATATAAACAGTGTTTAGATTCAGTTATGTATAACGTGTAAATTTTTCCATATTTCCTTCCTGTTGCTTTTGGTTTGTTTCTTCTAATTTGCTGTTGATTTGTATTTCAATTTTTTTCCCTTTCAATTTGTATTTAAATTTTTTTTGCGGGTTAAAATGTACGTGATAATTTTCACGATCATGTGTGGCTGTTGTGTTCATATCTTAGGTAGCGATATAGATTAAATCGCAATTTATATATATCAAAAGACAACCAATATGCCTATTTTCATACTGAAAATGAATGTGAGATTTCTTACTGAGTATAGTTTGTATTCGGCGTATAAGTCGACTATAAAGCACTAAAATTTTAGGGCGACTAGCATGCCGGGTATACAATACTAAACTTGAATTAATGCACATGCTGAAGGTTAGACCTACATGAATTAATGCCAATATATTAATTAAAACACCTTTTAAAACCCAAGAATATATTACATGAAAATATTTAATGGCATTCGTCGGGTGTTGTTTTAAGTTTACTTATTGAGTCCCCTTTTTTGGTGGAAGAGTGGTTATAATCATAGCCCTCCAAGACAGGGTGCGAAAAGACCAGTTTGAATGCTGGTAATGAGGTGAGGAACCTTTGAGCTTTTTTCATGGCTAAGTTAGCCTGCCTTGAGAAAGGACAATATGATTTCTTTTCATCCAGCAAGCCAAACCAGAGAACGCCTCAATTCACAGACATGATGAAGCATGGATGTATGAAGTGCTTGTTCTGATAACCCAAAATTGAAGTGTTTGTTTTACTTTTGAAGACTGGCATTTCCTTGTAGCAAAGACACTTTCATATTGCACTGTTTACAAAGAAACCAATATTTGTAATGCAGTACTAAAACTGGCAACAAGGAATTTTTTTTTTTTTATGAAAACCCCAAACACGAAAGGTATTAGAACCTATAGTACTTCGTACTGTGCATGGGCTGAAAGTTGAGAAGATGAAAGAAGAATAACAGAAAAAAGATTAACATTAGACTTAAGTTTCTGTAGATTGTAATTTTCAGAAAATATGTGAAGGGAGGTTATTCCAGAAAATGGAAGTTGAAGGAATAAATGAGTTTGAAGTTGGACAGTAAAAGGTGCTGACTGATTGTGGCATGTATTTGAACTGGTTTAGAAGAGAAAGGAGGAACTATAGAAACCAATTTAAAAGAATAGTGCCCATGGAAGCATTTATAGAAAAGGCATGCAGCAGAAATAGAACATCTATGAGACAGTGAAGAGACTCTGGAATGGCTCAATTACAAAATCAAAGGACCCACCCCCATGTATACAGATTTTGGTTTTGTGGCCTTGTATTGAGGTTTAATTCAGTAAGTTCAACAAATCGATTCACCTTTGGTTTTTAGTTCATATAATGAGGTTTTGTGTTGTTTTTTTCCTGATATGGATGTTACCATTTGGAAGGAAATGTATACATGTACCACTTTCCTTACTTTTTGTTCAATAGTTTAATATGCAGTTTAATCAAATGCCACAATGTAAACTTTAAAAAGAATGAGCAGGAATAACTGAATTAAAAAGTACACATTAGCTTTTAATGCAGACTTTACTGTAATACGCCATTGTGTGAGATGCATAAGATCACTGTAAAAGAATGAGGGTGACTTATTGTTTTTTTTATTTAATTTTTGTGAGAACCCCAAACACGAGAGTTATTAGAACCTATAGAACTTAGTACTGTGCATGGGTTGAAGGTTGAGGAGATGAAAGAAGATAGTCGTTGGCATTAGACTTACATTTCTGTTGATTGTAATTTTCAGGAAATATGTATGAAGGAAGGTTGTTCCAGAAAACACATTGACTGCTTTGGAAGAGAGAGAGAGAGTGGGAAATTCAGAAAGAATTCAGATTAAAGAAGCCAATCTAAATTAGAAAACAGTCCTCCAATAAATCCGCAAAAGCCTTGCTAACGTGCAAGTGACCAACACAAGTTCCAGTCAATATCTGGAAAATTAAAATCCCTCATTAAAAGACATTCTGATTTATTGGCCCATTCTATTTTTCTGCACAACTGTTCATTGTACTCATCAGAGTCATTAGGCCTATAACATACTCCTACTCTCATTTTCCCTTTCCCAGTGTTTGTCACACCAAACAGACTCACATTGCACTGTCCACCCATGCCAACTGGATGCATTTCCTTAGATTTTATTTCTTAACTAACAGCATAACCCTTCCTACCTGTCTGTCCTGAATTTGGGGAATACAATGTCCCGACACTGTATTCCCCAATTCTAATTTTGCACTGTTCATTTCTGTGTGACACCATGTCTCTGATATCCCAGCAATATCTGCCTTTGATGTCTTGATCAGCACTTCACATTCATCAAATTTTATTTATATAGGGTGTTTCAGTTAAACGTTTCAGAACTTCTAAGAGGGGTAGGGTACATCCTGACAACTCGAAATCATATAGCAATGTGGGGTCGGAAATGCTTTCCTGAAGCGGTGTTGTACACAGAAGCACCATAAAAAGAAAAGAGACCGTAAGTGAGAAATCGTTTTAATTATACATGAAAAGAAGCAAAAGGTACATGGATTAAAGTAAGTGTTTGAAGTTTCTTTCACGGGCTACAATGCACGCCTCACATCTCCGACGCATGGACATCCGAACATTTTGGAATACTCCAGGCGAATTTCGAATTTCTTCGGCAGCTACTGCGATTCTTGCAACCAGCTCCTCAGCATTGTCAACAGGGGTGTCATAAACTAGCGATTTCATATGACCCCAGAAATAAAAATCAAGACATGATAGGTCGGGTGACCGAGCAGGCCAACGCACAGGACCACCACGTCTGATCCACTGTTGACCACATGTGACATCCAGGTAGTTACGAACATCTCCGCTATAATGGGCAGGGACTCCATCGTGTTGGAACCACATTGTCTGTTGCGTCGATGCAGAAATCTGTTCATCTCTCAAAAGTTGTGGCAATACTTGCTGCAGAAAGATCAAGTAGATAGGTCCGGTTAGACGACACGGTAACAGGTAAGGTCCGATGAGGTGATCTCCCATAATACCGGCCCATACATTGACCGAAAATCGAATCTGTGCTGCACGACATTGTATTGCATGCGGGTTCTCGACCGCCCAGATATGGTCGTTATGCGTGTTGAAAATTCCTTCCCTTGTGAAGGATGCCTCATCGGAAAACAACACTTCAGCAGGAAAAAGGGGATTTGTAGCACATTTTCCAAGGTACCACTGTGCGAAAGCAATACGAGGTTGAAGAAACTTCGAACACTTACTTTAATCCATGTACCTTTTGCTTCTTTTCATGTATTATTAAAACGATTTCTCACTTACGGTCTCTTTTCTTTTTATGGTGCTTCTGTGTACAACACCGCTTCAGGAAAGCATTTCCGACCCCACATTGCTATATGATTTCGAGTTGTCAGGATACACCCTACCCCTCTTAGAAGTTCTGAAACGTTTAACTGAAACACCCTGTATACTCCTAGCATTGGTGTACACGCAACTATACATGCACCTGTTCTTACTCTTAGTTACTCAAACACAGCCTATGTATTTACTTGTTTCATGACCCCCAGCAATTTCTGAAATCCCCAGCAACTGGCTTTCCAGGCTGCTGCTCATTCCAATAGAAGCATTCAAGAATCATTTCCACCTCTGCCTGCAGCTACTGTTAATCTATTAATCTTTGAATCCCCCCAAGCTAGCAGTTTTACCCACCTAACATTGCCTTGATAGCATCAGCAAATATTCTTGCACCCCTTCTATTTAAGTGTATCCCATCTCTGTAGTAGCAATCTCTCCTGTTAACAAGCACAGACCATGCTGAAAAAAAATGCTATCCCATGAGCCTTGCACAATCTCTTCAGGGCCAAATTGATTGACAAGGCTTTCATCATATACTCCCTCCTATCGTGTCTGGGCAGAATTGCACACACTCAAATTTAACCCTAACTCACGACTTAGTGCCAATGTGTGCAACAATATCACCTTTTGTGCCCTTAAAAGATATCTGCCCTACGTCATCAAATTTTGCTCCTGGCAGGCATACCCTGGTCCTATTCCACCTATCCTTTTTGCTTAATATATTCCTCGTTTCCGTGACAGTGGTGTCACCGACAATAACTAGTTCCTGTGGGACCAGCGCATTGTGCTTGGAGATTGGCGCTGTGTTTCCTGATGCACAGGTGTGAGCTCTGGCATTGAGTTAGGCAGCTGTGAGCTTGATTTGCCCCTCATATTAATTTCTTCAAGGGCATTTACCCTACACCTCAAAATCTCTCATAGACACCCATCAGAACGCTGAGTTGGTGCCTAATTTTTTCAGTCTCTGCATCTAACACACACACAAAGACATCCTCCTTGGCTAGATCATGTCCTGTTCTAAACAGGTCTGCAAACATTCATATTTCGCCCATTGTTTTAGACTGAGCCACAGCACTCTGGCTATTCTGTGAACACTGCTTTGCTGATCTAGTCTGGGACACTATTCCATTAAGTATAATTTAATTAACAATGAACTTTAAGATTAATAAATTTTACTGATTAATTGATAATACTATAGTAATCTAACAGATTTCTAATACAGTGCTGTTTTTTGCTATCTAGTTTTATGTTAACCTTACGCTATTCCGTATCATATAACAATGGCAGCAAGTTATGAACATAAAATCTACGGACACTAAGTATTAACTTTTAAAATCGCTATCTAATTTCAAAAATAAACCACGGAGCTTGGCTAGAATTATAAAGCTACTTATAGAAAATAATTTAGTATAACAATTAAGTCAATAAAATGATTAAATATAAATGAAAGCTTAGCATTCATTGGAGTTGCAAAAATCTTGGTCAACATGGTAATAACCTCATACCCCAGATCATTAAAATTAGCATTAGTAGAGGCATATGATGCAAGAAAGCAAGCTTTATATAGCATCAGACAAAAAAAAAAAAAAAACAAAACTTCCCATTTCATCCATCCATTTGCTCCAAATGTTTGTCTAGTTCTGCCTTGAATTTATTTAAGCTGTCAACTTCTACAGCAACAGATGAAAGTTTGTTCCAGCAATCAGCCACCTGCTGGCTAAAGGAAAATTTCCGCACATCTATTCTGCAACTGTCTTTCCTCAATTTGAATTTGTCCCCTCGGGTGATTAATCTTTGCAAGAGGAAGAATTCCATCGGCATTGAGCTTGCTCAAACCATTCAAGGCCTTATACATCTCAATCAGATAATCTCACAAGTGCTTAGTCTTCAGACACTAACTTGCAAAACTTAAGCCTTTCTTCTTAAGAGCAACCCATTGTTCCATTCACTAATCTTGTTGCTTTTCTCTGTACTCGTTCCAGCAGCTCTACATCCTTCTAAAATGAGGACCTGTATACAGTACTCAGATCTGTGTACAGGTACTCCAGACTTGTATACAGTACTCAAGATGTGGCCTGACCATTGCCTTATACAAGGGGATAATCACCTCCTTATCCCTGCTAGAAAAATTCCTGTATGTTATTGACAAGACACCATGAGCTACTCTGGTAGCCTGTCTGCACTGTTCAGAAAACTTCATACTGACTGCACAATTAAGCCCAGGTGCTTTTCCACCCTCAGTGTAGTACCACACAGTTGATATGTTACTCTGGGGTTACTGCTACCCATATGCCTCCGTAGCCAGGTGGGAAGGAGCAGCAGTGCGTAGCACACGCTTCTTGATTAGACCGGGGTTCGAGCCCGTCACCACCAAATACGGAACATGCGGAAAGGTCAGGGAATGACCACCGCACCGGAGCAATATGGCCTTAGTTGCTAATGCTCCTAAAAACCAAATAACAACAACAACAGCTACCCATATGCAGTACTTTTCATTTGTCAATGTAAGCTTCTGTTCCCACTTCTCAGCCCATCTGCTCAATTTTTCTAGATCCTGTTGCAGTAGCATACTGTCATTAAAAACCGTGCCCATCTTTGTATCGTCTGCAAACTTTGACATTAAGCCTGATATACCTTCATTGATATCATTAATAAATACAGAAAACAACAATGGACCCAACACTGAATGCTGGGGTACTCCACTAATAATATTAGTCCAAGAAGAGCCTTGGCCATTGATTAACACTCTCTGGCTTCTCCCACTCAATGATCCTTTTATCCATAGCAGCAAAATTTTCCCCAATGCCACACTGCTCGAATTTGAACGGCAGTCTTCCATGTTCAAAAGTATCAAAAGTCTTCCTAAGATCCAAGTATATGATATCAAAATTATTCTTTGCGACCACATCATAGTATCCAATCAAATTGGTCAGACAAGACTTCTCCTTAACAAACCCATGCTGTGTACGAATTATAACTGAAGTCTTGTCTAGATGATCTTGAGTGCTTCTTTAACCAGTGAATCTGTTAATTTCCCTGAATAAAAGTTAAACTAACAGATCTGTAATTACTGGTCACTCTTTGATCCTTCTTTGTGATTTGGAGTCACAATTGCATATCTCCAGTTCATAGGTACCGCCACTGAGTCCAATGAAGCTTTCATTATTATGGCTAAGGGTTTGCTTACTTCGTTTGCTGCCTCCTTTAATATAACTGGATAGATCCCATCCACCCCAGGTGCCTTTTATGTTTAACTTCAACAATTTCTCCTCCACTTTGTTCTCAGTTATTACAAAATCATTAAGCACCCTGTTACAGTTTGATAAACTTGTGGCATTTTCCTACCTGAATAACTCTTTGTGTGAATGTAGATGCAAAATACTCGTTCAGTTTGTTAGCTATCTGAGCAGGATCATCAACAGTTGAACCATCGATATCAAGTGGACCAATCTGATTCATCTCCTTCTTTCTAGCAATTACATAAGTAAAGAACTCTGTTGTTTTTCTTTGCATTCTTCACCAAAGATTTATATCTACCATAGGCTTCTGTGTCAACTGTTAATTTATATGTATCCCATGCATTTTTCCTTCTCTGCCACATCTCTCATTAGTTCATCTGACATCCATTTAGGCCTAAAGTTTGAACAGTATTCTTAGTTGGTATGAAAAGGCTAGTATCTTCCAAGCTTAATTCTTTGAATGCTTCTCATTTAAAATTTGCTGTTGGTAACAGCATCATTTGGTCCCACTGTATAGAATTTAAAAACTGTCTTAGACCACCTGTAGTCACCTTTACCAAAGCAAAAACCCTTCCCTTTACCCCTGATGGTAGTTACCTCTTTGAGTAAATCCCACATCAGCATACTGTGATCACTGCCAGTTAGTGGTTTCTTTATCTGCAGATTCTTAATGCATGAAGAATCACCACTGATAATCAGATCAAGATTATTACTCCATTTAGTTGCCTCCCGAATATGCTGCTGTAGAAAACAAGCATCCAATAAATCCACAAAGACCTTGCTAGTGTTGAGTGACTAACCCACAATTTCCAGTCAATATCTGGGAAATAAAAATCCACAATTATAAGAAAATCTGATTTACTGGCCCACTCTATTTCCCTGTACAGTTGTTCATTATACTAATCAGAGTCATTGGGCCTATAACACACTCCTGCTCTCAACTTGGTTTTCCCAGTGCTTATGTCACACCAAACTGAGGCAACACTGCACTGTCCACCCATGTCAACTGGCTGCACTTTTTTAGGTTTTGTGTTTCTTAACTAATAGCATAACCCTCCTCCCTTATCCTTTCTGTACACATTTTACTCCCCAAATTCCAATTTGCATTCCTTATATCTCTGTGACACCATGTCTCTGATATCTCAACAATATCTGCCCTTGATATTTTGGCCAACGCCTGAAATTTATCAAATTTATATACCAAACTCCTAGCATTGGTCTGTCTTATGCTTAGCTATCCTAACACAGCCCATGTATTTTCTTGTTCCACGATGACTCCCAGCAGTCTCTGAAAACCCTTGCACCTTGTTTTCCAGACTGCTGCTTATTCCGATAGAAGCAGTGCAAAAATCACTTTAACCTCTGCCAGCGGTTACTGTTAATCTATTAGTTCGTGCATCCCCTCAAGCTAGCAGTTTTCTGACCCACCAAACACTGCCTTGATAGCATTGGCAAATATTCTTGTACCCTTTCTATTTAAGTGTATCCTGTCGCTGTACAAGCAGTCTCTCCTGTTAACATGCACAGACCAGGCTGAGAAAAATTCTGTTAAATGAGCCTTGCACAATCTCTCTATGGCTGAATTGATCGACAAGGCTCGCATCATATACTCCCTCCTATAGTATCTGGGCAGAATTGCAACACTTTCATATTCACTCCTAACTCATGGCTTTTTTTTCAACATTGACCTGTACTTGTTAAGTAATTCTGCCATTTTTCTACTCTTAAGGTTGGATAGTTCTACCTGTATTCTAATTTAATTTCATGAAATTTTCCTAAATGCATTTCCGAAACTCCCAAACATTGTGCACCCATTTTTGCACAGTAGTGTGTAGTTTCTTTATAAGTAGAACCTGATTTCAATAATTCACCAATAGCACTAGTTACCCAAAAAACCCAATATTCTGACCAGGGTGAACTCTGCGCCACCCCTGCACTTTCTATATTGAAATTTGTTGATATCCAGCTCAAGATGGGAAACAAATTGCTGTCATCTAATTATATATCATCTGATTATTATTATTATTAGCCTTATGCCCTAACTTCAACCTTTTTCAAAGTAATTATGAAATCTTTTAACTGCCAGCTCTTAATCTATTTCAGATCTTTCCACTTGATGAATTATCCTTAGTATGATTTATTTGAGTGGCAAGTCCAGAGGAGGATCTCTTACCTGACATCACTCATTTTTAGTGCAGATTCTCCGGAAAAGTTTAAAGAAATTTAATCTCCTGCTTTAGGTACTTCAAAGGCATTTGATTGTGATTGGCATAAAAGCTTTCTAAGTAAACTCCCATTTCTGTGTTCTGTTGTTTCCTTTCGGATGGGCAATTTCCTTTCTGATTGCTCACTACATTTGTATGATAGTAGATGGCTTTCTGTCTTCTAGCCTCTCATGTAACGCCATATTTAACCTCAAGGCTTTATTCTTTGATCTCTCCCACTTCTCTATTAGTAAGGGTGCTGGTTGTTATTGAAAGTTTTAGGGTGCAACAGCAGATAAAGGCCGTTATATCAATGATGGGAAATCCTGTTTATGCTTTTGTAGGTAATAGTACACTACACTTCACACTTTGATAAACCTTGCTCTGAATAAACAGCCAGATATATTCTAATAACCATCACCAGTTACTTAAATATTAATTTGTAGGATCGTTCTATGGTGGGGGAAGGAGGTAGAACATAAATCCTTTTAAAACTTAGTCTTGTCTTATTTCTCACGAAAAACAATCACTATACTTATGCCCATCTTTAATGACATCTAGACTTAGACAAGAACTTATTTCTTCACTTGGATTAACACATTAACTGCCACAATGTTAAAGAAAAATTGAATGTGGGATCACCACATTTTTTGTTATTTTGGTGCCTGTCTGTATGCTTAACCACTCATATGATGAAAATGGAAAAGCAGTTTTTCTTATTTTTTGTGAGATCCATTCTGAGAAGACTGAATTGTTAAAAATGACTTTTTTAGCCATGAGATGCATGCTGCTTTTATATTTATGCCATTCAGTTCTCCAATTTATGAGTTCGTGAAGTTGCATGATATAATATAAATAGTAGTTGTTAACCTATGAAGAAAAACAGTGCAGTTGTAGTGAGAGATAATATTCAAACTCCCCATGATACATACATGAAATGTCCATGTATAATATGACCAGTGAGAGCCTTAAGCCATGCCTCAGAGTGCAAACTGACAAACAGTAAGCGTTTTTTTTTTTTTTTTTTTTTTTTATGGGAATCAAAAAAAAAAAAAATATATATATATATATATATATATATATATATACAAAGGGTACTAGGAAAGTTTTGCAATACAGCTTTGTTTATTTAATTTTTTCAAAGTAATTTCCTCTACATTCAATACACCTCTCCATCCTCCGAAACCAATCTTTAAACCAGTTCTGCCAAGTTTCACTAGGGAGTAAAGCACACTCGTTGTCCCAAGCCCGTAGAAGGTCCTCATCACTGGAAAACCGCCTCCCTTTTAGCTTCATTTTCACATGCGGGAACAGTGCAAAGTCGCAGGGAGCAAGGTCTGGCTGTAGGGAGGGTGCTCGAGAAGTTTCAGTCCTGTCGTGGTCAAATATTCGGTGCAGGCTTTGGCGCGGTGAGCTGGAGCATTTTCGTGATGGAGGTACCAGGTGTCCATTCTTGACTTTGGCCGCAGGTTCTTCATAGATCCAATGACTTTAGGCAGGCATTGTTCAGTATACCACTTAGCTGTGACTGTCTTCTGCGTGTCCAAAACGACACGTTCCACAATTCCACTCGATTTGAAAAATACAGCTATCATTTTCTTCTTTACAGATCGGGATTTTCTGACAATTACGGGTGTGTCGTCATCATCAAAGACCCAAACTTTGTTTTGAGCCTTGGTCGGCAGATCGTAATAGTACAGCCAAGTCTCGTCACCTGTCACGATGTTGTTCACATACCGAGATTGTCCCTTATCAAACTTTTTTAACATCTCCCGGCACCAAGTCACACGTCGTGTCATCTGCTCTTCAGTCAGTTGATGCGGCACCCAGAAAGAACAAAGTTTCTTCACGTGCAAATGATCTTGCAGAATCGAACGAATTGCTGGTGCATTTAGGCCCAAAGTATCCTCTATCTGTTGGTAGGTCACTCGCCTGTTTTCGTCAAGCATAGGCGCCTCCGTAGCCAGGTGGGAAGGAGCAGCAGTGCATAGCACACGCTTCTTGATTAGACCGGGGTTCGAGCCCGTCGCCACCAAATATGAAGGATGCGGAAAGGTCAGGGAATGACCACCGCATATCCCGGAGCAATATGGCCTTAGTTGCTAATGCTCCTAAAAACCAAACAACAAACAAACATCGTCAAGCATTTTCCTCACAGCAGTAACGTTTTCCTCCGTAACTGACGTTCGTGGCCTTCCCGGCCTCTCAGAATCCTCCAGAGTGAAATTTCCCCTTTGGAATTCTCTATATCACCTGAATATCGTTGTACGATGTGGACAATCATCATCTAGTGTAAGAGTCATTTCTTCTAAGCACTGGTCTATGGTTAAACCACGCACGAAATTATACCGCAAAACTGTCCTTATCTCATTTCGTGACCACGATGCCATCGCAAGCACTTTACACTCTCACTACTAATGAATAACTGAGCCCATCGACTTGGCGCGGCGGCTACTATGCACGTATGAACATGTCTCAACATGCAGCAACAAGCAGCTTCCTGTGATTCATTGTTGCGTCATATTGCAAAACTTTCCTAGTACCCTTTGTATATAAAAAGTAATAACATGTGGACAAAAGTTTTTTTACAATAATATGACTGGGTAACACCATTGTTATTTAAAAATTTTTCAGGCAAAAGTTTACATGAATACAACCATAATTTGAGTATGTAGTTGATATTAAGTTTATCTTATCAAATATAATAAGGAAACAAACTCCGTAAACTCTCCAGAAGTGATGCTTGTTGTCTTCAATGAAGATAATTTAAGCTTAATTATCTATTATATAGTTTCATGTAAATGTAAGGTAAAATCATATTTAGATTCCCCAGCCCATATAATACATTGCACATTGTTGTCTCAGAGAGCTGAAGCAGATTTGAGTATACAATATGAAAGTTAAATCTTGAGACCTGTCAAACTGAAAAGGCTGTAGCACTAATGTTGTCTCACATTGGTTAATGAGTTAATTTCTGACCTTTCTTGGCATAAGAAATATTTCTTTCCTTGTGCCCAAAAAACTAACTCATCTTCTTTCATTCCCAGAATTATTTTTCTTTTGAGCAACTGTCAACACTGAGTAAACTCCCACTGTACAAATTTCAAATCTGCAGTACCTAGGAATATTGTTTCAACAATTTTTTGTTCTTAATATTGTCATTAAAAAATATAATGAAATAAATTTCTGAACTTTATACAGATAATTTTCACTTTCAAATAACTGTACAAATTTCAAATCTGCATTATCTAGGAATATTGTTTCAACAAACTTTTGTGCTTGATATTGCCATTAATAAAATAAAATAAATACCCAAACTCTATCCAGAAGAGAACAATAGTTAATTGTTGATTCTACTGCACTTCCTGTTACAGAGACATCGTATTTCTACTGTATGCTTTTTTCAGAATATTTTCATAAGTACTTGTATCTTAATTTTACCACTACCTTCAAAATCATTCCAGGTGTGCATGTGTATCAACCAGCTGGCAAACATTCATAATTTAACTCCAGACTTCCTAAAACCAAAACTTCCTCCTTGCCATTTATTCCCTATCCCTTCTTGTTCTCTGAAATAACTTTTCTTCATAAAATATGGATTTTATAAAGGAAAGTTTCCTTCATAAAATCTATATTTTAAGAACCTCACTATTATAATCTGTGGAAAAATTAGTTCAGCATCAACAAGTTTGATCTGACTTCTGTAACCTCAACCTATGCAAAGCAGTGAAAGAATTCAACTATTTCGTTTGAAGTTACTGTGAAAATACTTCAGACTGGTATTCTTAAATAATATTTAATTATTTAAGGTAATTATTTATTATTAAATATTAATATATACATAAATTATATATATTAATTATTTATTATTAAATATTAATATATACATAAATTATATATATTAATTATTTATTATTAAATAAATATTATTAGGTTGATCAAAAAATTATGTAGGTTATTTCAGTAAAAATTGTTTTTGTAATTGAAGTTGCTTAGTCTGCAGACCAACTCATTGATTTACTGCAACAAATTTTTTTTTCCCATCTATGATGAAATTTAAGGTAGGATTGAAATAATTTATTTGCTATTTTGTTAATTATTTTTCTTGTTTCTTCATTCTTTCAGTATTTAAATTGTTTATCTTCATTTCAAGCATATCTCTTAATGATTATGCCTTTGTCAGAAAAATCTATGCTAGACATTCCAAAAATTAAATGCTGACTTAAAATACTGATATAAGCAAACTCATCAAAACATATGATGATAAACTTTCCAAAGTGCAAAGTCAGAATATTCTGCCATAGTTAACAAGACTTCACTGCAAAGAGCAAATCAATTTTTTATCCTAGTTAAATTTTTTAACTAGGATAAGTACTGCTTGTAATAATACCCTACACATTTCTCTTAATCTGTATTTTTCAGTTAATCTACATTCTGTTAAAAAAATTTCTAGTTGATTGCTTTTAAAGCAATCAACTAGAAGTGTATGTAATTTTATTAAATCAGCACCATTTTCTACTAATACATCAGGAGAAAGTGAGACATTACTCTTACTAAATATCACATGATTTTTTATTATTAATAATAAAAGAAATAACACTATTTCAATACCTGCATTGAAATAATACCCCACTTCTTTACTTGATTAAAACAAAGTTTCATTCACTTTTGAATTGAGAGAGAGAGAGAGAGAGAGAGAGAGAGAGAGAGAGAGTGTGTGTGTGTGTGTCAGAAGTAGAAGGGAATCACCAAGAAAGAGAATGGTGATAACTAGCTTAGGACCCTGGGTGTGCCAAGCCCATACTCACCAATTGTGAGCCCTTGGGATATTTAAATCATATTGTAGTACTATGCTTTCTGGATATTTTGGAAAAGATTTTTAGAGTAACTAAAAATATCATCTGTTAATATTATTGAAATTCTATTAGAAGAAAAAACTGTTATTGAATACAATAATTCTTTTGCTATAGAAATAAGATAAGTCTAATAGTAACATTTACTAATTGTAAATTATGAGGTAACACTTCTCCATACATCCACGAGAAATAAAAGCTTTAATTATTAATAACTGAGATTAATATTAGTATAATATGCAATAATTGATACCAACCATACATTACAATTCTAACCTTAGAACCGTCATCAGTGGTGGGAAATGATAAAATGACAAATCAATTACATATAGTAACTGTCAAAATAACGGCACCCCAAATAACAGAACATTCCAGCTAACGGCACATTGAGATCAAATGTTTACGTACAGCATAGATGTCTTGCAGTGCCGAAAAATGAAAATGGCAAGTCACGTGATTACTGTATTTGTTTACGCTTGCCATTTCGAAAGTGAATTCTGCAGATAACATGGATTATGCCTCTGTTTTACATTTATTTTAAATTAAAAACCTGTCACTAATGCTCCTAATGTTAATAAACTTCATACATAGAAGAAATGAACAACAATAGTAAAGCTTAGTGACAAACTTGATATAATCCAAACTATTACATTAGGGTCACCTGATGTGATTCCCTAAATCATATACCCCTGTGTATTGTGTCTTTAAATTGTGTGTGTTCTCTGGTCAATTTGCCTATTTTGCTGGATGGAAAACCCCAGTTTCTGGGCGCAGAAAAACTTGCTGTCTATGCCTGAGACAGACTAACTGAGCCACGCAGTGAAAAAGCCCATAAAAGTTCCTCGCATCATCGACGAGATTCTGGCCTTTTCCACCCAGTGCGGGGAAGATGGTGACGATACTACTGTGCCACCGTGCAGACAAAACTTGATATAATAAAGAAAATAGAATGGGGCGTAGGTAGGAGTGTATTAATGGTAGAATATAACATTTCTGTATTATATATATATTAAAAATAAAACTTTCTAGATAATGGAAAAATCAAAATAATGGCACCCTGAATCCCCAAAGGATGCCGTTATTTTGAAAGGTGTATTAGGAGAATATAAAGAAAACAGCATAGAATGTCCAGTATTGCAACTGCACCTTGGGATAAAGAGTGGCCGCTAGGTTATTCAAGGTAAGAAAATTAATTTCCTTGCTTGTCCAGCAAGGAAATGAAAAATAAATTGTAAATTAGCAAAATAATGGATATCATGTGGTATCAGAATGGCAATTTTTGTTAGTAGCTTATTTTAGACTGTTACTAACTTAATATAATGTATCTTAAATTTACATTTTCACTTAATGCTTTAGTCAAATCCCCAAACAGTCATTTCCAGACTGTTTTTCTAGGGGTGGGGGGTAGGCACCAGTTTTTTTTTTTTTTTTTATGAGTGAGGTTAAGAAGATGAAAGAAGATATTTGTTGACATTGGACTTGAACTTCTGTAGATTGTAATTTTCAGGAAATACGTATGAAGGAAGTTTGTTCCAGAAAACGGCAGTTGAATGAATAAATGAGGAAGATGAAAAGTTGGTTCTGTGGGTTTGAAGTTGGACAGTAAATGGATGTTGGCTGGTGGCGGCACGTGTTCGGACTGTTTTGAAAGAGAGAGAACGGGAATTATAGAAGCCAATTCAGAAGAACAGTGCCAATGGAAGTATCTGTAGAAGAGGCATGCAGCAGAAACAGTACATCAATGAGACAGCGAGTGGAGAGACTCTGTTAGAGATGAATCATTAATTAACCTAACTGCCCTTTTCTGAATGGAATCAAGAAGCCTGAGAGAGGTTTTGGGGTCACCACCCCAGATGTGAGAACAATATTCCATGGTAGGACGGATTTGTGATTTATACAGAGTGAGCAGCTGTTTGGAAGAAAAGTAATGCTGAGAGCGAAAGAGACAACCAAGTTTTTTAGATGCAGAGGAAGCAATATTTGTAATGTGCTTGTGCCAAGAGAGATTAGAAGTCAGGGTAATCCACAAAAGAGATATATCATTTTGCCTAGAAATTGGAGTGTCACCAAAGATAAGCATAGGAGCAGAAGAATCCTTTTTGCGAGGTAGAAGACAAGACTGAGTTTTAGAAGGATTGAGATCAACTAAGTTGTCTTTGCTCCACTGGAGAATTACCTGGAGATCGACATTTAAGGAATTGGTAGCGGATATTCGAGAAGTTGAAGTTGATTGAGCAGGGCAAGGTTTCTCAAAATGGAAAGTGAAATGCAATGTGCTATCATTGGCAAAACTATCGATAGGATTTCCAGTCAATGGAAGAAGGTCATTAATATACAAGAGGTAAAGAGTGGGGGAAAGAACTGAACCTTAGGGTACACTGGCATTAGTGGAGAAGTTAGAGGACAGAGAGCCATCTACCATCACCCTCAGTGAGCGATCAGAGAGAAAACTGGATAACCAATTACTAAAAACAGTTGGCAAACCATAAGATGGAAGCTTGTTTAGAAGACCTTTTATACCAAACACGATCAAAAGCCTTTGAGATGCAAAGAGCAACTACTTGTGTTTCACCGAATCTTTCCATTGAATTAGTCCATAAATGGGTAACATAAGCCAGAATATCTCCAGTGGATCGACACTGACGGAATCCATACTGGTGATCGTTGATCAGACGGAAGGTTTCTAGGTAGTTTAAGAGTTGGCGGTTAATTGATTTCTCCATTACTTTAGAAAGAGTAGAAGTAATAGCAATGGGACGATAATTGGATGGGAGGGATTTGTCACCCTTTTTAGGAACTGGCTGGATATGAGCAAATTTCCAAGAAGAAGGAAAAACACCTTTGGAATAAGAAAGTGAAAAAAGGTGGCAAAGAATAGGAATAAGTTCAGGAGCACAGGTTTTGAGAACAAGTGGAGAAATACCATCAGGACCTGGAGCTTTCTTAGCATCAAGATTCATCAAAATCCTTCTGATATCCTTTTGACGGAAGACCACAGGAGGCATTGAATGGAGCGTGTTGGGAATGGTGGGCGGTGTTTTACCAAGATCATTAATACATGAGCTGGAAGAAAAATGGGATGCTAGCAGGTCAGCTTTATCCTTGGCTGAAGTGGCAACAGAACCATCTGGTTTGGAGAGAGGTGGGAGCAAAGATGGGCAAAAGTTGCGGCCAATAGCTTTGGCAAGAGACCAGAATGCTCGGCTACCATTAGGGCAAGAAGCAAGTTTTCTACTCTTAGTCTGTTCAAACTCTAGTTTGGACTGGTTAATAACTGCTTTGCAACTGTTGCGAGCTTTGGTGTAGGCAGAAAATGAAACTGAAGAATTAGAAACAAGCCAATTACGATATGCAACATTCTTCTCTTGGACAGCCTTAGCACATTTATTGGAAAACCAAGGTTTAGATAAAGGTCGAGATTTTAAAGTGGAGTGTGGGATAAAGGATTCCATTCCTGCAAGAATAATTTCACTGACACGATTGAGCAAACGTTGACATCAGAAGTTTTGAAACAGTAATCCGACTAAGGAAAAGAAGAAAAGAAGTCTCGCAGGTCATCCCATTTTGCATTCTTGTAATGCCAAACAATACGTGGTTGGGAATAGCCATGAGATAAAGGTTCCATTGGAGAAGAGACAATCACCAAGTTGTGATCTGAAGTGCCTAAAGGACCTCTCACTTCGACCGTGTACTTAGAAGGGTTGTTTGTGAGAAAAAGATCAAGCATATTGGCTGTATGATTAGGATTGTCCAGTATTCTTGTAGGTAAATGAACAATCTGTGCTAGGTCATTAGTAATTGCAAAAGCCTCAGCATCTCGACCTGCTGGGTTGGTGTGACTAGAAAACGGAAGCCAGCTGGAGTTGTGAACATTAAAATCACCAAGGAAAATTACTTCACTGTTAGGAAAGTTGGACTGGAGAAAGTCAAGTTGCAAAGAGAGGAAGTCAAAGAGCTCCAAGTGATTAGTGGAGTTGGGAGAATGGTAGAGACAACAGATGAATTTGACACAATGAAGTAGAGAGATTTTAAGCCAGAGAAGATCAAAGAGAGGAGATTCCAAATTGCCAAGTCTCTGACAGGGAATATCAGAACGGACATATGCACAAGTACCACCTTTGAGGCGAAAGGAATCATTCAGCGAATAATTTGGGCATCTGAGATGAGCAGTAGATGAATCAACCGATATCTGAGATTCTGTCAGAAAAAGTACATGGGGTTTGGCAGACTGCAAGTGGAAATGGACATCGTTGAGGTTAGAATTGCGACCACGTATATTTGTGAAATGAATTAGGAAGTCCTTGGGAGGTTTAGATCTTTCCGCAGATAAGCTTGCTCTATTAGTTTGACATGGTGTATTCAATAGTAAGAAAAAGTGGGTGGGACATGCTGTATGAAGTAATGAAATTTTTGGATATGGCATACACATGGTAAGAATATATCCAGATCCTTGACATAACATGGCCTCGACAATGCTCCCCTCATACACACTACTCGGACTCCCTCCAGTCACTATCTGGCAGAGTAGAGGCAGCAAGATTATACACTAGCTGATCCGGAAGCTTCCTAGAGAGTTACCAATAGGTTCAGTCCGGTGTACTAACTAGCGGCCGGCCTGCGAATCGGCCTGCGGTGTACTAACTAGCGGCCGGCCTGCCGGCCTGAAAATGTAAGGAATATTGGATCTCGCCATGGCGTTCATCATAACCTCAAAAGTCATCAATCATACTGCATGATGGAAGAGATAGGGAAAGGTTGACCGGAACTTAGCTCTAGAGACTAAACATGGGTTCCACCATTTCAAGCCTCCAATAAGCAAAGTGGTGGTATTTCACCGGTTGATGAGAGTCATCTACCACCTAGTACTGCCTGGTAACATAGAGGGGCGGCGTTCCTCCATGTGGTGTGGGCGCCACACCTTGACCCCTGCTTACGTTGGTTCACACCTGGGTGGTCACCCACCATGTACTTGTGCATGGAGGTTATACCCAGGATTACTAACAGTCCCACCATCGTGAAGGTGCAAGCAGAGGATTTGGCTGTCACAGACCGTCCGGACTTCGCCGAAATTGGGTCCACTTGACTTGAGTGTCACCCGAATATCAGTTCCATCAGCGTTTTAGACTCCCAGATAGCAAGTACAGCTTGTCTGGCATATCTGAGAGAATGTCTGTGACAACCACAAGGACCAAAGTTTAACAATGATATGCAGTTGACACTAACTGAATTATCATAAAGCATCCAGTATTTGTTCCATTTACTCAACTCTGGGGGCACTTGTATCAATTGCTCCTGCTGGATTACTAAAGAATATAATCACCACTAACAAAATTTCCATAATATATGTGTTTTTAACATTAATGTTTATAGTATTCAAAATTTCCAGTAAATTTTCCTTTCCCAGAATGTAGTTAAGTGTTTATCAAATACAGTACACAAAATCAATTCAGGTCAACAGTCCCCTCCATATAATGTTCCCAGCTTGTATTGTACATAGTGATAATAGTAATTGTGGCATATGATGCAGGAAAGCAAGCAAATGAGCTTATGCAGCATCAGCCAAAAAAAAAAATTCACACAACCATTCCCTCTAAATGTTTGTCCAGTTCCACCTTAAATTAATTTAACCTATCAACTTCCACAACAACAGATGGAAGTTTGTTCCAGCAATTAACCACCCGCTGGCTTAAGGCAAATTTTCGCAAAATCTATTCTACAGCTGTCTTTCCTCAGTTTGAATTTATGCCCCCTTAGGTTCGTAATCTGAACAAGTGGAAGAATTCCATCAGAATTCAGCATGCGCAACCCATTCAAAGCCTTATACACCTGAATCAGATCACCTCGCAGGTGCCTAGTCTCCAGCCGCTGCAGTTTGCAGAACTTAAGCCTCTCTTGGTAAGAGAATCGCTTCATTCCCCTCACCAATCTTGTTGCCCTTCTCTGTACTCAAGCAAATCTACATCTTCCTAAAATGAGGCCTCCAGACCTGTACATAGTACTCAAGGCATGGCCTGACCATTGCCTTATACAGAGGCACAATCACCTCATTTTTCCTGCTAGCAAAATTCCTGTATATCATTGACAAAACCCCATGACCTGCCCTGGCAGCCTGTCTGCATTGCTCAGAAAACTTCATATCTGACTGCACAATTACTCCCAGGTCTTTTTCATTTTCTACCATCCTAAGTGTAGTACCACACAGTTGGTATGTTCCTCTGTTGTTACTTCTACCCATATGCAGTACTTTGCGTTTGTCAATGTTGAACTTCAGTTGCCACTTCTCAGTCCATCTTCCCAAATTTTCTAGATCCTGTTGCAGTAGCACACTGCCATTACTGTCATTAACAACCCTGTCAACCTTTGTATCATCTGCAAACTTCGACACTAAGCCTGATATACCTGCATCAATATCATTGATAAATATACAAAACAACAGTGGACCCAACACTGAACCCTATGGAACTCCACTAATAACATTAGTCCACGAAGAAGCCCATTGATTAGCACCCTCTGTCTTCTCCCACTCAACCATCCTTTTATCCATTGTAGCGACTTATCCTTAATACAATTCTGTTCCAATTTGTACAGTAGTGTTCCATGCGCAACAGTGTCAAAAGCTTTCCCGAAATCCAAGTATATGATATCAAAATAAATTTTTGCATCCAGTTCCTTTGTAACCACATCATAATATCCAATAAAATTTGTCAGACAAGACTTTCAGTTAACAAACCCAGGCTGTGTATGAATTATTGCTGCAGTCTTGTCTAGATGATCCTACATGCATCTTTAACCAGCGACTCCATTGTTTTACCCGGAACAGAAGTTAAACTAACTGGTCTGTAATTACTCGTGTCACCCTTTGATTCCCCCCTTTGTGAATTGGGGATACATTTGCACATCTCCAGTCCATGGGGACCTCCCCTGAGTCCAAGGATGCTCTCATAATTATGCATAAGGGTTTGCTTAGTTCTTTTGCCGAATCCTTTAATATAACTGGATAGATCCCATCCACCCAGGTGCCTTTCTTATGTCAACAATTTCAACAATTTCTCCTCCAATTTGCTCACAGTTATTACAAAATCATACAATTTGATAACCTTCTGGAATTTTCAATCCTTAATAACTCCTCATGTGTGAATGTAGATGCAAAATACTCATTTAGTTTGTTTGCTTTCTGAGCAGGATCATCAATAGTCGAACCATCGATATCAAGTGGACTAATCTGATTCATCCCCTTCCTTTTAGAGTTTGTATAAGTAAAGAAATCCATGCTGTTTTTCTTAGCATCCTTTGCCAAAGATTTCTCATCTGCCTTTGCCTGCCTAACCTCCTGTGTGACTTGATTATAGACTAACTTATATCTGCCATAGGCTTCTGTGTCGTGTGATAGTTTATATGCATCCCATGCATTTTTCTTCTCTGCCACAAGTCTCATTAGTTCATTTGACAATTTAGGCCTAAACCTTACAATATTTCTTAATAGGTATGAAACATTTAGTAGCTTCAATGATGCTTCCCACTTAGAATTTGCTGTTGGTAACATCATCTGTTGGTCGCACTGTACAGAATTTAAAAACTATCTGAGACCACTGTAGTCACCTTTGACTACAGTGGTAAAAACCCTTTCCTTTACCCCATTAGTAATTTTATCTTTAAGTAAATCCCACATCAGTACACTGTGATCATTGCCACCTAGTGGTTCCTTTATCTGCAAATTCTTAATACACGAATGATCACTGCTGATAACCAGATCAAGAGTATTACCCTCTCTGGTTGCCTCTGCAGAAAACAATCATCCAATAAATCCACAAAAGTCTTACTAGTGTGCGAGTGACCAATCCACAAGTTCCAGTCAATATCTGGGAAGTTAAAATCCCCCATTATAAGACATTGTGATTTACTAGTCCACTCTATTTCTCTGTACAATTGTTCGTTGTACTCATTCGAGTCATTACACCTATAACACACTCCTGCTCTTATTTTTGATTTCGCAGTGCTTATGTCACACCAAACTTACTCAACAGTGCAATATCCATCAATGTTAACTGGTTGCACTTCTTTCGATTTTATGTTTTTCTTAATTAACAGCATAACCCTCCTCCCTTCCTATCCTTTCTGTACACATTATGCTTCCCATATTCCAATTCTGCATTCCTAATATCTGTGTGACACCACATCTCTGATATCCTAACAATATCTGCCTTTGATGTCTTGACCAACACTTCAAATTTATCAAATTTCTTTATTATACTTCTAGCATTGGTATGTATGCAAGTATACATGCACCTATTCTTAGTTACTCTAACATATCCCATATACCCACCTGTTTCATGATGGCTGCCATCGGTCCCTGAAACCCCCAGCACCCCTCGCTCCAGGCCATGTTGGCTTTCCTTTCATTGTGGTTATAGTTGGGTGCTAACGCAGGATCCACGTTAAATCAACCTGCTTTTGATTAGCCTGCAATTATTTTTGTTGCGATAAGAATGAATGACTTCCACCAAGATCTGGTTTTATAGGAGTTAAAGCATGAGTTGGTCTAGGTGTGATTTATGAGGAAGGTTAATCTGTATATCTGATTTATGATGAAGGTTCATCTATATTACTTAACAAGTATAAGTCACTGTTGAAAAAAAAAGTCATGAGTTAAGGTTAAATTTGAAAGTGTCTGCAATTTTGCCTAGACACGATAGGAGGGAATATATGATGAGGGCTTTATCAATGAATTTGGCCCTGGAAAGATTCTGCAAGGCTCATAGCAGCAGGGGCAACTGCTTCTACAGGGATGGGATACACTTAAATAGAAAGAGTGCAAGAATATTTACTAATGCTATCTAGGCAGTGTTAGGTGGATCAAAAAACTGCTAGCTTGGAGGGAAACAGACTAATAGATTAACAATCGCCACAGGCACAGGTTATAGGGATTCTTGACTACTGGAGATTTCAGGGATTGTGTTTTGGAGTCATCATGGAACAAGTAAATACATGGGCTGTGTTAGAGTAATTAATAGCAAGAGCAGGTGCTCTTGCTATTAATTAGAGGTTCATTAAGATTGGTGTACATACACTTGCATGTACACCAATGCTAGGAGCATAGTAAATAAATTGGATGAATTTGAAGTGCTGGTCAAAACATCAAATGCGGACATTGTTGGGATATCAGAGACATGGTGTCACTCAGATATAAGGGAGGCGAAATTTGAATATGGGGAGTACAATATGTAATGAAAGGACAGACAGGATGGGAGGGATTATGCTCTTAGTTAAGAAACACAAAATCTAAGACAGTGCATCCAGTTAACATGGGTGCCAGTACAAAATTAAGTTAGTTTGGTATGACATAAGCACTGGGAAAGAGATTCCTAAGGACTCTGATGAGCAATGAACAATTGTACAGAGAAATAGTGGGAGATTTTACCTATAATGTAATTATAATTAATCCCATCATATCTCCCATTATAAGTAATTATAGGTAATACCTATTACCTATAATTACTTATAATGGGAGATATAATTACTTATAATGGGAGATTTTAACTTCTCAGTTATTGACTGGAACTTGTGGGTTGGTCACTTGCACACTAGCAAGACTTTTGTGGATTTATTGGATGACAATTTTCAATAGCAGCATGTTAGAGAGAAAGCAATACCCTTGAACTGATTATCAGCAATTATTCTTCGTGAATTAAGAATTTGTAGGTAAAAGACCCATTGGGTGGCAGGGAATACAATATATTGATGTGGTATTTACTTAAAGATATAAGTACTGTCAAGGCAAAAGAGAAGGGTTTTTGCTTTTGTAGGGGCACATACAGTGCTCTCGGCAGTTTTTAAATTCAGTACAGTGGGATGAACTGATGATGTTACTACCAGCCAGTTCTAAATTGGAACCATTCAAGGAATTAATCTTGGAAACTACTAGACTTTTCATACTAATGAAGAAATATTATTCAAGTTTTAGGCCTAAATTAAGTCAGATGAACTGTGCGACTCTTGGCAGAGAAAAGAAGAGAAATGCATGCGATGCATATAAGTCTAACTGGCAGCCCGTCCGCACTTCTCATCCATTGCATGAGCAGTGCAGAGAGGCTGCTAGAGCAGGTCATAGAGTTTTGTCAATGATATATAGGAATTTTGCTAGCAGAGACAAGGAGGTGATTATCCCTTTGTATAAGGTAATGGTCAGGCCACACCTTGAGTACTGTATACAGGTCTGGAGGCCTCATTTTAGGAAGGATGTAGAGTTGATATAATGAGTACAGAGAAGGGCAACAAGATTGATGAGAGGAAAAGGGGGGGGGGGTGCTTATGGAAAAGGCTTAAGTTCTGCAAGTTGCAGCATCTGGAGACTAGGCACCTGTGAGGTGATCTGATAGAGGTATATCGGCCTTGAATGGTTTGAGCAAGCTCAGTGCTGACAGGATACTTCCACTTGCTCAGATTAAGAACCTGAGGGAGCATAGATTCAAATTGAGAAAAGATAGTTGTAGAACAGATGTGCGGAAGTTTGCCTTTAGCCACTGGGTAGTTGATTGCTTGAACAGACTTCCATCTGTTGTGGAAGTTGATAGCTTAAATAAATTTAAGGCTGAACTAGACAAACATTTGGAGTGACTGGATGGGTGAAATGGGAAGGTTTGAGCATTGAGCCTGATCAATCCATTCAAGGCTTTATACACTTCAATCAGATTGTCTTGCAGGACCATTACCTTATACAAGGGGATAATCACATCCTTATCCCTTCTTGCAAAATTCCAGTATATCATTGACAAGATCCCATGACCTGCTCTGGCCGCCTGTCTGCACTGCTCAGAAAACTTCATATCTGACTGAACAATTACCCCCAGGTCTCCTTCATTCTCCATACCCTCTAAGGGTAATACCACCCAGTTGGTACATTTCTCTGGGGTTACTGCTACTATATATCCAGTACTTTGCATTTGTCAATGCTAAACTTCAGTTGCCAGATCCTGTTGCAGCAGAATACTGTCATTACTGTCATAAACAACCATGCCAACCTTTGTATCATCTGTAAACTTCGACATTAAGCCTGATATACCTTCATCATTATCATTGATAAATATACAAACAGCAATGGAATCAAAACTGAACCCCAAAGGACACCACTAATAACCATTAATCCACGTAGAGCAGTATCCATTGATTACCACTCTCTGTCTTCTCCCACTCAACCATACTTTTATCCATTGTAGCAACTTGCCCTTAATGTCATGCTACTCCAATTTGTACTGTAGTCTTCCATGTGCAACAGTATCAAAAGCTTTCCTGAAATCCAAGTATATGATATCAAAATTATTTTTTCATCCAGTTCCTTTATGACCATGTCTAAGTATCCAATCAAATTAGTCAGAGAAGACTTTCCCTTGACAAACCCATGCTGTGTCTGAATTATTACTGCTGTCTTGTCTAGATGATCCTGCAATGCTTCTTTAACTAGTGACTCCATTATTTTACCTGACAGGTCTGTAATTACTCATATCACCCTTCGATCCCCCTTTTTGAAGTGGAGATTCATTTGCACATCTCTAGTCCATGGGGACTTCCCCTGAGTCCAAGGATGCCCTCATAATTATGGCTAAGGGTTTGCTTACTTCTTTTACCACCTCCTTTTAATATAACTGGATAGTTCCCATCTACCCCAGGTGCCTTTCTTATGTTAAACTTCAACAATTTCTCCTCCATTTTGCTCTTAGTTATTACAAAATCATTTAACTCCCTATTAGATTTTGACAAACATCTAGCCCTCTCCTCCTCCTTGAATAACTCTTCATGTATGAATGTAGATGTGAATGTATTTGGGGTAGGTATTCACAGACTGGAGATGTGCAAATATATCCAATTCACAAAGGGGGATCAAAGGGTGACATGAGTAATTACAGACCTGTTAGTTTAACTTCTGTTCCAAGGAAAATAATGGAGTCATTGGTTAAAGAAGTAATGCAGGATCATCTAAACAAGGCTGCAGTTATACTTCAGACACAGCATGGGTTTATTAAGGGGAAATCAGATCTGACCAATTTGATTGGATACTGCGATATGGCTACAAAGGAACTAGATGCAAAAAATAATGTTCATATCATATATTTGCATTTCAGCAAAGCTTTTCATACTTTTTCAGATAAAAACTGCTGTACAAATTGGAACATTCTGGCATTAAGAGCAAGTTGTTGGTATGGATAACAGGATGGTTGAGTGGAAGAAGACAGAGTGATAATCAATAGACACTGCTCTTCAATAATAACTGATGTTATTAGTGGAGTTCCCCTTAGCCAGGTGGGCAGGAGCAGTAGTGCATAGCATACGCTTCTTGATTAGACCGGGGTTTGAGCCCGTGACCACCAAATACGGAGGATGCGGAAAGATCAGGAAATGACCACTGCATATCCCCAGAGCAATATGGCCTTAGTTGCTAATGCGCCTAAAAACCAAATAACAAACAAACAAACATTAGTGGAGTTTCACAGGGCTTGGTGTTGTGCCCAGTATTGATCGCAGGCATATCAGGCTTAAATGTCCAAGTTTCCAGACGATACAAATGTTGGCATGGTGGTTAATGACAGCATACTACTGCAAGAGGTTCTAGAAAAGTTGGGCAGATATACTGAGAAGTGGTAACTGAAATATAACACTGATAAATGCAGAATGCTGCTTATGGGTAGCAGTAACCCCAGAGTAATATACCAGTTATGTGGTACTACACTCAGGGTACTGGAAAATGAAAAAGAACTTGGGGTAATTGTGTAGTTAGATATGAAGTTCTCTGAGCAGTGCAGACAGGACTGCCAAGACAGCTCATGGGGGTTTGTCAATGATATACAGGAATTTTGCTAGCAGTGATAAGAAGGTGATTATACCATTTTATAAGAAATTGATCAGACTGCATCTTGAGTACTGCATACAGATCTGGAGGCCTCATTTTAGGAAGGATGTGGAGCTGCTGGAATGAGTACAGAGAAGGACAGTGAGATTGGTGAGGGGAACAAAGGAGTACTCTTACCAAAAGGGCTTCAATTCTGCAAATTGCAGCAACTGGAGACTAGGCACCTGCAAGTTGATCTGATTGAGGTGTTTAAGGCTTTGAATGGTTTTGAGCAAGCTCATTGCTGATGGTTTTCTTTCTCTTGCTCAGATTACACACATGACGGGACATAAATTCAGGTTGGCTAAGGGCGAAAGTTTGCCCCTTTTGCTAGTGAGTGGTTGATTGCTGGAACAAATTCCATCTGTTGTGGAAGTTGATAGCTTACATAAATTGAAGGAAGAACTAGACAAACTATTGGTGGAAATGGATAGGTGAAATGGGAAGGGTTTTTTTTGCTGATAATTTGATGCTATTTAAGCTTGCTTTCTTGCATAATAAGCTACTGCTAATGCTCTCTTTGTTGGTTGGTCAGCGAAGCTTCCTAGATTGTGTGGTCTCATTTCCAGGTTATTGACTTTGAATGAGGACATTAGTGACACTCCTGTCAATAATAATAATGATGATCTTTAATAATTCTAAGTTGGATATAATGGAACTGGAAAATATCAGAATAGACCAGTGGAGCCTTTACTTAATTTGAAAGGTAACTAAAAAGTTGAAATTAATACTTTCTATAATTATTAACAGTTTACAGAAAGCACAAACTGGTTTCACATTTTTCTCAGCTGAATCAGCTGAACATTAGTGCATCACATATAGCCAAACTAATGCAACAAATATATGTATGAAAAGAATTAAGCCGTGCAGAAACTTCCTAATTAGTTTCACGAGCATACAAGATATGATCCCATTCATAGGTGACCTCATTTCTTGCCTGTGATTTACATTTGTGTCTAGTCTTCTAAGCTCCACTTACATTGGTGGTTGAGAAATCAGTAGTTGAGTTTCCAACAGAAATTGAATTATCAGTTTTCTCAGCTGCCAATCATATCACCAAATTACTTTAGTTATTCAGCTTCTTTAGTTCTCTGGAAAAGACTTGGAATGTATAATTTCCTCTTTTTGTATCTTCTTCAGTTCAAAATCTTTATATTGCTCTCTAAAATTTGTTTCCTATCTTCTGTGTCAATCTCCAATAAAATCACTTTGAACTTTGACTTTCTCTCTCAAACTCTACCTTTTCTGCTCTGACTTTCCTACTTGTGAAGTAATTTCCCTTGATTTTAGTGTTCATAACAACATCTGGCTTCAGTTTTCTAGTTTTATGGACCCAGCTGATAGTGATACTAAATGTAATTATCTGCTTGATTTTACCCCTCTTTTCCATTGTTCAAATAATGGTTTAAGTCTCATATGATTGTCCTATTTGCTCTGATCATGTTAGTGAAATTATTCATTTTGGGATAAAACCTTTATTCTTCATTTCATCCTTAACTTTAATTTTTTTATGTGACTCATATTTCCCAAGAAGCTTACTAAGGTCATTTAGTATAAGAATAAAACATCAGAATTGATTTGAAACTAGATCTCCAGCTTCATTATCTACCTACATTAAAGCTTGCAGTAGTTCTTAATCAGTCCAGACTTGAATTTGAAGAAGCTTAGAAAACTTGCTTTTCTGGCAATTGAACACAACCTTTGTCCATCCATACTTTGCATCTGTCTTTACTGAAGAAAGACCCTTCATGATGAAAAGAGGCTGTTTGGGTGAGGCACAGTCATATGAGATTGGTGATTTTGAAATTGCAGATGACTGTTTATTAGAAAAACTTTCAAGCATCAAGGCAAGTAAGGCTCGTGGAGCTGATGGCATATACCCAGTAATTTTGAGGGAGATTGCCAGGGAGTAGCCATTGAAGTTAATTATGAGGGCATCTTAGGAGTGGGGAGATTCCTTTGGACTGGAGAAGTGCCAATGTACCATCGATACACGAAGGCTGTCCTAAATGTAATGTTGGTGACTACAAACTGGTTGGTTTGACATCGGTGGTAGGGAAAATCTTAGAGGGAGTGATTAAGTGTGCAGGGACATTTAGATAGACATGACATTCTGAATTGCACACAACATGGTTTTGTTAAGGGAAAATCTTGTTTAACTAACTTAGTAGACTATTTTGACACAGTTACTCATGAGCTGGATGTAGGGAACAATTTTGACAGTTTATTTGGATTTTAGCAAGGCATTTGACTCATTCCCCAATGAGAGGTTACTATATAAGCTGGAACATGTTGGGATTACTGGAAAAATTCTAATATGTATTGCTGGGTGGCTGCAGGGTAGAAGACAGAGGATTATGATTAATGGCTATTCTTCAGATTGGTGTAAATTCAGAAGCGAGAAGATTCCCAAGGATCAGTTCTTGAACCCCTGTTGTTTCTGATTTTCATAAATGACATCGACGATGGGGTAGAGGGCTTGATGTTAAAATTTGCAGACAACATAAAGATTAGTAGAGTTAAATTTTTAATAAAGATTGGAGTGTTAATGATCGGTACCAAGCAGTGCTCCTTTAGGATGACTTGAACAGGCTACAACAATGGTCAGAAAAGTGGCAGCTATATTTTAATGCAGCAAATGGCTAGGTGTTACACTTAGGTAGCAACCCCAAAATAAATTATAATTTTTATTAAAAATTATAAATTTTAATTCAACCCCACCACTTGGAGGTTATATGAGGGATTACTTCCAGTTAAGTAATCCCCCATATAACACTTATCTGGAGGAATGATTTCAAGATGGAATCACCTCACTGTCAGAGGAAGAAATGCACAGAGAGTTAGATGAACAAGAAATGGTAGCAGTTAAAAGAATTTCTATCAAACAGGATGGCAGTGTTATCCAAACTAGAAGAAATACCATCTTGACTTTTAAGACTTCCCAACCTCCAGCATCTATTAAAGCCAGGTACTTAATATTATTATTATTTATTATTATTATTAGCATCGAGGCAGTGTTAGGTGGATCGGAAAACTGATAGCTTGGGGAGAGACAAAGACCAATAGATTGACAGTAGCCACTGGCAGAGGTGAAAGAGATTCTTGCACTGCTTCTATTAGAATGAGCAGAAGCCTGAAAAACAAGATGCATGATATTTCAGAGACTGCTGGGAGCCATTGCGGTACAAGTAAACACATGGGTTGTGTTAGGGTAGCTAAGAATAGAAACAGGTGCAGGTATACTTGCGTGTACACCAATGCTAGGAGTTTAGTAAATAAATTTGATGAATTTGAGGTATTGCTCAAAACATCAAAGGCAGATATTGTTGGGATATCAGAGAAGTGGTGTCACACAGATATAAGGGATGCAGAACTGGAATTTGGGGAGTACAACGTCTACAGAAAGGATAGACAGGATAGGAAGGGGGGAGGGGTTATGCTATTAGTTAAGAAACACATAAAAACCAAGGAAGTGAAGCCAGTCGACATCGCTGGACAGTGCAGTGTTGAGTCAGTTTGGTGTGACATAAGCATTGGGAGATCAAAATTGAGAGTAGGAGTGTGCTATAGGCCTAATGACTCTGATGAGTATAATAAGAAACTGTACAGGGAAATAGTGGGCCAATAAATCAGAGAGTCTTATAATGGGAGATTTTAATTTCCCAGATATTGACTGGAATTTGGGGGCTGGTCACTCATACACTAGCAGGGCTTTTGTGGATTTATTGGATGATTGTTTTCTACATCAGCATGTTCGGGAGGCAACTAGAGGGAGTAATACTATTGATTTGATTATCAGCAGTGATTCTTCATGCATTAAGAATCTGCAGATAAATGAACCACTAGGTGGCAGTGATCACAGTGTGCTGAAGTGGGATTTACTCAAAGAGGTAACTACCATTAGGGGTAAAGGGAAGGGTTATTGCTTCCGTAAAGGCGACTACGATGGACTGAGACATTATTTAAATTCTATACAGTGGGACCAACTGATGATGTTACCAACAGCAAATTCAAAATGGGAAGCATTCAAAGAACTTATCTTGGAAGCTACTAGGCTTTACATACCAACTAAGAAATATTGTTCAAGGT
This sequence comes from Mastigoproctus giganteus, assembly GCF_048544385.1. Classification (NCBI taxonomy): domain Eukaryota; kingdom Metazoa; phylum Arthropoda; class Arachnida; order Uropygi; family Thelyphonidae; genus Mastigoproctus; species Mastigoproctus giganteus. Next base: position 20,816,608 of record NC_143582.1, read on the forward strand.
TTAGGCCAAAATGGATGTCAGATTAACTAATGAGGCATATGGCAGAGAAGAAAAATGCATGGGATACTTACAGATTAACACATGACACAGAAGCCTATGATAGATACAAGTTGATATGCAACCAAGTTACAAAGGAGGTTAGGCAGGCGAAGGCAGATTACGAGAAATCCTTGGCAAGGGATGCAAAGAAAAACAGCAAAGAGTTCTTTACTTATGTAAACTCTGGAAGGAAGGGGATGAATCAGATTGGTCCACTTGATATTGATGGGTCAACTGTTGATGATCCTGCTCAGGTAGCTAACAAACTAAATGAATATTTTGCATCGACATTCACACATGAGGAGTTATTCAGCGAGGGGAATGCCAGAGGTGTATTCAACTCTAGCAGTAAGCTACAGAATCTTGAAATAACTGGGAGTAAAGTGGAGGAGAAACTGTTGAAGATAAACACAAGAAAGGCACCCAGGGTGGATGGGATCTATCCAGTTATATTAAAGGAGGCAGCAAAGGAAGTAAGCAAACTCTTAGCCATAATTATGAGAGCTTCTTTGGACTCAGGGGAGGTACCCATAGACTGGAAATGTGCAAATGTGACCCCAATTCACAAAGGAGGATCAAAGGCTGACACAAGTAATTATAGACCTGTGAGCTTAACTTCTGTTCCAGGAAAATTAATGGAGGCACTGGTTAAAGAAGCACTGTAAGATCATTTAGACAAGACTTCAGTTATAGCTCGGGCATGGTTTTGTTAAGGGGAAGTCTGCCTGACCAATTTGATTGGATACTATGATGCAGTCACAAAAGAACTGGATGCAGGGAATAGCTTTGATATTATATACTTGGATCTTAGAAAGGCTTTTGATACTGTTGCACATGGAAGACTGCTACACAAATTGGAGCAGTGTGACATTGGAGGCAAATTGCTGCTATGGATAAAGGGGTGGTTGAGGGGGAGAAGACAGAGAGTGGTAATCAATGGACACTGCTCATCGTGGACTAATGTTATTAGTGGAGTCCCTCAGGGCTCAGTGTTGGGTCCATTATTGTTTTCTGTATTTATAAATGATATTGATGATGGTATATCAAGCTTAATGTCCAAGTTTGCAGACGATACAAAGGTTGGCAGGGTTGTCAAGGACACTACTGACACTATGCTGCTGCAACAGGATCTGGAAAGGTTGAGCAGATGGGCTGAGAGGTGGCAAATGAAGTTTAACATTGAGAAATGTAAAGTACTACACATGGGAAACAGCAACCCCAGAGCAACGTATCAACTCTGTGGTACTACACTGACAGCGGTAGAGAATGAAAGGGACTTGGGGGTGGTTGTGCAGGCAGATATGAAGTTCTCTGAGCAGTGCAGATGGGCTGCAAGAGTAGCTCATGGAGTATTGTCAATGATATACAGGAATTTTTCCAGCAGGGATAAGGAGGTGATTATTCCCTTGTATAAGGCAATGGTCAGGCCACACCTAGAGTACTGTATACAAGTCTGGAGGCCTCATTTCAAGAAAGATGTAGAGCTGCTGGAACGAGTACAGAGAAGGGCAACAAGATTAGTGAATGGAACAAAGGGGTGCTCTTACGAAGAAAGGCTTAAGTTTTGCAAATTACAGTGTTTGGAGACTAGGCACCAGCGAGGTGTATAAAGCCTTGAATGGTTTGAGCATGCTCAATGCTGATGGGATTCTTCCTCTAGCTCAGAATAATCACCTGAGAGGGCATAAATTCAAATTGAGGAAAGACAGATGTAGGATAGACGTGCGGAAATTTGCCTTTAGCCAGCGGGTGGTTGGTTGGTGGAACAGACTTCCATCCCTTGTAGTGGAGGTTGATAGCCTAAATAAGTTTAAGGCTCAGCTGGACAGGTATTTTGAACGAACAGAGGGGTGAAGTGGAAGTGGGTTTTTTTTTTTTTGGCTGATGCTGCATAAGCTTGCTTTCTTGCATCAAATGCCTCTACTAATGCTAATGCTAGCCATATGGTGCAAGGAAGCCTGAGGCTTATGCTGCACCAGCCAAAAAAAAAAATTCCCCGAGTTACCCTGAGAGAGTGAGAGTGTCAGAAGTAGAAAGGAATCACCAAGAAAGAGAAGAATGATGATACCCAGCTCAGGACCCTGGGTTTGCCAAGCCCATACTCACCAGATGTGAGCCCCTGGGGTTATATGCTGTTTTAGACTGTACATTCCAAATCCACTCTGCTACTTTAGATGCTGGAAGTGTGGTCATTCTCAGATGGCTTGCTGAAGTGCACTCATATGTGACTCTAAAGACCAACTTATTAGCATCATACTTTCTCTGATTCTTCTTTTGATGATCATGGTAAATTTATTCTAACCATACCAGTCATGTTCCACTCAGTGCCTTCATGTGCTTTCCATCAGGCAGAAATTAGAAGGATCTTGAACTGTTTTTTTTTAAACCTGTGCTGTTTAACTTCTGTTTTGTGTCACCTTTAGTCCATTGCTGTTTTTCTTTCTTGTATGGAAATTTGTTCATATCCAGCCAATTCATAAGGAGGGTGACAAATCGTCTGCTTATCATACCATTACACTCTAGCCATCTTCCATTTTAATGTATGAGTTTCAGCTATCATAAAACCTTCCATCCAGTTAATTTTCACAAATATGGTTTTGGTCAGTGCCGATTTACTGGTGATTACTTATGTTCTCCACCACCAAATACGGAGGATGCGGAAAGGTCAGGGAATGACCACCGCATATCCCGGAGTAATATGGCCTTAGTTGCTAATGCTCCTAAAAACCAAATAACAAACAAACAAACAAACTTATGTTCTCATCTGTGGAAAAGTTTGAAGAGCCTCAAGCAGTTTCTCACAACATATCTAAGGCTTTCAGTCATGTTAGTATAAAGAATAAAAACAATATTCCATTCTTTATTCAAAACAATATTCAAACCTTTTAAACAATATTCCATCTTATAGTCTGCCTTCCATCTTTTGCAGTTAAATAAGTAGCTGGTGTCCTCTTTGACTGCTCACTGTGTGTGTGTGTGTGATATGGTAATGGCACTCTCTTCAAATTTCACAACTAATGCTGGAGTCTTTCACTTACTCATTTCATCCTGTATATTAGTGCCCTTTCCCATTGATGGAGGAATCCTATTCATAGTTTTAGCAATCATAGTACACTGCATTCTATTAAGTTTAACAAACTCTGGCCTTTACAAACAGCTATAACTTCCCAGATATGCCCTACCAGGTTCTTAAATGCTGAACTTCTGTGTAATCCTCCAGAGGGAGGATAGGCATTCTTGCTCTTTTTTATATATTCATATCCCACACACAAATGGATATAAATTTAAATTGGAAAAGGATTGTGGGATAGATGTGCTGAAAATTTATTTTCAGCCAGATGATCTTAAACTCCATCCAGTGCTGTGGAAGTCAGCAGCATGAATAAATTTAATGGATTAAACAAATTGTTAGACAAAATTGGCAAATGAAGTGGATAGTGTTTTTTTTTTTTTTTTTTGGTCAATGTATCAGCTTGCTTGAATCATTTTTCACTACTAATACAGTTTAAAGTTCAATTAAAATTAACTAAATGAAACATTCACTTAGTTATAAATTTTCAAGGTTAAAGGTTATCCCTTAAAAGGTTATCCCCACTAAAGATACGTGGCCTTGTTTAGAAATCTGAGTGATGTTGAAGATGAACATGAGAAAAGCAATTTTTTTTTAGAGAAACAAGATAGGACCAGGTATCAGAAGGATTCAAGTTAACTAAGTGAACCATTTCAGATATCATTTCTAGACAAAATCATGTATCTCTAGCAGACAGAGATGGGGAAGGGGTGTTTTTTTTTTTTTTTTTTATTACTGATGTTTTGTAAGCTTGTTGTCTTGCATCATTTTCCACTACTAATACTGTGTAAGCAAATCACAAATCTACCCACCTTGTATTAATGCTCACACATTCAGGATAGTATCTCCCCCCCACCCGAAATTTTAATGATCCTTCTAATATAAACTTGATTCACTCCTGATCACACAGACATTCAGATTTTACTGCATACCTTTTCTGCAAATATATCCAGGGGTCCTGTTCTTCTGAATCAACATCTACAAGTCCACCTCTTTCTTCCAAACTTTTTTCTAAACATTCATTCACAGATCAATTCCTTAGTCACCAAACTAACTTTCCACTTCTTTTATTAATCTTCTTTGAAACCTTTTATATATTTAAATCCATATTTAAATATGTATTTAAATCAATTTAAATCCATTTTCAGCAAGTAGCCAATCTGCTCTCTCAACATTCAAAACAAACATGATACTAGAATAGTATCATGTGTATTTTGTTACGTTGAATAATACTAGAGTAGTATAGTCCCAGTAATCTTTCATAATTATAAACCATGTACATTTACACCTTAAAAGTGCTGTGTTTGAAAAAAGTTGTCTAAATTAATTTGTTTAATAATCATTAAAATAAAAAAATAGCTGATAAATTCATTATTTAGATTTATAAAATTTATCATAATGAAAGTTTTGTTATGAAAATTTGTTTTTGTGTAAATTTTTTGTGTGTACAGATTTAGAATAATAAATCCTGAGTTTACATAGTGTTGGATGTACACTTGATTGCATAATATTATTAAAGCACTTTAAATGGGGAAATTAGCCTTTTTTTTGTTCTTCAAGGTTTATGTAATTTTTATAGTTGACAAAAAATTTATTTATTAATAGTGTATATTAAGTGGTCTGTTTGACTTAATATGCTTCAGAAAGATTACTGTGTATTTTTATATGTAATAATTTTATCATTCCTTTAAATAATGTAATGTTGTTAAATTTCATACATTCAGTATTACCTTTGTGATGGTCTGTCCCCCCCCCTCTGTGCTGAAACTTTTTTTGAAACAAACTGAAAAGCAATGAAAACAATTTTTTTGTGCTATTTTTCATTTGTCTAATCAGTTGCAGCATTCTATACTGTGATTCAGATGATATCCAATAACCTACATTTACATTATTATTTTTACTTCCAATATGTTTATATTTCCACTGGCATAGAGTAATTTGGACTTTGTCCTATCAGGAGAGTGTGCAGTAACAAATGCTTATGCAGTCACCTATCAGTTCTAAGGGTCATCTCATTCTTATTTTTATGTAGCATCACCTAACAAGTCATTCAGAACTGATATCTTTGTAACAGGTGCTTTGATTTTTCTAAGAGAATATTAGGAACGCTGGACTTTGAGGAATTTTTCGTCCAAATATTTTATTAGAGGTGTGTGATTTAATTCTGTGTTATTTTAAAATGTTCCAATGTATTTAATAACATTATCATATGAATACTTTATCTGTAAACATGCTTTTTATTTAAGAATAATCCATGTGTATATTTAAAAATTTTTAATAGCATCTGCCATTCTTAAACCCTATTAACAAATTGCTGAGATTCTGTGATTTGTTTTTTTTTTTTTTTTTTTTTTTTCAGTTAAACAGAAAAAGAATACAAGTTAAGCTATTAAAAGTTATTTAATTTTATATATATGGTGATACTAATTTTGTGTATTGATGTTGTTCACCATAATGCTATTTTTCCACAGTTTTTAATTAAGAGACTTTTGTACTTTATTAATCTCTTGCATATATACATCCCTCCTGCTATAGTCAGATTTTGATTATTGATATTAAGAGGCAGTTAATAGCAAGATACACAATTATTGCAAATTGACAAACTTTGTTTAAAATATTACTTGATGAAACTAATAAAGCAAGATATTAATAAAGGTTTCTTAAGTTTAGGTAATTGTTCATCTAATCAAATAAGGAATCAGATTAGTGAAATAATCAGTTAAAATATGTAACCAACTAATGTATTCAAGTTCATTAATATGAATTTATAAGCTGTCCTGTGTATTGTGATAGCTCATAAATTCAAGTTTGATTAGTTTTGCGTATATTATGGCTGTGATAAAGAACAGGCAGATAAATAAGATGGAGAGGCTGCTGCCTCAGATTACCAAGCATAGTAACTAAACACAAATGAGACAATTTACGTTCCTCCTCAAAGAGAATGAAGTATTCTTTTATGGCCTCACACAATAAAAAATAATCAAAATAATTATGAATAACAATTAATGAATTATAAATAGAAGCAAAATATATTAGTGTATTTCAATTGAAGCAGCTATCTGCTTATGCAAATCATACCATAGCATTCATATTACATTGGTAATAAAATATTTTTTGTAAGAAGATCATATCATTAACATCAGTGTTTTAAACATATCAGCCTCCTTGTGGAAATGTATCAAGTATTTATTATTAGTAGTAGTGGTAGCAAATGTAGTCAGGTATCAGGCTTATATAGCATCATCCAAAAAAAAAAAAAAAAAAAAAAAGTTTGGCATGTTCCTTTGGAGCTTCTTTCAGCATATACAGGTAAATACCATAAGTATCTAAAGCCTTTCATGTTTAATAGGGGGGGGGGGGGGGTTGTTATTTGGTTTTTAGGAGCATTAGCAATTAAAGTCATATTTCTCCGGGGATATGCGGTGGTCATTCCCTGACCTTTCCGCATCCTCTGTATTTGGTGGTCACGGGCTGGAACCCCTGTCTAATCAAGAAGCTTGTGCTACGCACTGCTGCACCTGGCTACGGAGGGGGTTGTGTGTGTGTGTGTGTGTGTGTGTGTGTGTGTGTGTGTGTGTGTGTGTGTGTGTGTAAAACAGGAAAAATAATAGTAATAATAAAACTTAAGCCAGCAGTATGGCAAACTCAATAGAGCCAAAAATAGATTGAAATTCAAGACATAAATGCAAACAGTGGGGAGGGGGAAAAGGTAGTAAGACAGAAAGTATTGTAGAAGTTACGCTCCAAATAATTTAGAATAAAAAATCGAATTAAACAAAATTTAGCGATGTCCCCAGCAGCACTAGGTCCAAATTGCATAAAATATCACCATTAACAGAGTCATAAACCAACTACAATATAAAATTAAACTAAATAAACAAAAATAGACTGACCATTATGCCATTGGAGGACCACGAGGCCAATAATGGTCAGAGAATCAGAGCATTTCAAACACTGGGACAGATGGGGCATAATGGTCAGTCTATTTTTTTATTTATTTAGTTTAATTTTGTATTGTAGTTGGTTTCTGACTCTGTTAATAGTGATATTTCACGCAATTTGGACCTGGTTGCTACTGTGAGTGCCACTAAATTTTGTTTAATTCAATTTTTTATTCTAAATTATTTGGAGCGTAACTTCTACAATACTAGAATTCTGTCTTACTACCTTCTCTCCCCCCCCACTGTTTGCATTTATCTCTCTAATTTCAATCTATTTTTTACTCTATTGGTTTGCCATATTGAATGCTGATCAAAAATTACTGTGTCCTGTCTTCAACTGCTGTTCTCTGCCATTTTGAGCATGGTTCCAATGATTTTTTGGTGCAAAGTGTTTGACCATTGATGAAATATATTTGTTTCATTATGAACCAGCAACCAAAGAACAGTCAGAAGAGAGGAGGCACATAGCTGCTTCACCCATCCAAAGAAGTTCCACATCCAGATGTCTGCTAGGAGGATCATGGCCTCTATCTTTTGGGACAAGTGTGATGTTTTGTTTGACTGCCTGGAAAAGGATAAAACTTTAACAGCTGAGCATTATTCATCACTTCTGGATAAACTGAAGGAGGAATTGAAGGCCAAATACAAGGGAATGCCCACTTGAGGATTGCTGTTTTTGCAGAACAATGCCCTGGCATACACAGTGTGTTGAACACGTGCCAAATTGGCTGAACCAGGCTTTCAGCTTCATCTCTGACATTCACCAGGTCATGCACTCTTGGACTACTACCTCTTCTCAAATCTCAAAAAAACATTTAAGGGGTATCAGATTCCATTATATGATGTCATACAAGCAGTAGAAGCCTAGTTTGGGGAGCAGTCTTTTGATTTAGAAATCAAAATTTGAGAGGTTTACAAATTCTTGAACATCACTGTAGAAAGTGTGTGGAGTTGGCAGTTGAATGTGTTTGAATAAACTGTGCATGTAATTGGATTAACTTGTTTTTTTTCTATTGTAGGCTGAGACTTATCAGCCTCTCTCCCTCCCTCCCTCCCTCCGTCTGTCTGTCTGTCATTGTGATAGCAATTCTTATAATTTTTCTGTTACAAATAATTTTGTTCTAACATATCATCCAGAACAAGTAAGAAAAGTTAATGTGCAGTGCAGCATTACATTTCACTCACATCAGCAAAATTGTAATAATTCATGCTTTATTAAAAAAAAAAAAAAAAAAAGAGCCAGTGACTTATGTATGAACCAAAAGCATTTTGTTTCTGCGTATCTGCCACATTCCCATTCATTCCTCAAATCAGTGCATAGCAAAAAACAATAATATCCAGTGCTTCAGCTGCAATATACAGTATATGTGATATGTATGAAAAAAGAAATAATAATTTCTGGATTTCTGTTGCTCCAATTTTAATTAAATTTGGGGGACTCAGATCATTCCAAAAGAGCCAAATACCGAATATAAAATTTCATGAAAATCCATTCACCGGAAGTCAAGTTATTACGTGCAGATGGACAAACAAAGAAAAATATATTTTCTGTATTTCTGTTGGCTCAAATTTAATGACATTTGGGGTGGCTCAACAAATTTTTCTAAAAGAGTGAAGTATCAAATTTTACTAAAATCAATCCATTAGAATTCATGTTCTTATGTGTGTACAAATAGATATGCTGAAGGCAATGGGTGCATATATGCTAATGCACCTAAAAGAAGCAAAAAAAAAAAAAAAAATAATAATAATAATAAATTAATAAATAAAACTCCAAAAAAAAAACTGCATTATCAAAGACTGCACATAAAAAAGAAATTCATTTATTAATATTGTCAAAAGTTTGAGAAATACTGCTGTATGATATTACTTATTATATACTATAATGATTCAAAAATCTCATTATTTGGACAAACATAAAACAATTTTATTTTCTAGGTATAAGTGTACTTGACTGAATATAGGAAGATGATTGAAAGGATGAAAACCTGGGTTATCTTCCATCTGTTCATGGTTGTGATATTCCTTTTAAGTGGCCTAATTTTAAACTTCTTACAACTTTGTGCATATTGTATTATTTTTCCACTTGATAAACATCTATACAGGCGCATCAACTATTACTTAATATACTCCAGCTGGTCACGTAAGTGTATTTATTCTAATCAGTATTTTGAAATGAATTTTAATTATTATATGTAATTATGGGAAGAATTTAATCTTTATTTTATTTATTAGTATTTTTTTTTATATAAAACCATAGAATTTATAAGAACTAAATCCTTACTCCCATAAGATATTTCAGATAATTTTAGAATCTCATTTTTCTCATTTATTTATTTTTTAATGTCAACTGATGTAAATTTATGACCTAGTGTTATTAGTAGACTATGACTTGTAAATTCCATTATAGGCAAACATTCTTGTATTCCTTTATTCAAGATTTTAATAAATTTAAATAGTTATTTACATTTAAAAATTTGCAATACAACTTCTATCTTTGCAATTTCATTTCTTTCTTGTAATCTTCACTGGATGCTAAACAACAAAAATTAACTAAACTAGATACACTCACATAGCTGAGTAATTAAACCTACATGACTACTAAATATGGTAATATTTGTGCATCTCTACTTTTGTGAACTCCTCTGACCTTATGTGATTGTGATCAAGTTCTCATCAAACTCAGTGTTACATGCAGTGAAGTGTAATCATTTTGCAGTCCTAGTTATCTACATGATAAAGAATACCATTCGTCTTCCACATTAGAAAAATACAAATGTTAAACAAATATTAGCACAGAGAGGAAGCTAAACTGCCATACAAACAGCAACTAAATGACAGTGATTGGAAGTGCTAACTGATCGATTTCAATTGGCATTTTATAACTGTTATTTGGAACTCTACCATCCTGAAGTAACCATTTCAGTAGCTATTACAAACCACAGGGGTTTTGCTGAATTAGCTCTTTTCAGGATTTTTGCAAAACCATGGGCATTTTTTACCAATAAATAACTATTTAAATTTATTAAAATCAGTGTTATGTTTATTGAACTCTGGCCATTCCATAGTATTAGGACAAGATGCCAAGTACATATAACAACTTTATGATTGGCTCTGCAGTACTGGCATGTGTTTCATGATAGATGCATATCTGTACAATGATAGATGCATATCTGTAGCGTAGCATATATTACATAATATGCTTAACAGTGAAAGTGTTAAATTAACTACATGTATTTTGATTTTTAAAAAGCATAACTATACAGTCTGTAGTGATGAATAGGAACAGAGACTGCATAAAAACATTGTTATTAACCCGTCAGCAGTCACACAAAAATTTGAAATTCCTCTGTGTGCACTAAAATTTGAAAAATCAGCAAAAAATAATTTAAAATTGTTCTCTTTTTTTGATTCACCTATCAAAAAAATTCAATCTTTTCTGAACAACTGTTAAAAATCCATGGACTGTATTGAAAACATATTTTTAATTTTTGAAAATTAAAATGTCCTTTAGACATGTCACAAGCAAATGCATTAAAAAACTATGCTCTTCAACCTGAAGCATGTCAGTAACGTGAAAGCACATTAAACGTGAAGTGTGGGCATAAACAGTTTAATTCCAAATAATGAATGAATGTTATGCAGCCATAGAGCATTACTGATTGGAGGAAAGTTCATGGCAGTAAAGTAAACATTATCAGTAACTGTTTGACATATATCAGTTAATGCCTTTAATTAAGTTTAACTTAATCATGAATTTTTCCTAATTAAGCGACCATTAACAGCTATTTCTGGAATTTTCTGCAGAGAATTCAAAGAAAACATTTTCAACAACAGGTATTAAGAGTTTCAGCTGTGTGGATGGAGTAGACGAAGCACAGACTGCTGAAATATTGTAGATATTAAATCAACCCTGCTCAACTAACACAAGATTTAAATTTTAATAGGTTTTACTGAAGATTATCTAATGCAATAACCATAAGTTGTAACCCTTATTTTTGTCTTTGTTAGTGGGAAGGAGTGAATTTTAGGTTAAGTTTACATAGTATTGCAGCTGAGTGGCTAGTGTTGCAGTACATAGTTAATCGTGCTGCATGTTTGAATCCACGTATACCACATGGTAATGTTCTTGTATTCTTAATATCTGCTGACCTTTTGTGGATATCCCAGATTATAAACAGAAAATTTTTAGTAATAACACAGAAACAACAAAAGAAATCAATCCAAGCAGTGGCATCAATTCTATTACTCTTGACCTTGATGAAGGCCATTTCCCAAACCTGGTTGGGACTTTATCCAGTTAAAGAGTGATCGGTAGAAGCTATTGCTTATGGGCTGATTTCTTTCATTGTTTTTCAGTTTTATTACTATGTAATTTTAATCTAAAAATCCAAATTAGAGTTTAATGCACATGAATAAAACATTCATACATAATAGAAAATAAGTAAACGAGAAAGGATGGCATTGGTAGAATAATGAAATGCAGTAGATGTGTTTTTTTTTTTTTTTTTAATTTTAGCCCTCTGTTGGTCTTACCCCTAAATGGAATACATCCCCTCACATGAAGTCTGTCAGATGTCATTTTGTCGTTGTTGTTATAAAATTAATTTTTAGCTTTTATGTGAACTGTAAACTAGTTTTTTTTTTTTTTTTTGATTAATTAGGAGTTACATAATTTATCCCACTTTTCTCTGTTTGAAATTACTTGTGCTGTATTCAGTTTTCTGTTACACTACCACAATAAAGAAAAAAATGCTCAAGATAAGTAAAAAGAACAGAATTACATTAAGAACAGAGTACACTCCAATGAATTAAAAAAAAAATACATGGCATCTATCAGACGGAAAACAATTAAAATCTCATTGCCAGTAAATCAAAACAAAAATACTATCTCATTTAGATAATAATATCATCTGCAAAGGTATATGGGAGGAGGTGATTTTATATTCCCACTCACTCCAAAAAAATAAATTTTATTAAGAATCTGCCAAATAAGTGTTCTAGGATTAAATACTTTTAAATTATGCGCTATAAAGTAAAAAAATATAATAATTCATTAAAAAATAAAGAGAAATTTATTTACATTATTTTTCTCATGACTATGTTATTGAAGATTTTGTTATTAGTCACTGTGGCAATTTTTCCCATGATCCCATACAGAGAACAATGGCAAACAGTTTAATATTAACCAAGACTATTTCATAATTAGAACAGTTGCAATAGTTGGTAATTGTGCAGGCAGATATGAAGTTTTCTGAGCAGTGCAGACTGTCTGCAAGAATAGCTCATGGTGTCTCGTCAATGATATACAGGAATTTTTCTAGCAGGGATAAGGAGGTGATTATCCCCTTGCATAAGGCAATGGTCAGGCCACACCTTGAGTATGTATACAGGTCTGGAGGCCTCATTTTAAGAAGGATGTAGAGCTGTTGGAATGAGTACAGAGAAGGGTAACAAGATTAGTGAATGGAACAAAGGGTTGCTCTTACGAAGAAAGGGGCGCCTCCGTAGCCAGGTGGGCAGGAGCAGCAGTGCGTAGCACACGCTTCTTAATTAGAACGGGGCTCAAGCCCGTGACCACCAAATATGGAGGATGCGGAAAGGTCTAGGAATGACCACTGCGTATCCCCAGAGCAATATAGCCTTAGTTGCTAATGCTCCTAAAAACCAAACAACAACGAAGAAAGGCTTGAGTTTGCACATTACAGTGCCTGGAGACTAGGCACCTGCAAGTTGATCTGATTGAGGTGTATAAAGCCTTGAATGGTTTGAGCATTATCAATGCTGATGGGATTCTTCCTCTTGCTCAGAATAATTGCCTGAGAGGGCATAAATTCAAATTGAGGGAAGACAGTTGTAGGATAGATGTGCAGAAGTTTTCCTTTAGCCAACGGGTGGTTGATTGCTGGAACAAACTTCCATCTGTCATTGTGGAAGTTAAAACAGCTTAAATAAATTAAAGGCAGAACTAGACAAACATTTGGAACAAATGGATAGGTGAAATGGGAAGGGCTTTTTTTTTTTTTTGGCTGATGCTATATAAGCTTGCTTTCTTGCATCATGTGCCCTTGCTAATGCTAATTATCCAGAGTTACTTCACATGCAAAGTTGTTCGGCCTTCTGTTATCAAGCATGCTGTATACTGGACCGTGTGTAGTTGAAAGTTATTGCAGATTACAAAGTGACTTAATTAATTTTTTATTTTGGTGACCATTAGAATGACAAAAAGAACAAAAAATGAAGACAATTCATAATAAAAGAAAAATTGTAAATTTTCCAGTGTCAAAATAGACATTGGAAAGAAGAAAAGTGAAGTTGCAAAAGAATTTGGCATTGCTCCTTAGACATAGTCTACAATTTTAAAAGATTGTAAAAAAACTGAAGATAGAATTAAAGAGAGAGAACCTTGAGACCCCAAAGAAAGAAAATTTGTTGCGCTTTACATGATGACATTGATAAAGTTGTTTTTTCATGATTACAAAAATGTTTGGTCAAGAAATATCCCAATTAGTGGTGCAGTAATATGTAAAAGTCATTAGATTTTGAGAAACTTTTAGGACATGTTAATTTTCAAACGAGTATTAGATGGCTCAACATGTTTTTGTTAACAATATGGAATAACTTCTTAGGCAATATGTGTAGAAGAGAATAATGTACTACAGGATTGAGTTAATGAATGACATGCTAGTGAAATTAAAAGAATAATCACATAATTTGACATGTGTATTAGAACACATAAAGTCGAATTTTTACCTCCAAATTGTTCAGCAGTTCCCCAACTTTTGGACTTAGGAATCATATGTGCAGTCAAAATGCATTACAGGAGTCAACTTATCAAAAAGGAATTGCTAAAATTAGTTTCAGAGAATAGTGAAAAGGTAGATGTTAAAGAAGCATGCAATATGATCATTGCAGCAACTGGAAAAATTAATAAATCAGTGATTCTCACTTTCGTCTTTAAGGGCAGATCATGATATCTCCATAATTTTATCAGATCAGCTAACAACGTTTTAGCAATTGCCTGTCATCTCTTTACATCGTTTGAGCAGTCACTATTTTTATTTATTCTTGACCCTAAGTAATCAAATTCATCAACTTCTTCGATATCTTGCCCATTAACCTTCACTTTACTGGAACCGCGAGATTATCACCAATCACCATAATTTTAGTTTTACACAGACCAGTTAGTTTAACTTCTGTTCTGGGTAAAATAATGGAGTCACTGGTTAAAGATGCATTGCGAGATCATCTAGACAAGACTGTAGCAATAATTCAGACACAGCATGGGTTTGTTAAGGGAAAGTCTTGTCTGACAAATTTGATAGGATATTATGATGTGATTACAAAGGAACTGGATGCAAAAAATCATTTTGATATCATATACTTGGATTTCAGGAAAACTTTGGACACTTGCGCATGCAAGAATACCATACAAATTGGAGCAGAATGGTATTAAGGGTAAGTTGCTACAATGGATAAAAGGATGGTTGCGTGGGAGAAGACAGAGGGTGGTAATGAATGGACGCTGCTCTTTGTGGACTAATGTTATTAGTGGAGTCCCACAGGGTTCGGTGTTGGGTCCACTGTTGTTTTGTATATTTATCAATGATATTGATGAAGGTATATCAGGCTTAGTGTCGAAGTTTGCAGATGATACAAAGGTTGGCAGGGTTGTTAATGACAGTAATGGCAGTGTGCTACTGCAACACGATCTAGATAATTTGGGCAGATGGGCTAAGAAGTGGCAACTGAAGTTTAATCTTGACAAATGCAAAGTACTGCATATGGGTAGAAGTAACCCCAGAGAAACGTACCAACTATGTGGTACTACACTTAAGGTGGTAGAAAATGAAAAAGACCTGGGAGTAATTGTGCAGTCAGATATGAAGTTTTCTGAGCAATGCAGACAGGCTGCCATGGCAGGTCATGGGGTTATGTCAATGATATATAGGAATTTTGCTAGCAGGGAGAAGGTGATTGTCCCTCTGTATTTAGGCAATGGTCAGGCCACTCCTTGAGTACTGCGTACAGGTCTGGAGGCCTCATTTTAGGAAGGATGTAGATTTACTTGAGCGTGTACAGAGAAGGGCAACAAGATTGGTGAAGGGAATGAAGGGATCCTCTTACGAAGAGAGGCTTAAGTTCTGCAAATTGCAGTGGCTGGAGACTAGGCACCTGCGCGGTGATCTGATTGAGGTGTATAAGGCCTTGAATGGGTTGAGCACGCTGAATTCTGATGGAATCCTTCCACTTGTTCAGATTACGAACCTAAGGGGGCATAAATTCAAATTAAGAAAAGACAGATGTAGAATAGACGTGCGGAAATTTGCCTTTAGCCAGCGGGTGGTTAATTGCTGGAACAAACTTCCATCTGTCGTGGTGGAAGTTGATAGGTTGAATAAATTTAAGGAGGAACTGGACAGGCATTTGGAGGGAATGGTGTGATATATATATTTTTTTTTTTTTTTTTTTTGGCTGATGCTGCATAAGCTCATACACTTGCTTTCTTGCATCACATGCCACTACTACTATGTTCTTTTACTTGATCACTTCCAGAAAAAACAACCAAAAACCCATTTCCAGTTTTGATATGACCTTGTTTTGTCCACATGACTTCGGTTGCTCCTAAAATGTCAATTTTACACCTATCCATTTCATTAATGACCATATCCATCTTGCCTTCTTTTAAACTTTTTACATTCCATGTGGTCATGTTTACCCTCTTCTTTCTTAAATTTAATTTTGCAGGGCACACAGTGGCATCTGGGATCTGGTTAACCGCAGTTTTTGGAGTTGTTTTTGTTGTGGGCTCTGTGGCATCAGATAATGTGGTGGTATGCCATTGCCTACTACATGGCCGATTTTTAAAGGGGCCAGCTTTAACCATAGGAATTGTCATCATGCATCTCACGAGATGCTCTGGAAGAGAAAGTTGACTACAGCAGAGCCTCGCTTATTGCAGAAAGGTGGATTACAGCTGGTTTTCACCTGGTTTCCATAGGTCGTCGTTTATATATATATATTATTAATTTTATTTTATTATTTTCAGTATATTCGCACAATTAATTTTTATAACTTCGGTCAATGAATTTATTCATATGGCGACACTGATTTTATACGTTTTTAAATATTCTCCTATATTTAAAAATTTTAATTCCTTTCATTAGATTAAAACACTGCATAATCTTCAGCATTCTTCGAACGTGCTAACTGTTAAAGTTTTATTTTAGTCTTAGAGCCTAAATATTTACCATTTAGGCTCTAAGACCATAGATATTTACCTAAATATTGCAGCATGATGGCCTGTAAAGGAGTCAACCATATTGTAGTATTGGAAGAGTACTTCAATTCTTTCAAATAATGCAACTGTAATAGAGATGACTGGAACAGAAGTGGAACACGAAGTTAGAGAAATGTAGGATTCTATTAGTTGCTGCCATGGGAATTCTGAACACAATTAACAAGATTACATAGAAGCAGATGAAAATTTATTAACTGTGAGTAAGTTTTGACAGACCAGGAAATTATTGAAAATGTACAGGCTTCTTTGTGTAATGCTAACATAAGGTTTGAGAGTGAAAATGTTGTTGAGCCACCCGATGAAGAAGTTTCTCTTTCAGAAGCTTCAAACAGCCTGAAAAAGTTTGTGCATATTTGTTCTCTACTATTGATGTCCTAGAAAATATTTTCAACAGTTAAATGGTATCGTAAAGTTCATTTTTAATGGTGCTACTAAAAATATGACATTCGAAAATAATGGACTACCTGAACTGATTATTTGCATTTGTATGACTATTTTAAAATAAAATAAATTTGTAATTTGTTTTCTTTTTTGTATCCAGTATAATGAAGTAATTTGTATAGTCCTAAGAGTTTCGTTATAATAAGATTTAACCTGTACTAAGAATTGAGATAACATTGGAATATCAATAAAAGATTTTTGGTTACAAATTTTGCTATCTTTTTTTAAATTCTAGATGGTATGTATGAGTATATGTCTGTGTAATTTTCTTATTAATGTTACCTGTCTCAAGTTTATAAATTAAAACCAACTGCTTCTCACATAAAAATTGTTTGTTTGTTTTTTTTCGGGCAGAAGACAAATTCATAAGTTTGTTTGCAATTTGTGTGTGTGAGAAAAGAATTTAAATGCAGTTTTGAAAAACTCTTTGATGCATAAGCATTTCTTCATTATGTCATTCCCTTTTTTAAGCTGAGTAGCAACTGTTTGAAATCAATAGAAAATGCAAAGTAAATACTTTTGCATCATTACACACAAAAAAAAAAAAAAAAAAATTATTCAAAATGTTTAAAGTAAAATATGTATTAGAAAATAAATTTTAAAAAAAGTTAAAATTAATCTATTCCTTAAAACAAATCAAACCTAAAAGAACTGAATGAAACAAAATTCACACAAAAGAAAACAAATCTGAAATTATAAAATGACAACAAAATTTGACCCTTAAAACATCCAGTTGTATGGACTAAGGTTGGAAGAATACAGTGAATGAAATATATTAAAGTTAACCTGATATTTACCAGAAGCCAACCCAAAGCAGGATGAATTCTTTTCAATAACTTTCAAAGGGGGGGGGGGGGTAAAAGAGGTTGCTCCTTGGGTAGTTTTATACCTATGAGGCAATCCACTGCATTACTGAAGGTGAAACAAGAAGCAAAAGAGAATAGAAGAACCTTGCCTTACCCTCAGGACCTTAATAATTCAGAAAGAATTTAGTAAAGAAAAATTCATATGAAGAAAAAATTAATGGTTTCTTCTTGAAAATATGGGTGCGTGATTGTTTGTCCTCTTACAAAAGGAGTGCACAGTTAAGTCATTGCTGGTTTATTTTAAATTTGCACTATAAAATATTCCTTAAATGAAGAAAAATGAACAATATGATCCCATATTCAGAAATGGCTGAGAAAATCCAGAGAGGTTTGCTTTGCACTTTGTTAATACTTCAATACTTGAAGTTTACCTGCTATTATCAACTCAGTGGTCTATGTGCCATGAGTATGCTTCAAGTGTGCTGTGGAAAATGCAAATTAAAAAAAATTTATAAAAATTAATTCAAACAAAAACTTCCTTTATTTACACTGCCCTAATTCAAGCACCTTCCAGCAGTCAATGCAGAATGTGATGTCACGTTTTTATTCCTAGTACTAGATCTTCTCATCTATACTACATAAATAATAAGTATATTATTAAATATACCCAACAGAAATAACTTCCCATTTGTGAATATTATTATTATCATTAGCCATATAATAGCCACTTAAGGTGGTAGATGAATTTCATCAACCGGTGAAATACCATCACTTTGCTTATTTGGAGGCTTGAAGTGGTGAAACCCATGTTTAGTCTCTAGAGGAAAGTTTCTGGCATCCCCTCCCCATACTTCTCCTTCAACCCGTGCACGGTACTAAGTACTATAGGTTTTGGTACCTTTCGTGTTTGGGGTTTTCATAAAAAAAAAAAAAAAATATATATATATATATAGTGCAAGGAAGCCTGAGGCTTTTTCTGCACCAGCCGAGAGAGAGAGAGAGAGAGAGAGAGAGAGAGAGAGGTAGAAGGGAATCACCAAGGAAGAGAAGAATTATGATATCTAGCTCAGGACCCTATATGTGAGCCCCCTGGGGTTATATAAGTATAGTAAAGCTTGTAGTTTGCCACAGCAACGAAGAGGTTGAGAAACTCTGGTCTAGGGCTTAGGATAAAAGCCTACTAGTGAAGAGGTTGTTCACCTCTGATCAATGGTTTTTTTTAATTCATATTTTACTTTTTCTTTCGTTTCCTTTTTTATTTGTTTTCTTTGTTTATTATATCTCTAAACTAATTCATTGTGAAAATGTCACAACATAGTTTTGCACTGACTATTTTTGATATTAGCATTATTATTAGTAGAGGCATATGATGCAAGCTTATACAGCATCAGCCAAACTAAAAGGGGAAAAAAAAAAAAAAATTTCACACATCCATTTGCTCTAAACATTTGTCCAGTTCTTCCTTGAATTTATTTAAGCTATCAACTTCCACAATGACAGATGGAAGTTTGTTCCAGCAATCAACTACCTGCTGATTGCTGGAATTCAATTTTTTCAATTCAATTCAATTCAATGCCTATAGCCATGTGCATCTATCCAGTTTTGCAAACACTTTTTCTTGCAACCTTATAAACTCCTATGTGAGTTTATAAGTAATTAAAGTTGAGTAATTAAAATAGTTCACTATTCTTTTATTTTTATAGCAAGTTAGTTTTGATAATGTAAAGTAAAGAAAATTGCAAAATAAAAATACAGAAAATTATAAACAAAAAATATTTAGTGGAGGTGAAAATTAAACCACTACTTTTGGAGTAGTTGACTTTTACCTTAACCCCTAGACCACACTGATATCACTAGGTGAACTGCAAGCAGTAATAAGATGTAGTGCAAACACCTCTCTCTCTCTTTGCAGTTTCTGAATATGTGATCATATGGTTTGGCATGAAGTTTAAATTAAATTGGTGATGACATGATTGCATTTCCCTTGTTAGTTGAATTCTGAATATTTATTTATTTACTCTATTTAAAGTATACAATTTCATCCCAATACAGCAGTATATGCTAGTGGGGTAGCTAAAAACAATAATAACATGTGAATAAAATGCACATAGCAAAGTGGAATATATACAATAAATTAAGTACAGTACAATAGATATACTATATAAAATGATGGCTGTGGGGTTGTGGCAAATTAGCTGGTAAGTTTGCTGAAAAATGGCAGTTTAGTTCTTAATGGCTCACATTGGCTCTATCCATGCCGAGTCAGTTTACAAGTTTTTTGTATTACAAAGAACATCTGTTGTAGGTTTCTGAGCTGATCATGGAGCATAGTGGCCTTGTCTCAGTTCTATGTACTGTCCTTTGGCTGCAAAGAATAGAAATAATTTCAGAAAGGTTTGGTGTATCAATTTTCAATGTAAATAATTTTTCCAGGGTGATCAGGTCGGTCCTGATTAGGATTAATTCCTAAGGGACCTAGTTAATGGTGATACAAAGGATGCTTCTTGAGATTGTGGACTTATTTAATGTTGAAATGTTTGTTGTAGACTTATGTATATTGGACTTATGCAGGGGAGGGGAGGGAAAGAAGCATGTTGCATTGTCACAGTTGTAGTTAAAGGGTTCTTCTGATAAAACCACTGTCTACATACATTGGTACATTTCATTTGATTAAATTGCCTGCCATTGTTTCACTTGTATTGAATTTAAATCTGTTATTTGCTTATCAAGTATTACTCTTTGAGTTCTGTATTATGTATTTAGTGATTACTTTCAATGACATGTTTTTTAATCTGGTATGGAGAGAAGTTCTGGTAATACCATTGTCTTTGCAATCATGTCATGATATGGGATAGCACATTATAGTAATTTTCTCTTTGAAATCAGTACCTTTGTTATTTCATTGAGGTTTTAAATATGAAAACAGTTTAGTGCTAGCAAAGACTAGATTAATGCTGACACATTTTTAATACTTTCATGATACATTTCAGCATAAGATAATCCAATCTATAGGTTTTGATCTTAATTTTAGATTTTTTGGCTTTTTTTCCTGCCAATTTCAAAATTTTATTTAAAAACCAAAGAGAATATCATCCCCTTCTTGGGAACTGCAAGATGTTATATTTCTTGTTTCATCTAAGGAAGTACATTTAAAAGCATTAGTAAATGAGCTATTATAGTTGATTTTTTTGTGTGATAATAAATCATAACTAAGGAAAAGGAAGTAGTTCTCTTTGTTGGTTAGCTTATGATAGATTTTATTAATATTTTACTTTCCTTTTTAGTTAAAGTTAAGTTCAAGAAGTTCAAACCCTGATTTTTCTCCTCTCGTGTGTATTCCAGCCTTTCATTAGTATTCTTTAGCTCATTGTAGATTTTTAATCTTATCAGGTTTTCTGATGAATGTTACATTTTAACCCTGAGGAAGTAATTGGAATTGACTTTTCAATTTTCCATCAAGTAAAAATTGTGATAAATGTCTGGAGATGGCTGTGCTGTTGGAACCATGAATATTTTCTTGGTATTATAAAATGTTATTATTGGTTAAATAATTCGTTGCTAAGAGAATATATAATAAATGAATGACAAATTTAAAAGGACATAATAAAAAAGACATTATCAAAGGAGTAAAGTCTGTACCCATTAATAGATAATTCCATTGAAGGTTAGTATTAATAGTTGAAAACGATGAAGAAAGCAAGCATATATATAAATCATCAAAAAAAAAAAAAAAACCTTCCCACATCACTTGGCCATTCCCTCCAATAATTTGTCTAGTTCTTCCTTGAATTTATTCAAATTACTCACTTTCAAAAGAACAGAAGTTTGTTTCATCAATCAACCACCCACTGCCTGAAAGCAAACTTAGTCACATTTATCCTGCAACTAATCTTCCTCAGTTTGAATTTATACCCAGTGGCATGTGTTGTCTGAGCAAGAGGAAGAATTCCATCAGCATTGGGCTTGACTTTTCAATTTTCCATCAAGTAAAAATTGTGATAAATGTCTGGAGATGGCTGTGCTGTTGGAACCATGAATATTTCCTTGGTATTATAAAATGTTATTATTGGTTAAATAATTCATTGCTAAGAGAATATATAATAAATGAATGACAAATTTAAAAGGACATAATAAAAAAGACATTATCAAAGGAGTAAAGTCTGGTCAATCCATCCAAAACCTTAAACAATTCAATCAAATCACCTCGCAAGTACCATGTCTCTAGATGCTGCAATTTATAGAACTGAAGCTTACATTGTAAGATCACACAGTGGTTACTTTTTCGATCTTGTTGCTCTTCTCTGCACACACACACTTCAGCAAAACTACATCCTACAATGAAACCTTCAGACCTGTATGTTGTATTCAAGGTGTATTTGTCATTTGACGGAGCCTTCATCCTAGTTGCCTCTTGGGCTTCCGCCCATATGCAACTAATTCTCAGTGGTGACTTGTTTCTGAAACCTTTTCTAGGTTTCAGAAAAGTAAATTATAAAAAAGTAAATTATTAACAAAATAATTCAATAAACCAAAACAAAACAAGTCAAGTTCAAATGTCAAATTAGGTACGAGGGGATATCAAAACGTTCGTACTCTGACCTAGATAAAGCATCAGTAGGAAGATGCTGTTTTTAATATAAGTTGTGTGTATATTCAATAACTAATGTGAAATTTCGTTCCCATAGGCGATCGTACACCAGAGGTGGAACCTGGAATCTGAAGATGGAGGCTATGGTTGACAAAGTGGAGTATCAAGTAGTGATCAAGTTCCTACATTTGCAGGCAAGAAAGATCAGGAAATTGGTGAAGAAATGAAAGCTGTGTATGGGCAGAATTGTCCATCCTATGACACTGTAAAAAAATGGAAATGGGAGTTCCAGTGTGGTTGTACAAGTGGCTTTGACGAGCCAAGAGAAGGAAGGCATCAACACCCACAGACAGTGAGATGGTTGCAAAGGTTGAGCAGCTGGTGCTGAGTGACAGGTGTGTGACAATTCATTTCATCACAAATGCAGTGGGACTTAGTTATGGGTATGCCCACAACATTTTATATGACCATCTGCATGTGTCTAAGGTCTCTGCACGATGGGTTCCAGGATTGATGACGCCTTTGCAGAAGCAATGTCAAATGCAATATTCTCGCCAACCGTTGGATTTGTGTAATGCAGATGTTGAGAACTTTTTTAATCAGTTGGTGACACATGACGAATGCTGGGTGTACAATGAAGAAACCATTGCGTGGACGCTGCTTTGATTCATCTCAGGGAGTCATCAATGAAGTGGAATCATGGTTTCAGGCAAAAAGTGCAGACTTCTATGATCAAGGCATTAAACAACTGATCCATAGATGCGAGAAATGTGTTACTATACATGGAAAGTACATAGAAAAGGATTCAACTTCCTGCAAAGTTTCACCTTTCTAGTGCTATTATTTCTAGGTAATGCTATGAACTTTTTGATACCCCCCCCTCGTAGAATGACCATTTAGTCTCGTGGCAGGGAAGGCATCTCCACCACTCACCACGAAGAGGTAGGTTGCCCTATCTAACAAAAAGGTCTGCATAAATATATGCTTTAATATATTTTATAAACCTATTGAATAATACAAAATCAGTGCACAGCTCTACAACTGTGTGTGAGAGAGAGAGGGGGGAGGGGGGCCGATTCTCAGAGGTCTGTATACAAAGGACAAGACAGCATGATGTGGAGACTGGTCTCTGGCTCTCCACAAGAGCACAATTCTTAGGGTCACGAGGCACATGTGGTGTAGTATTAACAGAAGGAATCATCATCATCATCAGCCATTTTCAATCCACTGCAGGATGAAGGCCTCTCCAGCAACTTTCCAGTTCCTTCTGCTTTGAGCACTGGCCAACCATTTACTACCCAAAAACTCATGAATTTCATCTATCCATCTCCGCCTTTGTCTTCCAGGTTTTCTTCTAGCTCCTCTTGGGTACCATTCTGTTATTTTCTTAGTCGACCTATCATCATGTCTTCGAGCTATGTGTCCTGCCCAAGACCATTTTAGTTCTTTAGTTTTGATAAGAATGTCCTTTACTTGAGTTTGCTGCCAAATCCATGTGTTTCTTTTCTTATCTAACAGTCTGATTCCCAGTATAATTCGTTCCATTCTTTTGAAGAGAAGCTGAGAACTACACTCTGTGTAGTTCTCAGCTTCTCTTCCATTCTTTTGGTGAGTGCCCAAGTTTAACTTCCATAAGTCATGGTGGGAGTATACATTGATTCATTATTTTACGTTTCAGACAAACTGGGATATTGCTCTTCAGTATATGACTATATTTCCTGAATGCTCTCCATCCAAAATTTATTCTTCTCTTGACTTCCAGCCATTTATCATTATTACAGCTAATAACTTGTCCCAGATAAGTATATGACTCCACCTTTTCAATTACTGCCCCTTCAATCATTATTTCTCTTTCCGTGGCATACTTGTTCATCATTACTTTTGTTTTAGCCATATTCATCTTTAGTCCAAAATCCTTACTAACTGTGCATAACTGATTAAGATTTTCCTCTAATTCTTTGGGATCGTGGCTTATGACCACAATGTCATCTGCAAATTGTAAATGGTTTAGGTACTCTCCGTTCACATTGACTCCTTTCTGCGACCAGTCTAATCTTCTGAAAGCTTCCTCAAGGGCAGCAGTAAACAGCTTCAGAGATATTGTGTCTCCTTCTCGAACTCCTTTCTCGATTTTAAATTTCCTACTGTCTTTGTCTAGTCTAATAAAGGAGGTAGCACTCTGATATATTTTCTTCAAAATCATAATATATGGGGTATCTACGCCTTGTCTTTCCAGTGCCCGAAACATTGCCTTATGTTGTATGGAGTCAAATGCCTTTTCATAATCCACAAATGCCAGGCATAATGGTGTTTTATATTAATTTGCTTTCTCCATTAGCTGTGATATTACGTGAAGGTGATCCATAGTTCAGAATCCTGTCCTAAAACCAGCTTGCTCTTTCGGTTGATTCTCATCAAGTATTCTTTCTAATCTGTTAGTAATGACCCTTGTGAACAATTTGTAGATGTGGGATAACAAGCTAACTGGTCTATAATTTCCAATTTCTGATTTATCTCCTTTCTTATGCAGCAAAACTATGATTGCATTATTCCACTGCTTAGGCGTCACACCTTTTCTAATGCACTTTGTGAAGAGCCTTGCCAGTTTTTGTGTTATGTCTCTTCCTCCCAATTTTAACAACTCTACAGTAACTTCATTTTCCCCCTGGGCTTTCTGATTCTTCATTTTCTTCAATGCATGTTCTACCTCATCAGGAAGAATATCGGGTATGTCGTATGTGTTGCTACTTTGCAATCCATCTTCCCCACTGCTGGTATCATTCCCTCGCTCCTTGTATAATTCTCTATAATAGTCTTCTGCTATTTGAATTATGCCTTCTCTGCTGTTTATAAGTACACCATCGCTATTCTTCAGTTTCAGTATCATTTGTCTTTCTGTATTACTGCTCATGGCTGCTGATTTAAATCCTTTGTTTTCCCTTAATGCTTGTTCTACTTTTCTTGTGTTAAATCTTCTTATGTCCTCTCTGAGTCTCTTTCTAATGGCTTTGCATAACTCAGTATACTCAATTTTTTCCTTGTCAATGTTTATCTTGCTCTTCATTTTTTGCCTTCGGTTCATCATAACAAGTGTTTCTTGACTAATTTTTTCTTCTTTGGATTTCATTTTTCCTATAAGTTCCTTAGGCTTTAGCACTTTCAGAAAGTTGTAATATTCCTCGACGATATCTTGGTCCTGTGCAGTCTGCAGAAGCTCAAGTTCCAGTTAAGTTCCAGTACATACTGCTTTTTCTCCTCCTCTGTTATCTCAACGTCCTTTGTATTATTTACTCAAGTCAGTTTTTTTCTTTCCTTTCCTACATCTATATCAAGTATACATCTTACCATTCTATGATCACTTCCAACATTTACCTTATTCAGGACGGTAACATCATTCACGATATATCTTCTGTTAGTGAGGATGAAGTCGATTTCATTAGTTGTTAATCCATTTGGACTCTTTGATGTCCACTTTCTGTTCACCCTTTTCTTGAAAAAAGTGTTCATTACTGACAGTTCTTGAGATTCTGCAAATTCCACAAGTCTTTCACCTCTTTTATTTCTTTCACCAATTCCAAAATTTCCTATAGTTCCTCTTTCTGCGCTGTTTTGCCTTTTTCCAACCTTAGCATTGAAGTCCCCCATAATAATAGTGTAGTGGGTTTTCTGCTCATCTAGAAGACTCAATTTCGGTGTTCAACCTCTTCATCAGCATGGCTCGATGTTGGTGCATAAATCATTATAATCTTTAGCTTGTACCTCTTAGAAATCTTGAGTATTAGTCTTGACACCCTTGGTGATGTACTTTTGAATTCCAAAATGTTGTTTTTAAAATCTTTATGGACCAGAAACCCAACTCCACCTTCACTCCTTTCTCTGTTTCCATTGGTGTACAGCAGATTTCCACTTGATAAACTTATAAGTGATTCATTTCTTCTTCTTGTTTCGGCCAAACCGATGATATTCCAATTCACATTTTCCAATTCCTTTTCCAGCTCTAATATCCTGTCTTCACCGAATAGAGACACATAAATGTCTCCCTTCTCAAAACTGGTTCATTAATTTTGCCATATGGCCTCCAATTCATCATTGATTGTCCTCTCGAGTGGAGGATCAATGATGAATTGATCCTCCACTCGAGTGTTAAAGGCATTCTCCATCTGCCCAACCTGGCATGACCAAATGCCATACCTTAGGTGGGATCCGAGCTACCTGCAGATCAGCCAGAAACTTGCCGGCTAATACACACAATGCATCAGTAGCTACTGTCCTACAGGTCCTGGTTATGCCACACCACTGTTTTTAGACATGTTAGCATATATGCACAATGTACCTATTATCTTCACAATGTCTGTCTGTATTTAATAACATGGCTCCCAATAGATGGATTTTCACAAAATTTTATATTTGAGCTTTTTAAAAAGATTTATTGAACCATTCCAGATTTCACTAAAATTGTACTGGCAGAAATCTGACAATTATAATTTCTTTGTTTATCCACTTGTAATAGATTAACTCCCAGTGGATTGATTATTATTATTATTTTTTTTTTTTATATATATTTGGGCTTTATAAAAAGATTTGTTTAACCATCTCATAACCTGCAGGTAATAGTGACAGGTGACCTCAAAAATAAAATTCCCACATTAACTGTTAATTGATGAGCAAAAATCAAAAATTTTTTCTGTCCTCCTAAATATAGTCAGAATTTTACCGCAATAGCTTCTGAAGCGATTGATTTTTTTTTTTTTTTTTTTTTTTTTTAATATATATATGATTTTTCAGGGGGGAAAAAATGCACATAGAACCTGTCAGTTTTTACCCACCACTGTCTTTGCAACTGTTTGGCTTTTTGCCTTGAAGAATAGTGTGATACTGAACAAGCAGTCACCCTTGGTTTGTCTAAAGTTTCAGTTTACTTGTTTTTATTCTCCCACTAGTTCACTAAACATCTACTTTCTTATTTTAGTTGTTTTTGAAAGATTTATTGCTGTTTTCACAGAGAAAAGATTATATGAAACCCAAAGTTCTCTCTAGATGGCCACTACCCTGTGGGAAGCAGGTTAAGTTTCAAATTTCGTGTGCTGTAAAATGTGCAAAATTTGAAATAAACCCGAAAAATGGAAGGGACTAATAGTATCGAATATTTATATACAAAATGAGCAGAAATATATGCACATGTGTGAAATTTGTGTAGTTAAGGGTCTTTTAAACTGGAAAATGGAAGAGAATAAGAGATAGATATTTCTGTGCAAGTTTGAAACATCAATCCATTTTTTTGCAAATTTGAGCAGAAATAATATTTCTTGGATTTTTATATTTTTTTATTTTGAAAATAAAAGGTGTAAAACACACGGCAGGATATAAAATTTTTAATTTTTCTGTTAAACTTAAAGTACAGTACATACAATACATATTGCAGTCCATTAAGAAAAGATGAAATATTGACACTGTTTTTAAATGGAATTCATAAAACCCAAAATATTTTTAAAAAATTACTGACCACTGGTTTAAAATTACACCAGTAGAAATCTAGTAATTATTATTTCCTTGATTGGCCACATATAATAACTTTACTGCTAGTGGAATGAAAGGATTTTCATTAATTTTACATTTATGTTTGTTTTTTGCCCCGTGCTGGTTGGAGGAATGTGGTGGATGCACAGAAATGAAAAGTTCTCGATTCATGCATAAAAGTCCTTTTATATGTATCATTACTGTTTAAGGCTTCTGAAATATAACATGCTGTGTATATTGACTGACTTGTTTCAGCTATTTAGAGTGGCATCACTGCTGGATTAATAAGGAAATTCTAAGTACCATAAAATTTCCTTGTATTTAATGTTATTAAGTTGATTCTATAATTGCATTATCCAATGCAATTATAGAAAACTCTTTATCATAACTCATGAAATACAACTTTATTGCACTTATTTATTTTCATGTTTTCATTTTTTTTTTTTTTTTTCCCTGAAATTAAAAGAAATATGAGTGAAATTCAATTTCAAGGAATTTTTATTCAATGTCTTTAAAAGAATGCACACTGATTAAAAATAATGCTCATTTAATTGTGTATTGACAAAAATATTTATTTTAGCATCAAAGGGAAAAAATGCTTTCCAGAATTAAAAAAAAAAAAAAGGGGCATAAAAAATTCTGATGATTCTTTGTGACCCCTACCGAAGAACTCCCCTCCATCTCACACACACACACACACACACACACACACACACACACTGATTTGAGTTGTACTGGTTGTATATATAATGTCAGGATAAGGTCAGTAATATCTAGAAATTGATTGCTTTTGCCATTGAAGCAATGTATTGATCTGCTCCTGTCTGTATTTATCATTTCCAGACTTTTGTTCGTTTGTCCATGTATTATTCGATAGCAATGTATATGTATTCTTTATTCAAAATTCTGTTCTGTTATTTTGTAGTTGGTAAATTATGTTGGATTAGGAAATCATTTTTTCTAGATTTACAGATTATTCAGATTTATTTGTAGAATATGGGGGTGTCAAACCCAGAAGGGTTCATGGGCTGCACTTTACTGCAAGAAATTAACATTTTAACTGAGCAACCATGTGCAGCCAGCATTGAACAATCCTTGCCCATAAAAGCTTACTAAGATTCATATAATTTATGAATTCTGTTAATTTTTTAGAATATTGTGTATTTGTTTTAAGCAGTGCCATATTAACTATTTTCATGTAGGTATTGCACTGTGAAACTGAAGTTTAAAATGCTTCAGCTGCACAATTGCACTTGATGACCATCTATAGGCCTTGTGTTTGACACCCCTGGTCTAATACATTATATTTATATTAGAAATTTGATCATGTAATGCTAATAAATTCTCTGCTCTATACTTAATATAATTTTTTTTTGTCCTATTTCCTACCCTTGGTTGTAGACTAAAGAAGAACAGAATGAGGGCAAGGTACTTCTGTTTGTATTTTGCAGCACTCTTTAAATGTATGCACTTTGAATGCTTAATATTTTCATTGTTAGTAATAAGCAGCTTCATTATAAATAAACCATACTTACCTTTTAGAAGGCATATATCTATTTCATCCTTTTTTTGGGAGGGGTTGTGCAGTCAGAAGCATCCATTTCATGCAAAAATGCAAAAAATTTTTTAAATTTAGTATTGGTATTAACCATAATGGTGCTTTTGCTGAACCAGCCAAAAATTAAAATAAACTAACCATGTGATTCCTTTCTCACATAGGTTCCTATCAAATTGTCAGCCTTAAACACCCATGGAGGCATCTTATTCTAGTAATTAACAACTCACTGGCTAAAAGAAAAGTTCGTACAATCTAGTCCAAACTTCTTCCTTCATAATTTGAATTTATGGCCTCTAGGTTTGGAATCATAATTGAAAATTTCACTGCCATTCATTTTACTGGCCTCTCAGAGATTTTAGACTTCAGTTAAATCCCATGTAAGGTGCCTAGTTGCCAAGCTCTGTAGCCACATGAGGAAAGACCTTTTCAAAAAGCTCAAGTTTTTTTTGTTTTTTTTTTTAAGGTGCATCATCTCTGTATCTAGACAGAGTATTCCAAGTGTGGTCTTACACAATTGCTATGTTGGATTATGGCATCTCTATAAACAAATATTCAATAAATCATTGAAGGGAGTCTGTGCCTGTCTGCACTGCACCGAGAATTTGTTTCTGGTAGTGTAACCCCTAAATCCCTTCCTTCACCTACATTTTATTTTTTATTATTTTTTTTTTTTTAATTCAGCTCTGCCAACTGTATAAGTTATTTTATGGTTGTTGTCTTGAAGAAGCAATGCTTGGTACTGAGCATTTAACCACTCTCCCAATCTTAACACACTGTGCAAATTTTGATGTATCTTATGTCTTTGTTGATCTCATTTAGAAAATGAGAAACAGCAGTGTTCCTAATTCCAATCCTTTTTAATGTAAGAACAGTGGGGGAAGGGGATCCCTCTTCTTAACATTAGCCCAATCTGAAAAGTAACCATTAATTACAAACCCTCTGCCTTCTGTCCTGCAGCCACCTGCAAGACTTTTGCTAAAACAAAATAAACAATGTGGCTATTTTTCTTACATCCAGTTCATGAGTGACTCTGTCATGTTTAATTTCAATTTGAAAGTATTTATCTCTTAAAGTGTTAATATATAAATTTGAATAGATACATGCATACCAAAGAGGCACCCACTTGGATGTTCAAATATTTGTAACTCTCTGAGCAGCATATTCTAAAATTTAAGCCAACTCGCTCAATCTGTGATATTGAAACTCCATGTTTATGTCTTCATGCTGGTGGACTAATTAGCAACCACAATATATTTCCTCAGATAGAAAGGGTTATGCTATTAGTATGTAGGACATGAGTTGGCAAACTTTCAGGGGTTTTGCACAAAGATAATTCTCATATATGTGCTTGGGTGTCTTATTCACTTTGGTATGGGGTCCTATAGCACCAGGGAAATTTCTGAATCATGCACTCTGTGTAAAGAAACTGAGTACACTCAGGGTGTGTTTGGGATCTTTGAAATGCAGATAAGCATTTCACTTTGAAGTTAATTAGAACATGCTTGTCTTTGTAGAGACATTTTCTGGAATGCCTTTTTTGGATGATTATTATTCAGAAAAGCATGGTACCATTAAGATGATACTGGTAATAGATGATTTAGAATCGGCTCATGTGACACCACTGCCTTAGCTCCAAAACTATGTTTGGTTTCTGGAGTTGAGTTCTGACTTTTACTTTCCATATCCTATTGTGTAATACAAATTACTTCCTTTGAGTATATGATTAATTGTATTAGAACTCCATTTTGAAGATTAAGCTACAAAAGGGATCCTGAGACTAACTTATAGAGGTATAGAAATATATAGGTGGAATTTTTGGTAATGATTTTTAGATCAGCTAGCAAATAGTCTCATTGTAATACCTGGTAAGGCTCCAGGTTAGGTGATAAGCGGAGTTATTCACTGTCATGACCACATTTGGTCGTTTTTTTTTTTTTTTTTTTTATGTAGCATGCACAAGAATTTCATCAGTTTGTGCTGTCAGCTTTTACCTTAATAAATTCCCTTCAGGAGGCACAACTGTTAGGCAACAACCCTATTATTGTTTTTGTGTTGTTTAAACCTTACTCATGCAAGAATTTTGTCCAGTACAACCAAAACCTGTCTAAAGTTCTGCCTCAATGGGAACATTTACATGAGAGAGAGAGAGAGAGAGAGAGAGAGAGAGAGAGAAAGAGATGCTCTACAACATAGTTGACCTCTCATCTATTTTCTCCAAGTACTGCTGCTCCCCCTATTTTTGTCAGATTCTAATTAACGTTTACTCTGGAAAAAGCATTTAATCTGTCATCTAATTTTTTTTTTAAGTGGGAATATGAAGTTTTTTGATAATAATCAGTAAGTTTTTTTTTTTTTTTTTTTGTTATTTAGTTCATCACCTTCCAATTTGCTTTGCTGACATTATACTTGAATTTCTGTAGCTCATAATTTTCACTAAATACATATGAAGGGAAATCAGGCTGGTTTTGAGGAGAGAGAGAGAGGGAATTATAGAAGCCAATTTAGAAGAACAGTGCCCATGGAAGTATCAGTAGAAACAGAATGCCTATAAGACAGAGTGAAGAGAGACTTGGTAAGGGATAGATCATTAATTAGCCTAACTGTGCTCTTTGAATGGAGTCTAGAAGACAGAGAGGTTATGTGGGCACTGCCCCAAATGGAAGAATATCAGCATTAGTAACTGGCCTCCGGAGCTGAGTGAGCGCGAGTGCAGTAGCACACACTCTTTGAGTAGACAGGGGTTCAAGTCCCTGGCTGAATACAGTCGATCTGCCAACCCGCACTGGACCAGCATGGTGGTTCATTTCCCTCAGCATGAATTGTTGAGGAGGCTTCCATCCTGCAGTGGGTTGATAATGGTTGCACTTTACCTTTTTTTTTTTTTTTTTTTTACTAGTAGAGGCATATAATGCAAGAAAGCAAGGTTATACAGCATCAGCCAAAAAACAGAATAAAAACCTTCCCATTTCACCCTCCCATTCACTCCAAAAGTTTGTCTAGCTCTGCCTTGAATTTATTTAAGCTGTTAATATTCTATGGTAGGGTGGATTTGAGATTTGTACAGAGTGGTTACCTGTTTAGAAGAAAAGTAATGTTTAGAGTGAAAGAGATAATCCAGTTTTTTAGATGCAAAGTTTGGTGAAACTCAAGCAGTTGCTCTTGACATTTCATAAGCTTTTGATCATGTGTGACAAAGATATTCTAAATTAACTTACATCTTATGATTTTCCAAATATTAAATTCCAGGTAATACTCCAGTGGGGCAAACATATAACTTACTTGATTTCAATCCTTCTAAAACTCGGTCCAGTCTTATATCTCGCAAAAAGGATTCTTCTACTCCTGTGATTGTTTTCAATGATACTCTGATTTCTAGGCAAGCTCATACATCTCTATTGGGGATTACCCTGACTTCTGATCTCTCCTTCCATAAACATAATTTGTTTATAGTTCAGCTTATCTGGGAAACTATTTCTGTCTGTACTGAAGTACAGCTTTTTTTTCTTTTTTTTATTATTATCACTAACATATCCAGTAGTTTGTTCAGACTTTGATATCAATGCATTCAGAGGTTGAATTGAACAAGGAATTTGTTTTCTTCATTCTCCTCTGTAGGATTTGAAGGCAGCTGTATCATTATTACCCTTTTGATAATATCAACACACAAGAAAATTGTATCATTCAGTGTAATGCAGTGCATATTCTTCCAAAAATTTATTAATTAGAAATTCTACTGCTTTACCTTCATTTCATACATATCATAACACATGATGTTAACCTTTAGCAAAACATTTTTAGTAATGCACACAAGTTAATTTGCATTACATTGTTCGACATGTTCCTTATTTACGTACTTTCCTTTTCCTTTGAAGTCCCTCTCATTAAAACTTGGTGTTTGTGTTTCTTATTATGTATATTATTGTTTATTTCAAAACATTTACACATTTTTACATTAGCCTGATGATTGTCCTGTAGATTAGAAAAAAAAGTTTAAGATATAAATGCATATGGATATCCAAAAAAAGTAAAATTAAGATATCAGTGAATAAAAAGTAGACATTAGTCATGGTATCTATTTCTGATATTACATTCTTCACTTGTTTACAATAATGTGCTACTTCTGTAACATTAAAATAATAAACATTATTAATTACTAACTGTTTTAATTAAGAGTTTTAATTTCCATTATCCTGTTGGTGCGAATCATTTTAAGATAATATGATTGCTGCACATTTTTAATTCTTCTGGCAACTTTAGAAAAATATGTGGGAAATAAGTAACTTCATAATCTTTACTCCTGGAGTTTCATGCTGCTTCTTTGTTTTGCATTATTAGCAGTGATGTATACACTGATCTCATATTCACGTGCATCCAGTTTATCTGATCTTATGAACATATTTTAACACAGATTGGATTTACACACTCAAAATTTTTTTGATCTTAGTAACTTTTGTTGAACTTCAGAAACTCGCCAAAAAATCACCTTTTAAAGTGAAATGAATAAGAATTGAATACTTCAAACATTTATATATAATATCAGTGTAGATACACCATACTTAACCCATAAAATTAAACTGCATAAGTAGTGTAAAGGCATCGCTTTAATTATATCTCATATTATGGCTACCTTCACAATGAGATACCAGGTATTGCACCACTACGAATAAGTATGACTTCTCTAGTAGAGAAGACTACTGTTACTTATTCTCAATGGGCACCACCACCCAGACAGCACCATTTCGAAGCTTGTTGGCTTATTCATCGGTAGGTGAGTTGGTACCCTGGTAATGCAAACATGCCATCACAGTTGTGAAGTTAATTCCACAATATGAGAGATGCCAAATGGTGAACAGAATGATACTGTATTTAAAGACTAAATGCAAAAGGCATAATTCCACGTGGGTTTAAATTAACTGTATATATATAATATCGGTGTAGGTACACCATACTTAATTAAAACAATGCCTTTACACTACGTATGTAGTTTAATTGGAACAAGTAAATACATGGGCTGTGTTAGGGTAACTAAGAGTATAAACAGGTGCATGTATACTTGCATGTACACCAATGCTAGAAGCATAGTCAATAAATTTGATGAGCTTAAAGTGCTAGTCAAGACATCAAAGGCAGATATTGTTCGGATATCGCAGATGTGGTGTCACACAGAAATAAACAGTGCAGAATTAGAATTTGGGGAGTACAATGTGTACAGAAAGGATAGACAGGACAGGAAGGGAGGAGAGGTTATGCTGTTAGTTAAGAAACATACAAAATCTATGGAAGTGCATCCAGTTCACATGGGTGGACAGTGCAATGTTGAGTCTGTTTGGTGTGACATAAGCACTGGGAAAGGAAAAAGGAGAGTAGGTGTGTGTTATAGGCCTAATAAATCTGATGAGCATAATGAGCAATTATGTAGAGAAATCGAGTGGGCCAGTAAATCAGAATTTCTTATGGGGGATTTTAACTTTCCAGATATTGACTGGAACTTATGAGTTGGTCACTCGCACACTAGCAGGACTTTTGTGGATTTATTGGATGACTGTTTTCTACAGCAACATGTCCGAGAGGCAACCAGAGGGAATAATACTCTTGATCTGATTGTCAGCAATGATTATTCATGCATTAAGAATTTGCAGATAAAGGAACCACTGGGTGACACTGATCACAATGTACTGATGTACTGGGCTGAGAGGTGGCAAATGAAGTTTAACATTGACAAATGTAAAGTACTACATATGGGAAACAGCAACCCCAGAGCAATGTATCAACTCTGTTTACTACACTGACAGTGGTAGAGAATGAAAAGGACCTGAGGGTAATTGTGCAGGCAGATATGAAGTTCTCTGAGCAGTGCAGATGGGCTGCAAGAGTAACTCATGGTGTCTTATCAATGATATACAGGAATTTTTCTAGCAGGGATAAGGAGCTGATTATTCCCTTGTATAAGGCAATGGTCAGGCCACACCTTGAGTACTGTATACAGGTCTGGAGACCTCATTTTAAGAAGGATGTAGAGCTGCTGGAACAAGTACAGAGAAGGGCAACAAGATTAGTGAATGGAACAAAGGGTTGCTCTTATGAAGAAAGGTTTAAGTTTTGCAAATTACAGTGTCTGGAGACTAGGCACCGGTGAGGTGATCTGATAGAGGTGTATAAAGCCTTGAATGGTTTGAGCATGCTCAATGCTGATGGGATTCTGCCTCTTGCTCAGAATAATCACCTGAGAGGGCATAAATTCAAATTGAGGAAAGACAGATGTAGGAAAGATGTGCGGAAATTTGCCTTTAGCCAGCGGGTAGTTGGTTGGGGGAACAGACTTCCATTCCTTGTTGTGGAAGTTGATAGCCTAAATAAATTTAAGGCTCAGCTGGACAGGTATTTCGAATGAAATGTTTTTTTTTTTTTTTTTTTGGCCGATGCTGCATAAGCTTGCTTTCTTGCATCATATGCCTCTACTAATGCTAATGTTGGAATTACTTAAAGATGTAACTGCCATCAAGGCTAAAGGGAAGGGCTTTTACTTTCATAAAGGTGACTACAGGGGACTCAGACAGTTTAAATTCTATACAGTGGGATCAACTGATGATGTTACAAACATTGAATTCTAAATGGGAAGCCTTCAGGGACTTAATTTTGGAGGCTACTAGGCTTTTCATTCCAACTAAGAAATACTGTTCAAGGTTTAGGCCTAAATGGATGCCAGATGAATTAATGAGGCTCGTGGCAGAGAAGAAAATTGTATGGGATGCATATAAATTATCAGGTGACACAGAAGCCTATGGCAGATATAAACTAGTCTGTAATGAAGCCACAAAGGAGGTTAGGCAGGTGAAGGCAGATTACGAGAAATCTCTGGCAAAAGATGCAAAGAAAAAAATCAAAGAGTTCTTTACTTATGTAAACTCTAGAAGGAAAGGGACGAATCAGATTGGACCACTTAACATAGATGGGTTGACTACTGATGATCATGCTCAGGTAGCTGATAAACTGAATGAGTATTTTGCATCTACATTCACACATGAGGAGTTATTCAATGAGGGGAGTGCCAGAAGTTTATCAAACTCTAACAGGGTGCAAAATGATTTTGTAATAACCAAGAGCAAAGTCGAGGAGAAATAGTTGAAGTTAAACATAAAAAAGGCACCTGGTGTGGACAGGGTCTATCCAGTTATATTAAAGGAGGCAGCAAAGGAAGTAAGCAAACCCTTAGCCATAATTATGAGAGCTTCCTTGGACTCAGGGGAAGTCCCCATGGACTGGAGGTGTGCAGATGTATCACCAATTCACAAAGGGGGTTCAAAAGGTGACACAAGTAACTATAGACCTGTTAGTTTAACTTGTGTTCTAGGGAAAATAATGGAATCACTGGTTAAAGAAGCATTGCAGGATCATCTAGACAAGACTGCAGTAATAGTTA
Source organism: Mastigoproctus giganteus (assembly GCF_048544385.1). NCBI lineage: Eukaryota > Metazoa > Arthropoda > Arachnida > Uropygi > Thelyphonidae > Mastigoproctus > Mastigoproctus giganteus. The sequence continues at coordinate 20,853,289 of NC_143582.1, forward strand.
AGACACAGCATGGGTTTGTTAAAGGGAGGTCCTGTATGACCAGTTTGATTGGATACTATGATGTGGTCACAAAGGAACTGAATGCCAAAAATAATTTTCATATCATATACTTGGATTTCAGGAAAGCTTTTGATACTGTTGCACATGGAAGACTGCTGTACAAATTGGAGAGGTATGGCATTAAGGGTAAGTTGCTACAATAAATAAAGGGATGGTTGAGTGGGAGACAACAGAGTGGTAATTAATGGACACTGCTCTTCATGGAGTAATGTTATTAGTGGAGTTCCTCAGGGTTCAGTGTTGGCCCTTGTTTTGTATATTTATCAGTGATATTGATGAAGGTATATCAGGTTTAATGTCCAAGTTTGCAGATGATACAAAGGTTGGCAGGGCTGTTAACGACAGTAAAGACAGTATACTACTCCAATTGGATCTAGATAAGTTGGGAAAATGGGCTGAGCAGTGGCAACTGAAGTTTAACATTGACAAATGCAAAGTACTGCATTTGGGTAGCAATAACCCAAGAGAAATGTACCAACTGTGTGGTACTACACTCAGGGAAGTGGAAAGTGAAAAAAGTGCAATACCTGGTATCTCGTTGTGAAGGTAGCCACAATATGAGATATAATTAAAATGATGCCTTTTCACTATGTTTAGTTTAATTTTATGGGTTATGTATAGGGGCTTAGAGTGGAACAGGCATTCTGTGTGTTATCAGACACTCAGTCTAAAACACTGATAGATCCAATATCTTTCTATCTCAGAAGATTTGGGAGAAGTCTGGTTGGTTTGCCTCCCTTAAATCCACTCATGCACACACCTCAATGGTAAGCCCTGTTACGTCACTTAGGTGGCAACGAACGTTTAGAGTGGTTCCCTTCAAGGTGCCTGGTCAGCGTGAAGAGGAAAAGACCAATCGCTCCAGCACATGACAGCACAACAAAACAAATGGCCCTCAGTCCTCAGCGGCTTTCACTCCCCCATTTACGGCAGCAACAGGATCAGAGTGGAAGCAGAGGGTGCTAAGAATCTCTGGGTATGACCGGGCTGCCATGCACAGAAACTGAACTTGGCCTGTTACATTGTAAGATTGCTCAATGGTGAAGACAGGATATTAGAGCCAGAAAAGGAATTATAAAATGTGAATTGGAATATCATTGGTTTGGCTGAAACAAGAAGAAGAAGAAGAAATGAATCACTTAAGTTTATCAAGTGGAAATCTGCTGTACACCAATGGAAAGAGTGAAAGGAGTGAAGGTGGAGTTGGCTTTCTGGTCCATAAAGATATAAAAAACAACATTTTGAATTCAAAAGTACATCACCAAGGGTGTCAAGGCTACTACTCCTGATGTAGCCCAGTGGTCAGGAGCGAGAGTGTGCATAGCACGCGTTCCTTGAGTGTACCGGGGTTCAAGCCCGTGACTACTAAATACGATAAATATTTGTATTGACGATTTATTGTAAACTCTACTGACTTGGTTGTCGTGCCGGAGTATAAACAGATAATTTATTTATTTATTTACTCAGGATTCCTAAGAGGTACAAGCTAAAGATTATAATGATTTATGCACCAACATCGAGCCATGATGATGAAGAGGTTGAAGAAATGTACCCCAAAATTGAGTCTTTTAGATGAGCAGAAAACCAATACACTATCATTATGGGGGACTTCAGTGCTAAGGTTGGAAAGAGACAAAACATCACAGAAAGGGGAACTATAGGAAAATTTGGAATTGGTGAAAGAAATGAAAGGTGAAAGACTTGTGGAATTTGCAGAATCACGGGGACTGTTGGTAATGAACACTTTTTTTTCAAGAAAAGGGTGAACAGATTGTGGACATGGAAGAGCCCAAATGGATTAACAACTAAAGAAATTGACTTCATCCTCACTAACGGAAGATATATATCGTGAATGATGTTACCACCCTCAACAAGATAAATGTTGGAAGTGATCACAGAATGGTAAGATGCACATGATGCTTACATATAGGTGTAAGAAAAGAAAGGAAAAAACTGACTTGAGTAAATAATACGAAGGTCTTTGAGATAACAGAAGAGGAGAAAAAGCAATATGTACTGGAACTTAAGAATAAGTTTGAGCTTCTGCAGACGGCTCAGGACAAAATATCAATGAGTAATACTACAACTTTCTGAAAGCGATAAAGCCCAAGAAACCTGCAGGTAAAAAGAAATCCAAAGAAGAAAAAATTAGTCAAGAAACACTTGTCATGATGAACTGAAGATGGGATGGCAAATGAAGAGCAAGATAAACACTAACAAGGAGAAAATTGAGTATACTGCATTATGCAAAGCCATTAGAAAGAGACTCAGAGAGGACATAAGAAGATTTAACACAAGAAAAGTAGAACAAGCATTAAGAGAAAACAAAGGACTTAAATCAGCAGCCATGAGCAGTAATATAGAAAGACAAATGATACTGAAACTGAAGAATAACGATGGTGTATTTATAAATAGCAGAGAAGGCATAATTCAAATAGCAGAAGACTACTACTACAAATAGCCAAAGACTACAAGTTGTTCACAAGGGCCATTACTAATAGATTAGAAAGAATACTTGATGAGAAACAACCAAAAGAGCAAGCTGGCCTTAGGACAGGATTCTCAACTATGGATCACCTTCACATAATGTCACAGCTAATGGAGAAAGCAAATGAATATAAAACACCATTATTCCTGGCCGTTATTTGTTGTTATTTGGTTTTTAGGAGCATTAGCAACTAAGGCCATATTGCTCCGGGGATATGCGGTGGTCATGGGCTCGAACCTCGGTCTAATTAAGAAGCGTGTGCTACGCACTGCTGCTCCTGCTCACTGGTTATGGAGGCGCCATTGTTCCTGGCATTTTTGGATAATGAAAAGGCGTTTGACTCCATACAGCGTAAGGAAATGTTTCAGGCACTGGAAAGACATAGATACCCCATATCTTATGATTTTGAAGAAAATATATGAGAATGCTATCTCCTTTATTAGACTAGACAAAGACAGCAAATTTAAAATTGAGAAAGGAGTTCGACAAGGACAATATCTCCAAAGTTGTTTACTGCTGCCCTTGAGAAAGTTTTTAGAAGATTAGACTGGTCGCAGAAAGGAATCAATATGAATGGAGAGTACCTAAACCATTTACGATTTCATTTGCAGATGACATTGTGGTCATAAGCCACAATCCCAAAGAATTAGAGGAAAATCTTAATCAGTTATGCAGAGTTAGTAAGGATTTTGGACTAAAGATGAATATGGCTAAAATAAAAGTAATGATGAACAAGTATGCCATAGAAAGGGATATAATGACTGCACAAGCAGTAATTGAAAAGGTGGAGTTATATACTTATCTGGGACAAGTCATCAGTTGTAATAATGATAAATGGCTGGAAGTCAAGATAAGAATAAATTTAGGATGGATAGCATTCAGGAAATATAGTCACATGCAGAGGAGCAATATTCCAATTTGTCTGAAACGTAAAATAATGAACTAATGTATACTACCCACCATGACTTACAGAAGTGAAACTTGGGCACTCACCAAAAGAATGGAAGAGAAGCTGAGAACAACACAGTGAAGAATGGAACGAATTATATTGGGAATCGGACTGTTAGATAAGAAGAGAAATAGATGGATTAAGCAGCAAACTCAAGTAAAGGACATTCTTATCAAAACTAAAGAACTAAAATGGTCTTAGGCAGGACACATAACTTCGAAGACACGATGATAGATGGACTAAGAGAATAACAAGATGGTACCCAAGAGGAGCTAGAAGACAACAACGGAGATGGACAGATGAAATTCATGAGTTTGTGGGTATTAAATGGATGGCCATTGCAGAAAACAGAAGGAACTGGAAAGTTGCTGGAGAGGCCTTCATCCTGTAGTGGATTGATAATGGCTGATGATGGTATATGGTGTATCTACACCAATATTATCTATATATTTAATACAGAAGCCATTTTCTTTCGACAGTCAGTGTGAATGATAGACTTATTGGATCGGGCTGGAAGTGGTCTCAAATTGAAGATATTTCTTCCTAGGTGTGCAGAAAGTTGTTAAAATTTAAAAATTCCGAATAGTTTTATTTTACGAACTAGGCCAGTTTTGTAGTAGAAACAAGAATAGTTCAACATTCACTTGATAGATGGAGCCACAGGAATATGTTAACTGTTAAACAAACAGTTAAGTTGATAAGGCATTTATTTCTGATTTAACAATTTGCACATTCGCACAACGTGTCCTTTGTTCTGAAAAAAAAAAAATAATAATAATAATAAAACACTGCTACCAATTACGAAATTGTCTACCTTAAAAAAAAAACTAATCGTTAAGATTCCATTGCTCTGCTCACTATATGTCCCCACATTGCTGCACGTGAGCTCATCCACTGTTTGCCATTCGTTACGTTTAATACGTTCAGAACTTATCATTTCATCGTTATCAACTTTGAGTTTATTTTTTTTTTGTTTTGAGATTATTTGAGGTAAGTAAGTTAAGGATTTAGAAGTATATCACTGTCCGAATGCGGAAGACATGTCTGCCGCCATGCTACTCTGACTGGTCATGTTGACATTCCTTGCGGCAAAGAAGAAACACCCTTTTCTTGTTTCTGCAAATGTATTCAGGATCGTTCTGAAAGACCAATCCTGAATACATTTACACTTATATATTGATACTACGTGGGTACTACATTTCTTTAGGACAGCTAGAGAAAAACTCTGCTACCAATTGCAAAATTTTCTCAACGGGTACAGCTAGCTGTATCCATTGCGTATGATAGGCCTAACCAATTTGGTCTCAAATTGAAGATATTTCTTCCTAGGTGTGCAGAATCATGGGAAAATATAAAAATTCCGAGTAGTAAAATATCTGGATAGTTTTATTTTACAGAACAGGCCAATTTTTTCTACTAGTGCTGCCTAATTTTAAAAAAAGAATAGTTTTATTTTACAGAAATAAGAAAGGATCACGTACTGGCTTATCTGCTCAAGATCAAACACGGACTACGTTTCTTTAGGATAGCTAGGGGAAAAACTCTGCTACCAATTGCGAAATTTTCACATTGGGTACAGCTAGTATATATAGTTAATTTAAACCCATATGGAATTATGCCTCATACATTAGTCTTTAAACATTTATATATTTGATATGAGTTCTACACATACAAGTACAGCAAAATCATGTTGTGTAATATAGTGTAAATCTTGTTACATCAAATTTCTCAGGAATACATGAATCATTTCATTGTACTGAAATTTTGTTCTAGTGAATATTATTGAAAATTTTTTCAAATGAACTATTAGTTCAATTAAATGCTGCATTTTTATAATATTTTAAAGTAATTTGGGTTTTATTTCAGTACTGCAGAAGTAAAAGTACACATTCAGAGATCATCTCTCCAGGAGCAGATTTGTTTTATAAGAAATATTTTATCATATAAAAGTTTACTGAAAGTTTAATGACCCACACATTCACGAATATGGTATAGTGGATTTAACTTATTGTTATTTAACTTTTTTTTTTTTTTAGTGTTAATAGGAAAATTCAACTTTAGTGTAATTCAGAGTGTGTAGGGTTAGATTATTTAATTTGAACTAGTTACCGATTCTGATTCTTTTTTTTTTTTTTTTTTCTTTGACAAATGAGTGAACTGTTTAGAGCAGAAGACTTGAAATCCTGTAAAGAAGTCTTCTCTTGTTATAATCCCCATGTCTGTTTTTCTTCAGTTTGGGTGTATTTTTAAATTTATCCTAGAAAAAAAATATAATAACCAGGGGGCTCCTCCCCCCTGCTTGCTTTGCTTGCCATCTCCCGCGGACGTGTGACGGAGTAAGTCAAATCTTTTCCATATAAAAGACACACTGATTGATATCTAATTAGGAAATGACCAATGTAATTATTTACCTGTGCATTTGTAGTGATGTAATTGCCCCTGCCACTTGTAACATGTGACCTGCATCCTTCTCCCATTGGCTACCCCGCCATGCAGCATTCTCAAGGTCGAATAAATATCACTATGTAATTATTTACCTGTATTTACATAGGTCACCTAGGAAAAGACCTTTTACTTCGGGTCCCATAATGCATGAGGAATATTGTTGCATTCAAGAGAGCAAGACTAAAATATTTACAAAATATTAAACTATTTACAAATATACAGACTATATCGGGACGATGGGCCCCTTCATCAGCTGACATTAATATACAAAAAACATTACAATGGATCATCAGCTGATGTTGGGCGTGGACAGTGAAGCATGTGCATGAGGTTGGTGAACGTTGCCATTCATCTTACATACGTGCTCTACATTGTCATGAGCAAGTGAAAGCCCAGTAACCATTTGTGTTCCTTCCATGTAACATTCAGCAACGTAGAGGTATGATTGTAAATAGTTTAGTATTTTGTGAATATTTGTATAGTTTTGTATTGTATAATGTTATTATTTGTATAATAATAACAATATACTAACATTATAACGCACTGATTGAAATTTAATCATGAAATGACCTATGTAATTATTTACCTGCACATTTGTAGTGACGTAATTTCCCAGCCCTCTTCTACCATTGGCTCGAATAAGGACATAATTGCCCTGCCCTCTCCTCCCATTGGCTCGAATAAATATCACTAGGAGGAGAACTTTTTTAATGTATAGAGAGATAATAATAAACTACCAGTATATTGATTCTTCATCATCACATCAGCCATGTGCGTACTCACCCTAGTAAGACATATCACTTAAAGAAGAAAAAAGGGGGAAATGGATTTGACCATTATACAAAAGCATGTAAAATGTAGTGGAGGATGCAAAAAATGCAAAATTAATTCTTTTGTTTCACCTTTTAAAACCTTTTTTTTTTTTTCAAGCAAATCTTCCCATAATTGTATTTACAATATAAGTTTCATATAAAGTTTTTCTTTCTCTGTAAGCTAATGCACTTTAAGCATAGTGGACTTTCATGTTATTAATGCAATTTGTTGTACTGAATTTCAGACGAAACTTAGGAAGCATTAGTAAGGGAAGTCATCTGGTAATATTTTCATTTATTGAAATTTTAAGAGTATGCAATGTAATGGAATTTTACTGTGTATATATATATATACACCTATATTCTCCAACATGTATTCCTAGGTCTCACACCTAGAAAGTAATGTTTAATTCCACAGGATATGTTAATAATAGTATGTAAATGGCATGCACATTCAATGTCTAGTAGATGGAACAGAATGAGATGTTAATATAATTTGGAAATTATATTATTTTGGAAATCTGTTGTGAGAATGAAATAAGAAAAAAAAAGTAGGTCCCTTTACAAGATGTATTATATTAGTTTGTCGCATAGTCATGGCCATTCACTAGATAACAGAAATAGTCGAACACACTGCCAGTGGAGGACAGAAGACAATGCAACCATTGATCCTAAGACAGGTAGACTCCCAGATTATGTCAACAGTCGAAGCAGACAATAAGAGAAGTCAGCTCAGAAACAATGAATGTTTCTGAGCTGACTCCAGAGACATCTAAAAGAACTGGAATAGTTATTGGACCAACAACCATCAGAAAAATACATAGAATCAGTTTACCATCTTTCTGGAACTTTCGAGCCGACCGGGCTAGCCGAGTGGGTAAAGTACCTGCCCGGCAACCCAAAGGTCGCGGGTTCGATTCCCGCCTCGGGCTTGGATCACTGTACTGCAAAAACCTTTGGAGGTGCAATATGGCCAAAGAAGCCGATGCGCCAACAACTACCAAATCAAAAAAAAAAAAAAAAAAAATCAATCAATCAATCAATCTGGAACTTTCGTAAGCTGACTCCCAGAAGCATATGTCACTAGCTATCCTGATGCAGCAAATAGAATCATTGTGTGACAGTGGCGGAACATGATTTGGAGTGATGAGTCAATACTGCACATGGTCCGGGCATTAGGTGAATGCACCCAAGTATATTGCATGCCCCAAAGAACAGTTTCACTTAGTTATTCTGTTGCACCAATAGCACAGTTTGGTGGTGGTGGTAATGATAATATGATGGTATTGACCTGTTGTTTCATGGGTTGTTCTTGGTTCACTCTTTGTCATCGATGCAAAAGATCTTGATGAAGATCCTGATGATGTATTGTGACATTCTGAACTATTCTGCCTTACCGTATTGTCACAATTCTTTGTAAACTTGCCATATTATCATGACGATGTTCTGTATCATAAAGTATAATCCAGTACCACAATGGTTTGAAAAGACTGTGCTGAACCTGACATTTTCAGCCCAGAGCACTGACCTGAATCCAATTTATAATCAAATTATCATATCATATGATGTATCATGTGGAGGATTGATTCAGCCTTTTGATAATGATTTTGACAGTCCTTTAAAACTATGAAATTCCGTGCCACCGCCACCGTTTGTGTTCTATTTGTTTTCCCTGCTCATGGACTATCACATTTCTATTGAAGTAAAGCCTGCTGCAAAACTGCCAAGTCAATCTTGTCCCATTCTTGCTGGCAGACTTTCCACAAACTTTCAACAGTTCTGGGGCGGTGGTTTCTGAGAGCTCTTTTCAAAAGTCCGAATGTGCAAAAATCTATGGGTGCCGCTTCAGGTGATTCAACAGGTATATCTTCAAACGTGATTGAACGAATACCTGTCACTGCTTCCATTCTCTTCAGAAAAGCACGGGTGGAATGTGATTTTGGCTGGATGCCTTATTCTGGTGCACCCAGACCTTTTCAGTGTCAGAACCGTACAATGTGGGTATTTCATGTTCAAACAACGGCGCTGTAGAACTTCAGTCTGGTAATACACTGAGTTGAATTTCACACTTTTAGCAACTCTACGCAACTCAAATTTGCCGTTATAACAAAAACCAGCTACAACAATAAAACCTCGGCCAAAACTTTGCTTGCACTGATGCGCCCATGTTGGAAAGGCCTTGTTGCCCTGTGGACAGCAATAAATTGCCCGAATTTTTTTGCGATAGGAGAGGTACACCCATGCTTCATCCAATGTTGCTACAAATTTCCACCTTTCAGCTGCTAGATATTTTTCGTAGTTTTTGAGCATTGACCTGCCGCTCTGCAATGTGTCTTGCTCCTAGTTGGTGTACGCGAGGGCCTTGTGCTTCTTCTCCAGTTGCAAATTTTCGTTGATTATGTGACAAACGGTTGACTGGGATGTTCCCACACATGACACTATAGCTCTTTGGGTTTATGGATATTCACCGACAACAAGTGACTGCACTTTTCGTACTACCTCCCTCGTTCGACTTGGAGCAGGTTGCAGTTTCTTCGGTGTTTTCCGCCCACTTGCAGCAGCTTCGTGGAATTTTCCTTTGCCATTCAAAACCTTATGGATACCGAACTTCGATACACTAAAATTTGTCGACTTGCACCTATCAATAATTTTCACATTACTGTACCCTTCTTTGGAAAGTGTGGTTATGTAATCTTCCAACCATGGGTCCAATTTCCAAGGCATGTCGACATTAAAACAACTTCTACAACTGATACACCTATTCATAAGGTTTGGGACTGCACCTGTGCGAAAAAAAAAAATGTACATTGCTGCCATATGTCACAAGCAGGATTAATGTCAAAATCGTTATCAAAAGGCTGAATCAACCCTCCGTATAACTCATACTAAAAGATATCGAGTAATCACAACATCCACATCAGAAGCAGCATTCAAACTTGCAACCTTTATTTCTTAGGCAAGTTCATTACTAACTAATCTGGCAGTATGAGTTAGTATTTTGGTTAATACTGGCGACTGTCATTCTGTGGAGATTATAGGGATTGGAGCTATTATATTATCTAATAAAAGTAACGGATTACCCCCGAATTCTTAGGCTATATGTGCACGACCTTCACAAAACCAGAATTTTAAAAAATCTGTCATGTGGCATTCCTGTGAATGCTAGATTTGTGAGGTTCTTCTATTATATATATTATTTATTTATTTTTAATTAGAATTCCTGCTATTGAATTTATTATCTTGTTAATCTTTGAAAATAGTTTTGTTATATTTGTCATACAGTACTGACTCCCAAACACAAAAACATTTGTAACCAGACAGTTTCCACATTTCAGAATGACACCTTGTGAACACAGTTGTATTGTATTGTCCATCGTTGTAGTAATAAAGTGAAGTACAGTCAGTCCTCGTATAGCACGATAGTTGTGTTCCTAGAAACCCTTGTGCAACATAAATAAATAGGCGCCTCCATAGCCAGATGGAAAGGAGTGTAACACACGCTTCTTGATTAGACTGGGGTTCGATCCCATCACCACCAAATACGGAGGATGTGGGAAGGTCAGGGAATGACCACCGCATATTCCCGGAGCAATATGGCCTTAGTTGCTAATGCTCCTAAAAACCAAATAAAAAACAAACAGACAATCTAGTTCTTCCTTGAATTTATTCAGACTACCTGCTTCCGCAGCTGGAAGATTGTTCCAACAATCAATCACCCACTGGCTGAAGGCAAACTTTCACACATCTATCCTGCAATAATCCTTCCTCAATTTGAATTTATGCCCCCTTGTGTGCAGTCTCAGCAAGAGGAAGAATGCCATTACCATTGAGCTTACTCAATCCATACAAAGCCTTAAACACCTCAATCAGATCCCCTTGCAGGTGCCTATTCTCCAGATGCCACAATTTGCAGAACAGAAGCTCCTTCTTGTCAAGATTACCCTTTTGTTCCATTCACCAATCTCCTTGCCCTTTTCTGCACTCATTCCAGCAGATCTACGTCCTTTGTAAAATGAAGCCCCAAACCTGTGTATGGTACTCAAGATGCAGCCAAAAACCATGGCAAAATTCCTGTATATCATTGACAAAACCCCATGAGCTGGCCTAGCAGCCCATCTGCATTGCTCAGAGAACTTGATATCTGACAGAACAATTACCCCAGGCCTTTTTAATTTACCACTACACTGAGTGTAAAGCATTCATTGTCTAACAGCCCCTGGGATATCCCCCATCTCTGCATTGTGTACTCTGTTTGTGTAGCACAGAACTCTGTGAAGGCAAAGATTTTAAAAAAAGGTAAGTTTATGGTTATGTCATGTTATGTTATGTTATTTCTCTGACCTTTTAGCCATTGGGCCCTATTGGGACACCCATTGCCCACACTTTGCTCTGAGGAGGCAGGTCAGGCACAGAGGGATCTCAGTAGAAGAGTACTCTGGCAGGCTCTGCCACCTAGTTTCCAGGACTACACTGAGTGTAGTACCACCCAGTTGGTATGTTAATCTGGGATTACTGCTAGCCATATACAATACCTTTCATTTGTCAATGTCAAACTTCAAGACAGTGACATTGTATTAAAAATCATTATGGGAATCCTGTTGTCTCGAAACTTTATACTAGACTTGTTGGACAGACAACATGTGAATGATGCCCACTAATATTTGTAAAATTGGGCAAATGCTAACTTGTGGTTTTCTCTTGTAGAGAATTTGTGTCCTCATTTTGAATTTAAACCAAATAAAAATAGATTAATAATTAAATACATAGGATATTAAGAAATATTAAAATTTAGAAATATTATATTTTAAGGAGGGAAATCTCTTATCTGAGATTTTTTCTAGGAATAACTGCATCCAGGTGAGATGTAATAAGAATAGATGGGAAAGAGTATTAAAAGACCTGCTTAAAGATGGATGAACCTTAAATTCAAAATGAGGGCACAAGATTCTCTACAAGAGAAAATCACAATAAGTTAGCATTTGTCTGATTTTACGAATATTAGCTGGTCTCGTTCACACAAGTTGTCTGTCCAACATGTTAAACTTCAAATGCCATTTCTCAGCCCACCAGCCTAATTTTTCTATAACTTGTTGCAGTAGCTTACTTTTATTACTGTCATTAGTCGCCCTGCAAACTTAGACATTAAGCCTCATATACCTTCATCAGTATCATTAATAAATATTGAAAACAGCAGTGGGCCCTGCACTGAACTCTGGGGGACTCCACTAATAACATTAGTCCATGAAAAGCAGTGGCCATTGATAACCAGTCCATTAATTCTGCATTGCTCGAGTTTGTACAGTCTTTTATGTGCGGCAGTGTCAAAAGCCTTCCTGAAATCCAAATATATGCTATAATTACTAGAATTTATGGGTTGATCACTCACACACTAGCAAGACTTTTGTATATTTACTGGATGATTGCTTTCTATAGCAGCATGTTAGAGAGGCAACATGAGGAAACAGTACTCTTGATCTGATTATCGGCAGCAGATTCTCCAAGCATTGATAATCTTCAGGTAAAAGACCACTGGGCAGCAGTGATCACAGTATACTAAAGTGGAATTTAATTAAAAACAAAACTGCTGTCAAGGGTAAAGGGAAAGGTCACTGACTAAAGAAGTAATTCAGGGTCATATTGACAGGAATTCTGAGTTTGATAAACTTATGGCATTCCCTTCCCAAAGAATTCCTCATGTGAAGGCAAAATACTTATTCAATTTGTCAACAACCTGAGCAGGGTCATTAACAGTTAAATCATTGGCATCAAGTGGTCCAATGTGATTCAGTCATTTTTTTCTACTGTTAATATAAGCAGAGAAGTCTTTGATGCTATTCTTTGCCAGAGACTTCTTATAATCTGCCTTAGCTTGCCTAACTCCTTTGATTTGATTACAGACTGATTTACATCTGTAGGCTTCCGAATCACCTGGTAATTTATAGGCATCCCATGCACATTTCTTCTTTGCCATGTGAATCAGTATCTGACATCCATTTAGGTCTGAACCATGAACAGTGTTTCTTAGTTCATTTGAAAAGCCTAATACCTTTTATGATTATTCCTCTGATGCTTCCCATTTAGAATTTGTTGTTGGTAGCATCATCAGTTGGTTCCACTACATAGAATTTAAAAACTGTCCAAGACCACTGTAGTCACTCTTATGAAAGAAAAGCCTTTCCTGTTACCCTTGACAGTTGTTATGTCTTTGTGTACTGTAAGTTCCACATCAGTACACTGTGATCACTGCCACCCAGTGGATCTTTTACCTTCAGATCTTTAATGCATGAAGAATTGCTGCCGATAACCAGATCAAGGTACTGCTTCCTCTTGTTGCTTCTCTAACATGCATGATGCTGCTATAGAAAAGTCATCCAATAAATCCAAAAAAAGTCTTGCTAGCGTGTGGAGTGACCAATCCACAAATTACAGTCAACGTCTGGATAGTTAAAATCATCACCCATTATAAGACATTCTGATTTACTGGCTCACTCTGTTTCTCTGTATAGTTGTTTGGTATACCCATCACAGTTATTAGGGCTATAGAATATGAGATTGGAATTCTCGTTTTCAGTTTCCCAGTGCTTATGTCATACCATACTAACTCAGCATTGTGCTGGCCACCCATATCTACAGGATGAACCACCTTAGATTTAATATGCTTCTTAACAAAGAGCATAACCCCTCACCCCACCTCCTGTCCTGTATACATTGTACTCCCCATAATGAAATTCAATATTACTCATGTATCAGTGTTACAATGTTTGCAGTGATGACTTAATTAGTACTTCAAATTTATTTACAATGCTCCTAGCATTAGTGTACATGCAAGTATACATGCACCTGTTCTTGCTTTTTTATGCATGTTCTTTTCCTTGTAATATGCAGTCACCATTTTAACATGGGGTCTCGAGGACAGAGTTTCATCTCACCATCACTTTTGTTCTGATTCTCACTTTGTTCCAGGGGATAAGGATGTGTTACACATAGCCTCTCCTCACCTAAGACTATCCATGCATGGTGAGTAACCACATCCTTCCTGAGGTGACCCTGTTAGCACAAAACATGGCAGATCTAGAGGAGTAAACCTTGAAAAAAAATCCCCAATCCTATGGTGACTGCCATGCCTAAAGGATGAACGACTGCAGGTGATGCAATTCTAAACGACAACCTCTGGGAACCAGGCTAAACACAGTTGTAACTAACCTTTCTGCAGTAAGCAGGGCTCTGCTGCAGTCAACTTTCTCTTCCCTAGCATATCATGGGATCCATGATGTTCAAACCTAAAACTCTCCATACCACTCTTCCTATGATTAAAGCCAGACCCTTTCAAAATCGGCCATGTGGAAGGCAATGGCATACTACCACATTATCCGATGCTGCAGAGACCACAACAAAAACTGCTGTAAACCAGATCCTGGATATCGCTGTTTGCCTTGCAAAATTAAATTTAAGAAAGAGGAAGGTAAACGTGGCCACATGGAATGTAAAAAGTTTAAAAGAAGGCAAGATGGAAATGGTCATCAATGAAATGGATAGGTACAAAATTGACATTTTAAGAGCAACCGAAGTGATGTGGACAGGAGAAGGTCATTTCAACCAAAGACACTAGAAATGTGTCTTTGGTTGTTTTTTCTGGAAGCGACCAAGTAAAAGAGTGTGGTGTCACTGTCATTTTGAATAAGGAATGTTCAAGATCTCTTCTTGGATGCAATCCTGTTAATAGTAGAATGATTGTTAGACTTCAGAGCCAACTGGTAAATCTCACAGTTTTAGTTGCATATGCACTAACATCAATGGCCACAGATGAAGATATGAATGTTTATTATGCAAATCTCCAAGCAACTCTTGACCTTGTCCCAAAAAAAAAAGGATGTTTTGATACTTGGGTGATGGGCGATTTCAGTGCAAACGTAGGAAAGACAGTTTCTTCTAGTCTGGAATATGGAAGGTTTTCAAGCTCTATTAGAACTTGATGAAGAAATGCTGCCTGAGGAAATGTGGGAAAATACAAAAAGACATTAAGGATTCAGCAAATCAATAGAGAAAGGAAAAAGATTAGGAAGCCATGGATTACAGAAGCCACTTTTAAACTTATTGAACAGAGAAGAATTGCAAAAGCAGAGGGTTTACAATGAAACAAAGGTTATCTTGGCACTAGAAATGAACGGGGAGAAAGATTAATTGAATTTTGTCATCCGAACAGTCTTGTCGTATGTAACATCTGCTTTCGGCAACACCCGAGAAGACTACATGTGAAAATCTCCTGATCATAAAACAAGGAATCAAATTGATTACATCCTTATTCATCAGCAAAGACACTTCCTTGTGCAGATTATGGTAGTGATCATCAGCTACTTCACATCAATCTCGGGCTGCTGAAGCTGAAAAAGATCATGAATACAGTTTTCCCTAAAAGACTGGATGCAGAAAATATTCCCAATGATTATATAATTGAAACAAGCAATCGTTTTCAAGCTCTATTGGGTGAAGAAATAGAACTGAGTGAAGAAATACTTCCTGAGGAAATGTGAGAAAATACAAAAATCTTTATTAAGGATTCAGTAAATAGATACATTAGAGAAAGGAAAAAGATTAGGAAGCCATGGATTACAGAAGCCACTTTTAAACTTATTGAACAGAGAAGAATTGCAGAAGCCCAGAATGTACAAGGAAACAAAGAGTATCAGAAACTGAGCAAAGTCATCAAGCGCTGTTTAAGCCAGGACAAACACATCAATCAAAAGTGTAAATAAATTGGATACCACAACAAACAAAACAATACTAAGAAGATGTATGATGTTAAGTCCTTAAGACAAAAGTTCTATCCAAAACTTAATGTAATTAAAGACTCTAATGGCAAAATTTTAACAGAGGAGAACACAATTAAAAGGGAAGTGGAAAGAATACTGTGAGCAGCTCTTCATATCACCTGCTGACACTAATGATCTGCCAGCCTGTTTTCAAGAGTGTGATCACGAACCAGTTCCACTGAAGGAAGAAGTCAAAAAAGCCATCAGAGCAGGGCCGGATTTCCCATTAGGTACAGTGCCTAGGGCCTACAAAATTTTTAGTGTCTATGAAGGAAGAGAAAAATTTAAAAAAAAAAAAAAATGCTACACTGTGACTAACAAAAAATGAGTTGAGAAAACATACACGCAATCGTCTCTAGGAGCTTCGATTCAATACACATACGCTCTCTAGTGACTGTTCTTGAAACTAGAAGAATTGAAGTGGTTTATCAATTATTATAGTTGAAACTTGAGGCACGTTAATTGATGTGATTTGCAGTCAGTGTTAAAATAGAAGAAAAATTTTACCCTCTTTTTTTTTTTTTTTTTTAGCACATTTCGGAATAAAAGTGCCTAGGGCCTACAAAAACCAAAATCCAGCTCTGCATCAGAGAACTGATGTGTGGCAAGTCACTTAGAATTGAAAGAATCCCAGCAGAATTATTGAAGATATACAGGTGTAAAGGGTGCTGAGTTTTTTTCATAAAGTGATTGTAAAGATTTGGGAAATGGGACAGTGGCCATCAGATTGGAAGAAACCAATTTTCATTCTCTTACCAAAAAAGGAGACCTGAAAGTTTGTTCAAATTACAGGACTATTAGCCTAATTTCTCATGCTAGCAAAATTCTTCTTAAAATCATACTAAACAGAATTTCAAGAAAACTTGAAGAAATGCCAGAAGAGCAGGTTTCAGAAAGGGTAGAGGAACCTGAGATCAGAACTTAAGTCTACGTACGATTGTTGAAAAATGCAAAGAATTTAATGTTCCAGTCATTTTGTTTTATAGATTATTCAAAAGCATTTGACTGTGTTCAACATGAGAAACTATGGGGAACAATGATTAATAATGGATTCCTAATCCACTTTTTTTAAAATTGGTAAAGGTGTCAGGCAGAGCTGCATTTTGTCACCTCACCTTTTTAATCTTTATGCCAAAGATATCGTGTGAAGCTTTGGCAGATTTAGACACTAGCATCAAAATTGGAGGATGAAGATAAACAACCTTCGTTATGCAGATGATGCTACATTAATTTGCAATTCCTAGGATCATCTGAAAGAACTCTGAGGAGAGTACATGAAGCAAGTAAGAAAAAAGGACTGTTTCTGAACGTTAGTAAAACTGAAATTATGGTGATTGGTGATAATCTCTGTTGGTGATAATTGGCAAAATATCAAAGAAGTTGAAGAATCTGATTACTTAGGGTCAAGAATAAATAAAAACAGTGGCTGCTCAAATAATGTAAAGAGAAGACAGGCAATTGCTAAAACATTGTTCGCTGATCTGATGAAATTATAGAGAGATCACGATCTGCCCCTAAAGACGAAACTGAGATTGATTGATTGATTTGATAATTTTTCCAGTTGCCACCTATGGATGTGAAGAATGGAATATGAAAAGAGTTGACAGGAAGAAAATTGAGGCATTTGAAATGTGGTATCACAGGAGAATACTGCATATTTCTTACCTTGATCGAAGAACAAATGTGTGGGTATTGAATAAAATTGACAAACCTAAAATTCTTCATAGCATCAACAAAAGAAAATTCAAGTTTTTTGGTCATGTAGTAAGAAGGGAAAACTTTCTGTTGAAGAATATAATGGAAGGAAAAATCAAAGGGAAGAGGAGCGGAGGAAGACCTGCAACTAGGTGGAGGTATAGGATTAGTGACCTTCTGGGCATGACAGTTTGTGATGCCACTCATAGAGCACAAGATCGATGCAGTTGGAGGAATTTGTTGGTGGCCACGACAGCTCCTCAGGGAGCTACTTGACTTAAAGAAAGATTTAACTTTTTGGAAAACTTTACTTCAGCTTGAAATGAAGTATATGCATGCGTTCTTTGTAAAAGCAGCACTAAGAACTTCTGTTCAACTCTACATGTGAAATATGTACAAATACAGTGGTGCCTCGCAATTCAACAGTCGGATTTCGCAGGACGGCGCAAATGCTACATAATATTGCACAATAGAATTCTTTGCTGGACTACATAGCTGCGTTTAACATTACTAAATAGCGCTAAATAGTGACGGTTGCTTCATACATTTTATCCAATGGTATTAAAGAGCGGGAGTAACATTTAACCAATGATAGATAAAGTGGGAATAGATCCTACAATCGTTCAGCTACGTTAGCCACCCTCAAAGATAGCTACAGGTATGCCATCAGTTCTTCCTCAGTTATGGGACAACATTATCTCATTAATAATTGTAGTCTGAGTTCATGTTTGCTCGAGTTGTTTGTGCAAATTTATAATTCTGCATTTCTCATAAAGTAAAAAATCTTGTGTTTTGGCAGTTATTTATTTTTTGAGTGAAATTTGATAATGGGTCCAAAGAGAAGTGAACAGTAGAATAATTTAGGAAAGAAACACACTTGGTTGAGCATAGAAAAGAAGAAAGAAATTATAGAGAAAGTGCAGAAAGGTAGAACAATTACAGATGTAGCTCAAGAGTATGGCGTCCCTAAGTCAACCGTGGCAACTTTTTGGCAACAAAGAGACAAGATTATAGGTGCTAGGGTGTTTGCTGGAGCAATGAAAATTTCTGACAGAAACAGATATTTAATCAATGAAGAAATGGAAAAGCTGCTTCTTACCTGGATTAGAGAAAGACAGATGAAAGGAGATCCAGTAATTCAGGCAATGATCTGTGAGAAGGCTAGGTTAATTTTTGAAGAATTGCAGAAGAAAATTCCAGGACATATCTCAGATCAAACTGATGAATTCAAGGCAAGTCATGGGTGGTTTCACAGATTCAAAGGTAGAACAGGTATCCATAGTGTTCTCAGACATGGGGAAGCAGCTAGTGCAGATAAAAAGGCTGCAGAAGAGTTTGTGAAAAAATTTGAAGATTTAATCATGAAGGAAGGCTATTTACTGCAGCAAATTTTTAACGGGGATGGAACTGGGTTATTTTGGAAGCGCTTACCAAATCGAACATACATCACGCAAGAAGTGATGCTCCCAGGGCATAAGCCTATGAAAGATAGGCTTACCTTGTTATTGGTAGCAAGTGCAAGCGGAGACTTTAAAGTAAAGCCATTTCTCGTTTACCACTCTAAAAATCCTTGGTGCTTTGTGAAGAAAATCAAATCCAAACTGCCAGTGATGTGGAGATCCAATGCAAAAGCCTGCATTGGATCTCCACATCAATTTGAAGACTTTCTGGGTAGACCAGAAAGTCTTCAGAGATTGGATTTTTGAGGAGTTTGCCCCGAGCGTAAAAAAAAAAAAAAAAAAAATTCCTCATTGACGACAATTTACCTTTGAAAGCACTGCTGATTCTTGACAATGCTAGTGCCCACCCTCAAGACTTGGCGAACATTCTTGAAATTGACTTTGATTTCATCAAAGTCTAGTTTTTACTTCCAAACACCACATTACTGATCCAACCCATGGATCAAGAAGTAATTGCCTGTTTTAAAAAACTTTACACCAAGGCTTTGTTTTCACAACTTTTCGACGTGACTCATTCTTCTGATAAGACACTGAAGGAGTTCTGGAAGACTGAGTTCAATATTCCTTTATTAAAACTGCCTGGGAGGGAGTGACACAGAGGACCCTTTGTGCATCATGTAAGAAACTCGTTCCTTCCTTTTTTTGGGATGACAACAGTGCAGTCCAAGCTGCTGAAGAATCAGAAGCAGCTACGGCCATGCGAGAAATCATTTCGACGGCGGGAGAACCTTGACATAGGAGAAGTTGATGAGGCTGATGTGGAAGAACTTGTGGAGGATCACAATGACGAACCAACCGTGACAGAACTCAAAACACTCAGCAAACAGGAAGCAAAAGAGAGAGAAAAGGAAATTTCAACTTGAAGAAGAAGAAGACAGGGAAAAAGGGCCGATGCCAACAGCTGCCATTAAAGAAATTTTATTCCATTGGGAGAAGGTGCAGTCTGCTTGTTTAAAATGGCACCCCAACACTGCTGTTGTAACTAGAATGACAGACTTGTTTAACAACACTGCTATGCATCACTTCAAGGCTATCTTGAAAAAGAGGGAGAGACAGGCAACCCTTGATCGATTCCTCATCCCCATTCAAGCCGAGAAGAGAAGGGGTAGAACAAGATAAATAAAACATCCTTTCAACATCTAAGGCTCAATGAAATGTATGTACTCATTATGTATTTTGTAATTTCATTTGTTATATGGTAGAATATAGTAAAGTCAATAATATTGTGTATTTCTCTCCGATAACGAATTAATCAATTTGCCATAAACTTATATGGAAAATATTGACCCGCAATTCAATTCTACCTCGGCGACAGATTACAGTCGAATTGCGAGGCACCACTGTAATACATGAATTATTTTGGAAAAAAGTATACTTTGTGGACACTAGTATACTATGACCCAAAATAGTCAAAGAGCAAAAACAATCAGCCAACCATTTGGGAAAGCACACTTATTCCCCCTTCCCAGCTACTTTCAAGTTACAGGTAAGTAAAAAATAAGTAAAATGTATTATTTGTTTAAATATTGTCTTTTGCTTAATGCATTAGATAAAGTTAAATAATTGTCAAGAAATTATATTGATTTCTTAATGGTATATAATATTTTATTTTAATTTTCAGAAATTGTAGCTGTGGCTGAATGGTGGGCAGGATGTACTTGTCGTATTTATGCAGATGAAAATACGTTAAAAGCTTTTGGTAAAGAACATGCACTTGTCATCATGAATCACAAATATGATGTGGATTGGCTTCAGACTTGGCTTGTGTGTGATAAATTGCATATTCTTGGAGTAAGTGTGCTCATATAATTTATTTGAAATATATCTTAAAATCTTATTTTGAGTACATAACTACATAAATACATTTTAATTTGACAAGTAATGAGTGTGAGAGATTAGGCTTTTTTGATAACTTGACTATAAAGATAAACATGGTTAGGTCTTCAAGGCTATTATAATAAAACAAACATTGATTACCACAAAACAAATAGTTTCTTCATTATGCTTTAACTTACTGTGTCATTCAGTTTGTACTGATTATTTTATTTAGGTTAATCCTGTTTATTGTAGTTTAGTTTAATATTAATTTGTATATTTGCATTTGGTTTAGACTTGCCGAGTGTTTGTTAAATTTTTGCTAAATAGTTTTAGTTATACATAATGATGCCAATCTTATAACTATTTAGTAGGTAGTTGCAAACAGATCTGATGCATTTGCACTAACTTGTACACATGTTAATTCACTACACAACTTGAGGCTTTTGCCCTAAAATGTGACGTAATTCAAATTACTACACATCATCAGGCATCTCTCATACTGTGGAGTTTTACTTCACAACTGCCTTGCCATCATTGCAACACCAGGGTGCCTGCCCACCCACTGAAGAGGAGCCAATCAGCTCCGAAACGGTGTCATCTGGGTGGTGGCATCCTCTGAGAATAAGTAACAATAGTCTTCTCCTATGGTGAAGAGTTACTTGTTTGAGGTAGTGCAATATCATGGCAACTTGTGAAGGTATTCACAATATGAGATATACATAATGATGCCAATCTTATAACTATTTAGTAGTTAGCTGCAAACAGACCTGATGCATTTGCACTAACTTGTAAGCATGTTAACTCACTATACAACATGAAGCTTTTGTCCTAAAATGTGATGTAATTTGAATCACAGCACTTATTTTACGTACTTTTTTTTTTAAGATTTAATAAAAATTTTAAAACAGTGTTTTACACCTTTTTTTAAAAAAAACAAAACAAAAAAAAATGTAATTCTGCTGAAAGTTGCAAAAAAAAAAAAAAAAAAAAAGTTTTAAACATAAAGATAGGAACATCAGCTGCTAATTCTCTTCCATTTTTCAATTCAAAAGACTACTAAGTGCATAAAATTTCAAATATGTACATATTTTTTATTATATAAATATTAAAAAAACTTATATTATTCAATTCTACTAGTTACTTCCGTTGTTGGGTTTATTTCAAATTTGCTGCACTTTACACCACATGAAATTTGAAACTATTTATGTTGCTTTCTGCAGTGTAATAGCTATCTTGAGAGAATATCAAGTTTCATGTTCCTGCCTTTACTATGTGAAAATAATATTTCAAAAACAACTAGGATAAAATTGTAGATGTTTATCAAAAACTGGTAGGGAAAAAACCAAGTAGTGTGAAATCAGAAACAAACAGCATCGGTGCTTGTTCAATACCACTCCATTTTTTTCAAGCAAAAAAATAGTTGGAAAGTGGTTGGTCACTTGACAGGTTATCATGTACAATGTATGTGAAAAATATAAAAAAATCTCTTCAGAAAGTATTGCAGTAGAAGGTGGACTATATTTAGGTTAGGAAGGTTAAAAACTTTTCAGATTTCTAACCATTAATTAATAGTTAACGCAATATTATTTTTGATCATCACCTTTCATGTGACTTGCCACTAACACTAAGTTAATAGATAATTGATTCATTACAGCAGAATAATCAGAAATTGTTTCAGCCATATTAATACTATTTCATAAATTTGGCAAATCTGTTATGGACTTCTGTCAATAAGGTGTATATTCGTAATTCATTTAATTGTACTGTAGATCTGAAATTTGCATAAATTCTAAAATCAGTGTAAAACTATTACTGCATTATAAACTGATAGAACCAAATGTCCATTCCGATATTCCCTGTCAGAGACTTGGTAATTTGGATTCTCCTCATTTCAATCTTCTCTGGCTTAAAATCTCTCTACCTCATTGTGTCAAATTCATCTGTTGTCTCTACCATTCTCGCAAATCCACTAATCACTTGGAGCTCTTTGACTTCCTCTCTTTGCAACATGACTTTCTCCAGTCCAACTTTCCTAACAGTGAGGTAATTTTCCTTGATGATTTTAATGTTCACAACTCCAGCTGGCTTCCGTTTTCTAGTCACACCGACCCAGCTGGTCGAGATGCTGAGGCGTTTGCAATTACTAATGACCTTGCACAGATTGTTCATTTACCTACAAGAATACTGGACAATCCTAACCATACAGCCAACATGCTTGATCTTATTCTCTCAAACAACCCTTCAAAGTACATGGTCGAAGTGAGTGGTCCTTTAGGCACCTCAGATCACAACTTGGTGATTGTCTCTTCTCCAATGGAGCCTTTATCTCATGGCTATTCCCAACCTCGTATTGTTTGGCATTACAAGAATGCAAAATGGGATGACCTGCAAGATTTCTTTTCCTTGGTCAGATTACTGTTTAAAAACTTCTGATGTCAATGTTTGCTCGGATCGTGTCAGTGAAAATATTCTTGTAGGAATGGAATCCTTTATTCCACACTCCACTTTAAAATGTCGTCCTTTATCTAAACCTTGGTTTTCCAATAAATGTGCTAAGGCTCTTCAAGAGAAGAACGTTGCATGTCGTAATTGGCTTGTTTCCAAATCTTCAGATTCATTTTCTGATCGTGTTTTTCCAAAGATTGCAACAATTGTAAAGCAGTTATTAATCAGTCCAAACTAGATTTTTGAACAGGCTAAGGAGTAGAAAACTTGCTTCTTGCCCTAATGGTAGTCGAGCATTCTGGTCTCTTGCTAAAGCTATTGGCTGCAACTTTTGCCCATCTCTGCTCCCACCTCTGTCAAAACCAGATGGTTCTGTTGTCACTTCAGCCAAGGATAAAGCTGACCTGCTAGCAGACCATTTTTCTTCCAACTCATGTATCAATGATCTTGGTAAAACACCTCCCACCATTCCCAACGTGCTTCATTCAATGCCTCCTGTGAGCTTCCGTCAAAAGAATGTCAGAAGGACTTTGACGAATCTTGATGCTAAGAAAGCTCCAAGATGGTATTTCTCCATTTGTTCTCAAAAACTGTGCCCCTAAACTTACTCCTGTTCTTTGCCGCCATTTTTTCACTTTCTTATTCCAAAGGTGTTTTTCCTTCTGTTTGGAAATTTGCTCATATCCAGCCAGTTCCTAAAAAGGGTGACAAATCCCTCCCATCCAATTATCGTCCCATTGCTATTACTTCTTCTCTTTCTAAAGTAATGGAGAAATCAATTAACTGCCAACTCTTAAACTACCTAGAAACCTTCTGTCTGATCAATGATTGCCAGTATGGATTCCATCAGTATTGATTCACTGGTGTTATTCTGCTTTATTTTACCCATTTATAGACAAATTCAATGGAAAAGTTCAGGGAAACACAAGCAGTTGCTCTTGACATCTCAAAGGCTTTTGATCGTGTTTGGCATAAAGGTCTCCTAAACAAGCTTCTATCTTATGGTTTGCCAACTGTTTTTTATAATTGGTTATCCAGTTTTCTCTCTGATCGCTCACTAAGGGTGATGGTAGATGGCTCTCTGTTTTCTAATTTTTCCACTAATGCTGGTGTCCTCCAAGGTTCAGTTCTTTCCCCCACTCTTTTCCTCTTGTATATTAATGACCTTCTTCCATTGACTGGAAATCCTATCCATAGTTTTGCCATTGAAAGCACATTGCATTCCACTTTCCATTTTGAGAAACCTTGCCCTGCTCAATCAACTTCAACTTCTTGAATATCCGCTACCAACTCCTTAAATACCGATCTCTAGGTAATTCTCCAGTGGGGCAAAGACGACTTAGTTGATTTCAATCCTTCTAAAACTCAGTCTTGTCTTATATCTTGCAAAAAAGATTCTTCTGCTCCTATGCTTACCTTTGGTGACACTCCAATTTTTAATCAAAATGATATATCTCTTTTGGGGATTGCCCTGACTTCTAATCTCTCTCTTGGCACAAGCACATTACAAATATTTCTTCCTCTGCATCTAAAAAACTTGGTTTTCTCTTTCGCTCTCAGCGTTACTCTTCTTCCAAATAGCCTGCTCACTCTGTATAAATCGCAAATCCACCCTACCATGGAATATTGTTCCCACATCTGGGGTGGTGCCCCCAAAACCTCTCTCAGGCTTCTAGATTCCATTCAGAAGAGGGCAGTTAGGTTAATTAATGACTCCTCTCTAACAGGGTCTCTCCACTCGCTGTCTCATAGACGTATTGTTTCTGCTGCGTGCCTTTTCTACAGATACTTCCATGGGCACTGTTCTTCTGAATTGATTTCTATAATTCCCGCTCTCTCTTTCAAAACAGTCCGAACATGTGTCGCCACCAGTCAACATCCATTTATTGTCGAACTTCAAACTCACAGAAACAACTTTTTATCTTCCTCGTTTATTCATTCAAATGCCATTTTCTGGAACAACCTTCCTTTGTACATATTTCCTTAAAATTACAGTCTACAAAAGTTTAAGTCTAATGTCAACAGATACCTTCTTTTGTGTTCTCAATCTCCAACCCAAGCACGGGTTCTAATACCTCATGTTTGGGGGTTCCATAAAAAAAAAAAAAAAAAAAAAAATCTTTTAGGTTAATTTACTCAGTATTAGTATTGACAAATTAAGCAAAATGACAAATGTCTAGTTTCTCCTTAAATTCATTCAAATTGCTCACTTCTGCAGCACCAGATGGTAGTTTGTTTTAACAATCAACGATCAGCTGGCTGAAAGTAAATTTACACACATCTATTCTGCAACTATCCTGTCTCGATTTAAGTTTATTCCTCCTTGTCTGTCGTCTGAGCAAAAGGAAGGATGCCAGCAGCATTTAGCTTACTCAATCCATTTAAAGCATTAAGCACCTCAATCAGATCTCTTCACAGGTCACAGGTACCTAGTTTCCAGATGCTGCAATGTAAGAACTGATACCCTATCCTGGTAAGAGTACCCTGATCTTGTCACCCTTTGCACCTATTCCATCAGATCTACATCCTAAAAATGAGGCCTCCAGATCAGTATGCAGTGCTCAAGGTATGGCCTAACCATTGCCTTATACAATGGGATAATCACTTCCTTATCCCCGCTGGCAAAATTCCTGTATATCACTGACAAAAACTCAGTGATATACAGGACTCCATTATTTTCCCTGGAACATCTTTTCTGTTCTACATTACCCTCAGTGTTGTACAACACAGTTGGCATTTTATTTTTGGATTACTGCTACCCATGTGCAATACCTTGCATTTGTCAAACTTCAGTAGCCACTTCTCAACCTATTTGCGTAAATGTTCTAGATCTCATTGCAGTAACATACCCTGATTACAGTTATTAACCACCAATCTTGCCAGACTTTGTTTCATCAGCAAAATTACACATTAAGCATGATGTACCTTCATCAGTATCATTAATAAATATTGAAAACAAAAATGGGCACAGCACTGAACCTTGGGGGAACTCCACTAAAAACAGTCCAAAGAGAGCAGTGCCCCTTGATAACCACTCTGTCTTCTCTCACTCACCCATCCCTTTGTCCATAACAGCAGGCACCTCGGTAGCCAGGTGGGAAGGAGCAGCAGTGCGTAGCACACGCTTCTTGATTAGACTGGGGTTCGAGCCCGTCCACCAAATACGGAGGATGCGGAAAGGTCAAGGAATGACAACCACATATCCCGGAGCAATATGTCCTTAGTTGCTAATGCTCCTAAAAACCAAATAACAAACAAACAAACCATAACAGCAACTTTCCCCTAATGCTACACTGTTGCAATTTGTACAGCAATGTGCAACAGTATCAAAAGCTTTTTTGAAATCTAAGTAAATGATGTCAAAAATTTTTTTTTTGCATCCAGTTCCTTTGTGTCATGGTATCCAATCATATTGGTCAGACAGATGGTCATGTACTACTTCTTTAACTATTGACTCCATTATTTTCCCTGGAATGGAAGTCAAACTAACAGGTCTGTAATTGCTCATCACCCTTTAATCTCCTTTGTTAACTGGAGATATTTGCACATCACCAGCCAATAAAGACCTCCCCCAAATCCAGGATGCTTTTGTAATTGTAAAATGAGTATAAAAATTCTAGTAGCTTCTACAGTTACTTCCTTCCCTGAATGCTTCCCATATTGAATTTTCTGCTGGTAACATGAGGTGGTCCCATTGAATAGATTTTAAAACCTGTCTAAAACCATTGTAGTCATCTTTACAAAAGCAAAGGCTGGTCTCTGTCTTTGACAGTAGTTACTTTTTCAAGAAAACTCTACATCAGTATAATATGATCACTGCCACTTCATTGTTCTTTTATCTACAGATTCTTAATGCATGAAGAATCACTGCTGATAATCAGATCCAGAGTATTGCTTTCCCTCATTGCCTTTCTAACTTGCTGGTATAGAAAACAATTATCCCAAAAAAACCACAAAAGTTTTGCTACTGTATGAGTGGCAAATCCACAAGTTGCAATCAATATCTGGAAAGTTAAAATCCCCCATAAGATATTCTGATTTATTGGCCCACTCTTTGTTTGTATAGTTGTTTGTTATACTAATTAAGTCCTATAACACACTTCTGCTGTTATTTTTGTTTGCCCAGTGCTTATGTCACACCAAACTGACTCAACATTGCACTGGCCACCCATGTCAACTGGATGCACAACCTTAAATTTTATCTGCTTCTTAACTCCTCCTCCACTGGCCAGATGGTAAAAAAGAACGTTCTGTTCATAATGGTGACAACTGTTTGACAGTGGAGAATTCAACAATATTTATACTTTCTTTTTCATTCCACCAATGACGAATGAACAGGTTTCTGAAATAGTGGAATTACAGGATTCAATCAAATTACAGTTGGAGTGATTAGAATGGAGTGATCAGCATATAGGCAACAATGTTGCGTATAAGCTACTTATCAATTCCTCTGTGGATGTAGTCAAAGCAAGGACTTTGAAAGGATGCAAGCTCAGTAAACCATGAAAAATATTCAGTGAGGTGCTATGTGCTCTAAATAATGATTCTAGAAGTGGTGTTTCATCTACAAGGGTTGCGAAAGTCGGGAGTACCTTGAAATCTCTTAATGGTGGAGAAATTAAGAAAATTTGATGGGAAAACTGCTTCATCACTTTTTACATTGAACGTCAAAATGATTAAGGAATGTAGGGTTAATATGGTAATAATGGAAGTTGGTACTGACAAGGATGTTTAGTTGTTTGATTTGGGTGTGCATTTGGAGAAATTTAGGACTTTCTGTGAGTAAGCCTTCAAAACCACCACCTTGTATAATTTTTTATGTGAATTGGGATGTTGAGGAAACAGAATTACTGAAGGAACTGCAAGAGCAGAATTTGTTACAGTGTGGGGAGGAGGAATTTGCTAAAGATTGGATTGTAAAATCTGTTTTTCGAGGGTCGGTAGGAATAGTAACAGGAATTGGATACTGAATGTTAACTTCAGAATTGGACCTTTTAGAATGTTCTAAGTACGTTTTCTTGGGATGTTGAAGTTATAAGTTTAAGAAATATTATTTTACTATAATGTGTTATAGATGTCTTTACCATGGACATGCGAAAGAGCAGGCGCCTCCGTAGCCAGGTGGGCAGGAACAGCAGTGCATAGCACATGCTTCTTGATTAGACCGGGATTCGAGCCCATGAGCCACCAAATATGGAGGATGCAGAAAGGTCAGGGAATGACCACCGTATCCCCGGAGCAATATGGCCTTAGTTGCTAATGCTCCTAAAAAACCAAATAACAACAACA
The DNA here is from genome assembly GCF_048544385.1 of Mastigoproctus giganteus. Classification (NCBI taxonomy): domain Eukaryota; kingdom Metazoa; phylum Arthropoda; class Arachnida; order Uropygi; family Thelyphonidae; genus Mastigoproctus; species Mastigoproctus giganteus. The sequence goes on from NC_143582.1 coordinate 20,881,560, forward strand.
GCAAAAGAGCATTGTCATTTAAAAGAAATAGTTTGTTCTCGCTGTGCATGGAATGGATACTCCTATCAAGAATGCTCACAGAAGAGTACAAAGCTGACTTGTACCAATTGCTTACCTATGAATCATCCTTCATTGTATTCTGCATGAAGTACATAGTGCCCTTTGTTTCAGAATGCTTTGCAGTTAGTTAGGAATAGAACTGAGATTATCTAGTATTTTGTTTCAGAACGCTCTGGATTTAACTGAGTGCTATTTCTAATGCTCTGTATTCAGTTATCAAGAGAAACAAGACTATGATCTTATTCTCTTCATGCTTTTCTTCTATACGTTCTCTTTTCCTAGGCAGGGAGAGAGTGAAGTTGGTATGAGATATACCTGTGCTATACTGGTTACTATCTCTGGCCGGGCTCCACACACCAGGGATGGTAACTAGCTGGTGGCAGTCTCAGCTGCCTGTCAGATAGGCTAAAATGCATGAAGACTATGAAGTCACTCAACAAAAACAACATAGCCCAACACTATGCTATGGTACATTCACATCACTACAGTGATTAGCCTTTATCATTAGGTATCAACACACAACATGCTTGTTGTTGTTGTTGTTCTTATTGTTTGGTTTTTAGGAGCATTAGCAACTAAGGCCATATTGCTCTGGGGATATGCGGTGGTTCCCTGACCTTTCTGCATCCTCCGTATTTGGTGGTCACAGGCTCGAACTCCGGTCTGATCAAGAAGCATGTGCAATGCACTGCTTCTCCTGCCCACCTGGCTACGGAGGTGCCAACATGTTTGCATAGTTGTCATAGTTTGGTCAAGGCTGCTAACACAGTAAATAAAAAATGTCATTTCTGTACACAGTGTACTTCCCATATTCAAATTCGGCATCCCTTTTGTCTGAGTTTTAAAGTTATCTGTTTATATAAGTAATTAAAAAAAATTTACTCAACCCAACTTTATTATCTTTTGGAACAGTAAAATTATTTTCCACAGTATCTTAGAGATGTCAAGATTATTTAACTTACTGAAGAAATAGCCAAAACATATCTAAAACTGAAATTGGTGAATGTGCATCTAGATTTACATTCACCGATAAAACTACAGCCAACAAAAAATAAAAAAATAAATAAAGAAAAAAAAGTAAAATAATAAAATGTTTGCCTGAAAATGACTCTAAACATGTAGTCAGTTAAAGATGGAATTAATCCATTTTTAAAAATATATTTTCTTTACATTATGGTACTTTTTAGGTATGTGCAAAGTGTGTTATTAGGTGGCATCGTTAACTTATTAATAAAAGTGAATGTGGTCAAAAATAAAGTAGTCAAGTTGACTGATTAATAGTGTTGCGCTATGATAATGATATTGCAGTTCTGTTGAAATTATTTAACTTTAGTGTTTCTATTCATTTACCCATTGATATAATTTTGTTTTGTAGAATGCCAAAACATTTGCAAAGAGTTCTCTGAAATGGCTTCCTGTAGTTGGATGGGGATGGATATTTGCAGAAATGATATTTTTAGAGCGTGACTTTCAACAAGATTCTCTTATAATTGGAGAAAGGCTCTCTGAATTGTGTACTTATAAAGATCCCATTCTGGTAAACTGTTATTTTTTGAAATTAAACTAGCAAAAAATAAATCTTGACCACGTGGTTTGATATCCCATTAAAATTTCAGGTAGATGCCCTTGATCTATAAATTTACTTGCTCATGTTTATATTTTATACTAGCACCTTTTGTTTCAATGTTTTTGTTTTGTTTTGGATGCAGGTAAACACTCAACTGCATTAGCATTATATGATTTGCCCATAAAATAATTTATTTTATATAATCATACTTTGGCTATTGATTATTAGATGGCTCTTTTTCCTTTACTTCAGTAACATGTGCTTTACTTTTTGTGCAAGTATATAGGGGAGGATCTCTGACTGGCGTTGGTATGTTTGCTTTTGTCAAAATAAAAAAAAAAAAATAATAAAAACTTGATCTTTCTAGTTAACTAGATATCCAGCTGCTTTTATATTTTTGATTTTTGTAACAATATTGGCAGAAAGTAGCAGTACAGATTTGAAAATTTGTTGTGAACTGATTCTGGATCAACAGATATTGTTGTTTATCAGATTTCACTAGTTTGAAAGATGATACTTATGTTGATGGCAGTTATATTGAATGCAATCATCTTGTTTCAAGGTAGCAGAATAAAAAAAAAAATTCCCCCAGCAGCCTGCCCTCATACCCACTCATAAGACCTGTAAATTTAGTTTCAATCAGACTGTAAACAGGAGAGTTTCAGATTGCACTATGGCAACCACCATCTTGTTTCAAGATAGTTCGAAATTAAAATACCCCAGCAAAGATGTACCTGATGTGGGTATCCCCATCTTACTTCCCAAAAAAGCATTGTAAATTTGGTCAGACCTGTCTCAATGGGTGGCTCTTATAACTAATGACTGCCTGCCATCTTGTTTCAAGATGGAAAATAAAAAAAAATAATAATAAACAAAAAAATCCCAGCCATGTTCATTTAAATTAATTCCATCTCGTTTCATGATGGCACTTCAAAACAGAAGTACACCTGTGAGAGTAACTGATAAGTTTGCTCTCCCCCACCCTGCTCCTCTTACTCTTCCTTTCCCAGAATATATTGTAATTTTCTTTTTGGATTGGAACAATTTTAGATAGGTGAAACTTATATCAAATGGTGACTATTTTGTTTCAAAATTACAGATAAAACTTAATCACCTTCATCAGGGTACACAGGTATTTCCCCCTCCCCATCTCTGTCGGGTCAGCCATGAAGTATACATATGTCTCTCTTGTGCTTATCTCTACTATTATGCCTAACACCCGTCACTGCCAAATTCAAATTTCTTTTCCGATACTACCATGTGCTTATGTATATTCCTTGTGTCAGAAACAGACGCCCTATTTCTTGCTGTCTTTTCTATGATTTCGGTGGTTGACCCTTGATGAAGACATTGAAATCATAAGTTTTTCAGCATTAAGTACTTCCTTTTATTTTTCCTATATTTTTCTGTTTTCCATAGCTCCAATTCCTGTTTGGTAGAATGGTCTACCAAATGGCCAGAGACTAGAATGGCCTATAATAGTACTCTCAATCATCTAACTTATATATATCCATTATAGTCATTGGGTTCCTTCTGCCAAAATATGCAGTGTCCCTAGTGCATAATCCATATTACTATATATTTTAATATTCCTCTTCAACCTCTTATAAATACTGTGTGTGTGTGTGTGTGTGTGTGTGTGTGTGTGTGTGTGTGTGTGTGTGTGTGTGTGTGTGTGTGTGTGTGTTATGAAATATTGGAATAAATGTAAAAGGTATGTCAGATCAGATTAATGCCATCAATTGTAGATTAAACATAATTACTACTTTAAGAGTATAATTGGTATTATATAGGTACTCAAAGTATATTAAAACATTGGCATAAAAGTACTAAGTGGGTCAAAAGAACCTATAAAGACTAAGATAGCCTGTGTTCGTGCACATTGCTATACCCTAGAAATAAACGTAATTAGCAATAAAATAAAAATATAAAATAAAATAAAATTATGATTATGCAGCTAATTATTGATAAACGGATACATTGAATGGCACTTTTACGAGGCTAACACCATTCAATATATCCCACCAATAATTAGCAAGACTATCCGTTTCTATTTGTTATCTGCCTGTTTAACTAGGTCCAAATAATGAACATAAAAGCAGTCTGTGCTAAACTTTAAATTTAACAGTAAACAGGAAAGATAACAGCTAGCCTGACAGATAGCTTTGAAACAAATATACAGAAAAAAGAGTGCCAACCATAATTTTCTCTTCAGTTGTGGTGTTTTTTATTTATTTTATGTGTGTGCAAAAAAAAGCTTAAGCTGACACAAGGAGAAAGGAAGTTAAGAATAAGTATAGTAATAGTACCTCAATTTCTCTCGAATTACTCTAATAGATAATAGATCTTGAGGTATAAAATTTAGAGTTAGAAGGTAAAAAGTGAAAAGCAAAGAAAATAGCTTTTCATAATGGTTCCTAGGATATACCGGGAGCATAACTGCCCGATCCTTCAGTAAGTGATCCTGGTATAACTACAAGGGGTTAAAGGATGGTATGTAATGGACAAAAACAGGATTACAATTATAAAGAAATATAGAATAACAATTGTAGATAATAAGGAAATATTGAAATAAAAGAAAACTATTACCAAATGTAGGAATATTTAAATAAAAATTGCCATTTATAAGAATTTTATAATAATTAAAATAATTCATCCTATCTGATATAATAATAAACTGCAAACCATCATTACAGAACTGTTCAATTAAAAGTAGCCAATTACAACAAAAAAATAAATAGGAATTTGCAGCTTACCACCCTATTCTGTACTAAGTATAAAGAATGAATATTTTGGGCACATGTTACCTATTATAAAACAAATAGTGACAACAGCACCCTCTCAGTTCAGGTGACTGCAAGACAAACTAAATAAATTAAATAAATAATTATTAATTTATAAAACCAAAGAAAGCAGTGCCCCCTGAATTTCATGTAATTTTATGACAAACTAATTTACCGAAATTATAGTTAATAGTACACTATAAATTTGAACTTTATTCAGATAATATCTATGAAAATAAATAGTTGGTTCTCAAATTAGAATGACAGGTAACAAGACCAATTGAAATGAAATACCTTTAAAAAATATTTTACAAAGTAGAAGTGAAATTCCTTTTAACCTAATTGAAATTAGGATGAAAGATGAAATTGATTACTGCCTTAAAAACAAATATAGGTACAACTTTTTCAATGAGTGTAAGCTATATGTGACATGCTGTCAAGGCAGTGCCAACTATATACATATGCACGAGTCCTCAAAATGACTAATGTGATTTTAAATAGCTACTATAGAATTGTAATAGCAAACTTTGTGAACCAGAAGAAGAAGATTATAGTGAACATTGAGAGCTAGTAGGATTGAAATACTTATTTAGAACATACTTTAGCTATGATGTAACTTGGATTTATATTATTGTGCCATTTATTAATGGCAATAAAAATGGCTTTGTGAAGATGTTTTGTAATAAATTTAGCTGGAAATCCATTACTAATAAGCTTAGATTTCAAGTCTATAAGTGATTCTATGACATTATTTGCATTATTACATAATGAAAATTTTTATCAATCTAAAGCTTTGTGAAACAATGATATTCCTGTGAATTCTCTTTGAAATATTAGAATGCCAGTGAGTTAGGCTAATGGATTTAAAACTAAAGTCTTTGCACTTGTCATATACTTTAGAGTGTAATATTTTATTTTCTATGTAAATTTCTATATTTAGATAGGTAGCTGTACTGGTACATTCTAGATCTAATTCAGGTGGGTAGTTCTTAACTATATCATTAAGAAACTCTGGTTCATATTTATTACTATTAGATCATCTATGTAGCAGTAAAGTATTAAGTTTTTATTTAAGTTTCTTTCAAAATGATGCAAATAAAGGTTAGCAACTAAGCATGAGCAGTAGGCCCCCATTGTTATATACCTGTATGTTGTTTATATATACTGTCACGATTAAATATGTAGCTATTGAATAAACATAAGCTAATTATGCAGTCCCAATAATTTTGTTGTCATGGTAATATGTTTCGTACTCCTTATAATAATTACTAAATACAGATTTTAAGTTATGGGAAATACTAGTAAATAAGTTTTTAATCATGTACATGTATACATTTTTAATGTACATATGGATATAGTAGGCACTGCCTTGAGAGCACGTCACAAAAAGCTTATGCCTCAAAGGTAGTACTTGTGCATGTTTCTGTTCCGATATTCCCTGTCAGAGATTGGTAATTTGGAATCTCCTCTTTTTGATCTTCTCTGGCTTAAAATCTCTTTACCTCATTCTGCCAAATTCATCTGTTGTCTCTACCATTCTCCAAATCTACTAATCACTTGGAGCTCTTTGACTTCCTCTCTGTCCAACTTTCCTACCTGTGAGGTAATTTTAATGTTCACAACTCCACCTGGCTTCCGTTTTCTAGTCACACTGGCCCAACTGGTCGAGATACTGAGGCATTTGCAATTACTAATGGCCTAACACAGATTGTTCATTTACCTGTAAGAATACCAGACAATCCTAACCATACAGCCAACCGATCTTATTCTCACAAACAACCCTTCTAAGTACATGGTCAAAGTGAGTGGTCCTTTAGGCACCTCACATCACAACTTGGTTATTGTCTCCTCTCCAGTGGAGCCTTTATCTCATCGCTGTTCCCAATCTCATGCTGTTTGGCATTACAAGAATGCAAAATGGGATGACTTGCGAGATTTCTTTTCTTCTTTTCCTTGGTCAGATTACTGTTTCAAAACTTCTGATGTCAATGTTTGCTCAGATCGTCTCAATGAAATTATTCTTGTAGGAATGGAATCCTTTATTCCACACTACACTTTAAAATCTCATCCTTTATCTAAACCTTGGTTTTCCAATAAATGTGCTAAGACTGTTCAAGAGAAGAATGTTGCACATTGTAATTGGCTTGTTTCCAATTCTTCAGTTTCATTTTCTGCATACACCAAAGTTCACAACAATTGTAAAGCAGTTATTAATCATTCCAAACTAGATTTTCAACAGGCTAAGAGTAGAAAACTTGCTTCTTCCCTAATGGGAGCCAAGCATTCTGGTCTCTTGCCAAAGCTGTTGGCTGCAACCTTTTCCATCTCTGCTCCCACCTCTGTCCAAACCAGATGGTTCTGTTGTCACTTCAGCCAAGGATAAAGCTGACCTGCTAGCATCCCCTTTTTCTTCCAACTCTTGTATTAATGATCTTGGTAAAAGACTTCCCACCATTCCCAATGCGCTCCATTCAATGCCTCCTGTGGTCTTCCATCAAAAGAATGTCAGAAGGATTTGGACGAATCTTGATGCTAAGAAAGCTCCAGGTCCCCATGGTATTTCTCCACTTGTTCTCAAAACCTGTGCTCCTGAACTTACTCGTATTCTTTGCCGCCTTTTTCACTTTCTTATTCCAAAGGTGTTTTTCCTGCTGCTTGGAAATTTGCTCATATCCAGCCAGTTCCTAAAAAGGGTGACAAATCCCTCCCATCCAGTTATCGTCCCATTGCAATTACTTCTACTCTTTCTAAAGTAATGGAGAAATCAATTAACTGCCAACTCTTAAACTACCTAGAAACATTCCATCTAATCAATGATCACCAGTATGGATTCCGTCAGTGTCGATCCACTGGTGATATTCTGGCTTATGTTACCCATTTATGGACTAATTCAGTGGAAAGGTTCGGTGAAACATAAGTAGTTGTTTCACCGAAAGTTGCTCTTCACATCTCAAAGGCTTTCGGTCGTGTTTGGCATAAAGGGCTTCTAAACAAGCTTCCATCTTATGATTTGCCAACTGTTTTTTGTAATTGGTTATCCAGTTTTCTCTCTGATTGCTCATGGCACTGAGGGTGATGGCAGATGGCTCTCTGTCTTCTAACTTCTTCACTAATGCTGGTGTTCCCCAAGGTTCAGTTCTTTCTCCGCACTCTTTTCCTCTTGTATATTAATGACCTTCTTCCATTGACTGGAAATCCTATCTGTGGTTTTGCTGATGATAGCACATTGCATTCCACTTTCCATTTTGAGAAACCTTGCCCTGCTCAATCAGCTTCAACTTCTCGAATATCCGCTACCAACTCCTTAAATACCGATCTCTAGGTAATTCTCCAGTGGGGCAAAGACGACTTAGTTGATTTCAATCCTTCTAAAACTCAGTCTTGTCTTATATCTTGCAAAAAAGATTCTTCTGCTCCTATGCTTAACTTTGGTGACAGTCTGGTTTCTAGGCAAGATGATATATCTCTTTTGGGGATTACCCTGACTTCTAATCTCTCTTTACATAAGCACATTACAAATATTGCTTCCTCTGCATCTAAAAAACTTGGTTTTCTCTTTCACTCTTGTCGTTACTTTTCTTCCAAACAGCTGTTCACTCTGTAAAAATCGCAAATCTGCCCTACCATGGAGGTGCCTCTTTAGCCAGGTGAGCAGGAGCAGCAGTGTGTAGCACACGCTTCTTGATTAGACCGCGTTCGAGTCCGTGACCACCAAATACGGAGGATGTGGAAAGGTCGGGGAATGACCGCTGCATATCCCCAGAGCAATTTGGCCTTAGTTGCTAACGCTCCTAAAAACCAAATAACAGAGTTGCCCTACCATGGAATATTTTTCCCACATCTGGGGCAGTGCCCCCAAAACCTCTCTCTCAGGCTTCTAGATTTTATTCAGAAGAGGGCAGTTAGGTTAATTAATGACTCCTCTGTAACAGAGTTTCTCCACTCACTATCTCATAGACGTACTGTTTCTGTTGCATGCCTTTTCTACAGATACTTTCATGCGCACTGTTCTTCTGAATTGACTTCATTAATTTCCACTCTCTTTCAAAACAGTCCGATCACATGCTACCAATATCCATTTACTGTCTAACTTCAAACTCACAGAACCAACTTTTCATCTTCTTCGTTTATTCATTCTACTGCCGTTTTCTGCAACAACCTTCCTTCATACATATTTCCTGAAAATTACAGTCTACAGAAGTTCAAGTCCAATGTCAACAAATATCTCCTTTCGTTTTTTCAACCTCCAACCCAAGCACGGTACTAAGTACTATAGGTTATAACACCTCTCGTGTTTGGGGTTTACATAAAAAAAAAAAAAAAAAGTCTTTCTGCAATGACTACACCCTTGAATGTTTCAAATTCAGCTCAAGACTCTTCACCTTCACTACCAGATCCAGAGCTTCCACAATAGACTTGTCAGTTTGTTCACCATCCATATTTCCAATCATGACATGGTCGGTATTAATCGATCCCTTTAAACAGTGATCACTTTCCAATTATTTGCTCGCTACAAACAGGGGTAACTTCAAATTCTGATCAACAAGCCACTTGGCAGTTTAAAAAGGCAAACTGTGGTGGCTATTCTGCCCAGATACGCTTAGACAGATTTTATGTTCAAAGACAACATATTGATGATATAAACACATAACCAATCGGATTCTGTCTGCAGCTAAGGCCTCCATTCCAAAATCCACACCATATCGAAAACACAGAAATCACTGGTGGAATACAGATTGTTTAATTGCCAAACAGGAAAAAAACCGCACTTGGAATAATTTCCGCAAGTATCCCTCCACTAGTAACCTAATTGCTTTTAAAAGACTAAAAGCAAAAGCTAGACAAGTTAGGCGGAAAGCGAAACGGGATTCATGGATTGCTTTTGCCCCCACCATTACCAAAGACATGGATACACAGGTCGTCTGGAAAAGAATACAGGCACTAAATAGCAAATTTGCTCGGCTGTCCTCTACGATACTTCATTGGAAAGGGAAAGACATTTCTACTCCCGAAGAAGTTGCAAATGCATTAGCAGAATCATTTTCAAAAATCTCATCTTCTGCCACCTATGCATTCACCTTCTAGAACATCAAAGCAGGTGCAGAATGGTATAAAATTAACTTCTCCACGCACTGCTCATTCCCGTACAACCAACCGTTTACGTTAATAAAACTTCAAGAATCATTAAACAGATCTTCCAATAGTGCTGCAGGTCCAGATGAAGTTCATTACATTATGTTAAAGCATTTACTTGGAGAAGACTTGAGAACCCTATTGAATTTTTACAGTCGGATCTTCTCTGAAAATGCCTATCCATCTTCATGGCGCCAATCGTTCATTATCGCCTTACCAAAACCAGGTAAAAATTCTTCCTGTGTTGAAAACTACAGGCCAATATCTCTTACGAGCTGCATGAAAAAAATTTTCGAAAGAATGGTTCACTAGGCTCACTTACATCCTGGAGTCAGAGAATCTCCTTCCAGATCACCAGGTTGGCTTTCGAAAAAATAGATCAACCCTAAATATGTTCATTAAAGCCGAGTCTCATATCCGAAATGCCTTTGTCACGAAACAACATCTAGTCATGGTCAATTTAGATCTTGAAAAGGCATTTGATACGACATGGCAACATGGTATTATTATGGACCTTTACCATCTGGAGCTTAGGGGTCATTTGCCAGAAATAATTCAGAATTTCTTGCAATTGCGCTCTTTTCAAGTCCAATACAAAAATGTCCTCTCTACATCTCACATTCAGGAAGAGGGAGTCCCACAGGGATCAATACTCAGTCCAACACTGTTTTCAATCCGAGTTAGCAGCATGACACGAGATATCCCAAAAACTGTTCAAACTTATATGTATGCAGATGATCTTACCATTTCCTGTCAATCTCAAAGTATGAATACCATTGAACGGCAGCTACAACTTGCCATAACCAAAATAGAAACCTGGACTTCGCGGAACGGTTACAGAAAACGGTTACAGAAAAGTTACAGAAAGCTGTCAGAAAAGAAATGCACTGTCACTCACTTTTGTAAGAAGCGAGCTCTCCATCCCGAACCCTAATTAAAAATAAACAATACTCCAATCCCGCTTGTTAATACCGTTAAATTTCTTGGACTACTATTAGACTGCAAACTAAATTTCCCACCTCACACCACTTATTTGAGAACTTCTTGTTCTTGTTTAAAGCATTTGAATATACTTCGTTTGGTCTCATCTATGTCATGGGGAGCTGATCGGTGTACTTTGCTGCATCTTTATAGAAGTCTAATCCATTCATGACTAGATTATGGTTGTCCAGTGTATGGAGCCAGGAGCACTAGTTTAAAACGGCTAAATGTGATTCATCACAGTGCTCTAAGGACTACGCTGGGAGCTTTCAGGACTTCTCCGATCCAAAGTCTATATACTGAAGCGCATGATCCTCCATTACATCTGCGTAGAAAAACACTACTGCTTCACTACGCTGCTAAGATCCAAGAGTCTACCATCGCACCCAAGTTGGGAGTATCTCTATAATACTCGTTGGGAAGCCTTCTATGAGAGCCAGCCAAATGAAAATAGACCTGCCTCTCTCAGGATCAAAGAGCTTGTTCAGACTTGGAATGTCAATTTAAATGAAATTTTCCAAGACACAACTACACCTGTTGCTCCTTGGACATATGTGTCTGTCTCTCAAGATACATACTTCCTCCAGTGGGGGAAAAATATACCTTCCTGCAATATCAGACAGGTACATTCAGCTCATGCTATGAACAACCATGCCTGTAAAATTTATATGGATGGTTCAAAAACTGAGAGTATGGTAGGTACAAGTTCAGCCACACTACCGCTTGCTTGCAGCGTCTTCACAGTTGAATTATATGCCATTAAGTTAGTGCTTAGTAAGATAATTGAGTTTTCCATCTCATCTGCCATAATTTACACAGATTCTCTTAGCGCTATCTCTGCCATAAGGAAGAATTCCTCCTTTTCTCACTCTACATTGAAACATTCATTCCCAGATATTCGCTTGCAGTGTTCAATCAGTTTCTGCTGGATCCCTGGCCATTCAGGCATTCCGGGAAATGAAAGTGCTGACTTTGCCACTAAACATCCTCAACTCACTCTCTCACAACATCCTCAGGTTCCTTTCTCTGATTTTAAGTCTGTCATATGCAAAGCCTGCTACGATAAATGGTCACAGACCTGGAAAAGTGACACTAATAATAAACTTTACCAGATAAAAGAAGATCCGAAGCTGTGGCTGTCTGGCTTCCGAAGAAACAGACGAAAGGAAGTAGTACTGTCAAGACTCAGAATTGGACACATTTACCATACTCATCTCTTCCTATTATTGGAAGAAAGCCCACCACAGTGCTCATCCTGTCAGATGCAACTTACAGTCCGTCATTTCCTGGTTGATTGTCCCTTACATTCAACCATCCGGTCAAACATTTTTCAGTCACTCTCTACATTGAATATATCACCTGATTTATCTCGCATCTTAGGAAATGAAGCAACAGAAGCATATAATTTAACCTCTTTAACAATACGCTTTTTGTCAATTAACGATGAAGAGACAATTTGGTCTTAGTAGCCCTTGTGTCGTTAAACTGAACTACAACAACAACAACCTTATGGCAGCTTAAGCTTTCTTTTGCACACATATAAAATAAATAAAAAACACTACAACCGAAGTGAAAATTATGGTTGGCACTCTTTTTTTTCTGTATATTTGTTTCAAAGCTATCTGTCGGGCTAGCTGTTATCTTTTCTGTTTGCTGTTAAATTTAAAGTTTAGCATAGACTGCCTTTATGTTCATTAATTGAACCTAGTTAAACAGATAACAAACAGAAACAGATAGCCTTGCTAATTATTGGTGGGATATATTGAATGGTGTTAGCTCTCGAAAAAATGCCATTCAGTGTATCCGATTATCAATAATTAGCTGCGTAATCATTGTTTTATTTTATTCTATTTTATATTTTTATTTTATTCTATTTTATATTTTTATTTTATTCTGTTTTATATTTTTACTTTATTGCTAATTATATGTTTATTTCTAGGATGTAACAAAGTAAACCAACACAGGTTATCTTAGTCTTTATACGTTCTTTTGGCCTTATGGCCTGCTTAGTACTTTTATGCCAATGTTTTAATATACTTTGAGTACCTATATAGTACCAATTATACTCTTACAGTAGGTAGGTAGGTGTGTGTGTGTGTGTGTGTGTGTGTGTGTGTGTGTGTGTGTGTGTGTGTGTGTGTGTGTGTGTGTGTGTGTGTGTGTGTGTTATTTGTGAGGTTTTTGTATACATAATTTGTATGAAATTAAAAATCATTGTCTGGCTGTTTAGTTAATGGGAGGCAAAGTTAGGAAGGTAATTAGGATAGAAATAGACACTCCTGCCCTAGTATTACAGAGTGTGGAAGAATTTTAGTTGGAGGAAAGTAAAAATTATGATTGAAGAATATAAAGCTGGTGCTCAGGTTATCCCACTGTATTTCTCTATACAGCTGTTTTGTTGTACTTATCAGAGTCATAAGGCCTATAACACACTCCTGCTCACATTTTTGCTTTCCAGTGTTTATGGTACCTGGATGCACTGTCTTAGATTTTATGTGCCTCTTAACTAAGAGCATAACCTCTCCACTAGTCCTATCCTGTCTGTCCTTTCCATATATATTGTACTCCCCTTATTCAAATTCTGCATCACTGATATCTGAGTGACACCATATCTCTGAAATCAAAAATGTCTGCATTTGATGTCTTGACCAGCACTTCCAATTAAAATTTATTCACTATACTCCTAGCATTGATAGGCATGCACCTGTTCATACTCTTTGTCACCCTAACGCAGCCCATGCATTTATTTGTTTCATGATGACTCTCAGCAGTTCTTGAAATCTGCAGCACCTTGCTTTCAAGCCTTCTGCTCATTCCAGGAGAAGCACTGCAAGAATAATTTTCAGCTTTGCCTGCAGCCATTGTTAATCAATTAGTCTGAGTATTTGTTGAGCAAGTCTAAATTTCATTCAACTCAGACAAATAGAAATATGGCATTTATTATTTCTTTTTTCCTTTTTTCATAGATTAAATGTAGATTTCATGCTGTATTCTTAAGACTCAAGAGCATGGTGTCCTTTGTGAGAAGATAAATACATATCATATATATATATTTATTTATTTTATGTAAATGTTATGTATTATAGTTAAAAGTCATTGTCTCTCTGTTTTGCTAATGGGAGGAGAAGTTAGGAAGGTGATTAGGATAGAAATAGAAACTCCTGCCCTCATTTTATGCCAATAGCTCAAAGTGTGGAAGAATTTTAGTTGTAGGAAAGTAAAAAGTATATGACTGAAGAATATAAAGCTGATGCTCAGGTTATCCGGGAGTGCAATTTCCCATCCATGTTTGTAACAGCCCTGGATGTGGTAGGCTTCTGCATTCAGAAGTGGTTGTCTGTATATCTACCAAAACCTTATAATTAAAAATATACTTCAAATTAAAATTCTATTTAACATTAATGTATACACTTATACTTATGTTGTTATAATTTAAACTAAGGTTTTAAACTTAAATTAGTGAGTAACTGGCTGATATATGTGAAACAGTATCTCTTCAGGATGCCACACTGTTTCACTATTTCACCGTTTCAAAATTTCAGCACACTGTGGCATCACAGGTAACTGTGATGCTGCAGTTACCTGTACATATTTAAATAAATAAATAAATTCATTTCATTTTAATAATTTTTTTGACCACAACAATAAGGTATATGTACAGAAAAGTATTGAAACTTTAAAGGCTGTATATATAGACTATTTCAGCATAATTTTCTGAAATAATGAAACATCCTGTGGTGTGGCATCCTGAAGAGATACCATTTCACATATCCAACAGTATGGAAACTTACATTAACAGACTCCATAAATGCCATCTTGGACCAACTGCTGCCTAATGATGATCTCACTGTTGACACTTCATACCATCTATCTATTTGAGATTTAAACCAAAAATACCTTCCTTTAGAAGAAACAAGTCCGTTCACTGCAGAGGAACTTACTTCAGTCCTGAATAAAATTCAATCAAACAAATGTCCTGGCGATGACCTGATTGATAATATATTTATCAAACATTTTTATGACCTAAGGCACAAAGTTCTACTTAAATTATTCCACAACTGCTTAAATACTGGAACGTTTCCCAAACCGTGGAAACATGCCATCCTTAAGATTTTACATAAACCTGATAAGCCACTAGACAATGCCAGATCCTACTGCCCCATAGCCTTGCTCTCACACCTGGGAAAAGTGTTAGAGAGACCAATTGCTAATAAAATTACCACACTGCAGGGAGCTACAAGCTCCACATCCTCTCTTCAATATGGTTTTAGGCAAGGGCTTTCATGCTAAGACGCTTTATTAGAACTTCACCACACCTCATTGATAGCTCCACTTCCAAGTATGTTATGGCAATCTTTATCGATTTTGAGGGCACTTTTAATACTTTATGGTGGGAGAGTGCCCTCAGTAGACTCCATTCCAATCATTGCTCTCTTCAGCTTTATAAACTTGTTAGAAACTACTTTGCTGATCACACTGTCACCATCATCACTAAAAGCACAAAGATTCACAGATCTGTCTCCCGTGGTTGCCCCAAAGATCAATTTTGGGTCCCTTTATTTGGAACCTAGTTCTTGATGATTGGCTGCTTAGGAAGACTGAATTTCAAAATCTGCAACAATTTGATTATGCAGATGACCTTATTTTAGTGAATGGAAACTAAAGATCTGATTTAGAACTCTATGCCAATAAATTACTCTTTGAACTATCATCTTGGTCCTCTAAGAACAAATTGAAATTATCCCCAACCAAATCGAAGATCATGATTTTTAAACCCAAATTAGAATATGGCGGACCACCAGTTGTAAAACTTGACAAGAAATCACTTCCACATGTCCGAAGAACCAAATTTTTAGAAGTCGTCATCGACGACTGCTTTTCCTTTACTGCACATATTCAACATCTGTCCATCAAAGTTAAGAGTTTTGCAATGCTGCCATAATCCCAATTACAAACTATGCTGCCAGCCTTTGGTTTAGATGTACTGCACTTAAAACTGTACAAAGTAAGTTATCCACTATTCAACGTTGTTTTCTCCTTAGCCTACTTCACATTTGCCGAACGGGATCAAATCCAGCTCTACGGACTCTTGCAGGCATTATACCACTTGACCTGCATGTTGTGTTTAGAGGGCTTTGTTTTTACATCCGCAGAGGCATTTATACGGAATTTCAGGGAATCATTGTTAACCCTTTTGCTGATCTCAAAACTGAATGAACCTGATGCTGGAATTTGTTAGTGAACACCTGGCAGAATAGATGGAATTCTACCGAAAAAGGAGCTATTACCAAAAATTTCATTCCCGACTTAACTGCACTACTTTCATCATCCACCAGAAAATGGTTTTCACCCTCACTGTTTACCTCCTATATACTAACTGGACATGGTTCACCTAACACAAAACTCTACCAATGTAGACTTTCTAATACAGTATCCTGTCAATGTGGCCTATCGGAAGACTCTCCTCGCGTACTTTTTGATTGCTCCATTTACGGGGACCTAAGATTGGCTCTTAAGGCAACAGTACCAAACTTGTCTCCTGGATGTGAGAAGATACTCTTATCTGTCAACAATTTCCAGGTCCTTCAAACCGTCTGCAATGCTGCTTTTAATCGCAGCAAGACTTTCAATGTTAATGTAAGCAGTCAAACTGAAAACACTAGGGAAAATCATGGAGGCAATGATCAAGGGTGGAATTCAGGATCATTTGGGTCGAATTGAAATTCTCAAGGATACTCAGCATGGTTTTGTAAAGGGAAAATCGTGTTTAACAAATCTGGTTCGCTATTTCGAAAGGGTCACTCACGAGCTTGGATTTAGGGAATAATTTCAACAAAGCTTTTGACTCAGTCCCACATGAGCGGTTGCTTTATAAGCTGGAACAAGTTGGAATCACTGGGAAAATCCTTAGATGGATAGAAGGATGGCTTCAGGGCAGGAGGCAGAGGGTTGTGATAAATGGCTATTCCTCAGATTGGGTTGATGTAAGAAGTGGGGTTCCCCAAGGATCAGTATTAGGACCGCTGTTGTTTTTAATTTTCATAAACGACATTGATGAAGGGATAGAGGGCATGATGTCTAAATTTGCAGATGATGTTAAAATTGGTAGAGTAGTTAATGATCACTGTCAAGCTGAGCTTCTTCAGAGAGACCTAGATAGACTTCAGGAATGGTCAGAAAAATGGCAGCTGTGCTTTAATCCAACAAAGTGTAAGGTATTACACCTGGGAAACAGTAATCCCAAAAAAACTTATTCACTTGGTGGAGTTCAACTAAACCCAGTACTGGAGGAAAGGGACTTAGGTGTTACGATACGGTCAGACATGAAATTCTTTGAGCATTGTAAACAGGTTGCAAGGAAGGCCCATGGTGTCCTATCGATGATCTATCGAACTTTTGCAAGTAGAGATAGGGACGTGATAATCCCTATATATAAGGCTTATGTTAGACCACACTTGGAATACTGTGTTCAAGTATGGAGACCGCACCTAAAGAAAGATATCGAGCTTCTTGAAAGGGTGCAAAGAAGGGTAACTCGCCTGGTGAGATCGACAAAAGGGCGTCCTTATGAAGAAAGACTTCGAATATGTGGGTTGCAGAGTTTGGGAACTAGACACCTTAGAGGAGATTTGATTGAGGTGTTTAAGGCTGTGAGAGGCATCAGTAAAATGAATGAGGACAAAATTTTCAAGATTATAAATGATGCTAGAACTAGGGGACATAAATTCAATAAATTCCCCCCAAGTTACGGGGGGAAATGTTTAGATTGGACTGCAGGAAGTTTTATTTTAGCCAGCGAGTTATAAATTACTGGAATAAGTTGCCTTCATGGGTGGTAGAGGCCGACAGTTTGGGGAAATTCAAAGGTCATCTGGATAGTACTTTCGGGTAAGGGAAGCGCATAGGATGATAGGTTTAATTTCCTTTTTTTTTTTTTTATTTATTAATTATTATTATTTAGTTATTTTATTTATTTTTTTTTTTTTTTGTTTTTATCATTGTTTTGTTCGGATTTTTTTTTTTGGCTGGTGCAGCATAAGCCATAGGCTTTCTTGCACCATGCGGCCGTTACTAATCCTAATACGTCATAATGAAAATACAGCTGTTGCCTCGTTTGCCATCCTGATGATGTAATCTCCAAAATTTTGCTGGTTTTCAAGAACACACGAAGATTTTAACAGATTTTTCATTTTTCTCGTTCATTCTTTATCAAGGCTCTCCACAACTAAATCCTTCCTCTGCACAGTGATACTGTCATCAACCAGAGACTTCTGATACCTCTCCAGATTAGCAGAATAATATCTAGAACTTAGAGGGGAACAGGCATTCTGTGAGGGGGCTTAGAGGAAAATAGGCATTCTGTGTGTTATCAGACACTCAGTCTAAAACACTGATGGATCCAATATCTTTTTATCTCTGAATATTTAGAAGTCCGGTTAGCCTGCCTCCCTAAAATCCACTCATGCACACCTTCTCGATGGTAAGCCCTGTTACGTCACTTAGGTGGCAACAAACGTTTAGAGTGGTTCTCTTCAAGGTGCCTAGTCAGCGTGAAGAGGAAAAGACCAAAGCCTCCAGCACATTAGCACGGCGAAACAAATGGCCCTCAGTCCCCAGCAGCTTTTCACTTCCCCTCTTATGGCAGCGGGACGATCAGAGTGGAAGCAGAGGATGCTAAGAATCTCTGGGTACGACCAGGCTGCCATGCAAGGAAACTGAACTTGACCTCTTACAATTTAAGATTGCTCATCGGTGAAGACAGGATATTAGAGCTGGAAAAGGAATTAGAAAATGTGAATTGGAATATCATCGGTTTGGCTGAAACAAGAAGAAGAAATGAATCACTTATAAGTTTATCAAGTGGAAATCTGCTGTACACCAATGGAAACAGGGAAAGGAGTGAAGGTGGAGTTGGATTTCAAAAGTACATCACCAAGGGTGTCAAGACTACTTCTCAGGATTTCGAAGAGGTACAAGCTAAAGGTCATAATGATTTATGCACCAACATCGAGCCATGATGATTGAAGAGGTTGAAGAAATGTACACAGAGTCTTCTAGATGAGCAGAAAACCCACTACATTATCATTATGGGGGACTTCAATACTAAAATTTGAAAGAGACAAAACAGTGTAGAAAGGAGAACTATAGGAAATTTTGGAATTGGTGAAAGAAGTGAAAGACTTGTGGAATTTGCAGAATCTTGAAAATTGTCGGTAATGAACACTTTTTTTCAAGAAAAGGGTAAAGAGAAAGTGGACATCGAAGAGCCCAAATGGATTAACAACTAAAGAAATCGACTTCATCCTCACTAACAGAAGATATATCGTGAATGATGTTACCATCCTGAACAAGGTTGGAAGTAATCACAAATTGGTAAGATGCACACTTGATATAGATGTAAGAAAGGAAAAAACTGACTCGAGTAAATAATATGGAGGTCTTTGAGATAACAGAAGAGGAGAAAAAGCAGTATGTACTGGAACTTAAGAACAAGTTTGAGCTTCTGCAGACGGCTCAGGACCAAGATATCGACGAGGAATATTACAACTTTCTGAAAGTGATAAAGCCCAAGAAACCTATAGGTATAAAGAAATCCAAAAAAGAAAAAATTAGTCAAGAAACACTTATCATGATGAACCAAAGACGACACATGAAAGGCAAAATAAACACTGACAAGGAGAAAATTGATTATACCGAGTTATGCAAAGCCATTAGAAAGAGACCCAGAAAGGATATAAGAAGATTTAACACAAGAAAAGTAGAACAAGCATTAAGGGAAAACAAAGACATGATACTGAAACTGAAGAATAGTGATGGTGTACTTATAAACAGCAGAGAAGGCATAACTCAAATAGCAGAAGACTATTATAGAGAATTATACAAGGAGCGAGGGAATGATACCAGCAGTGGGGAAGATGGATCGCAAATTAGTAACACATACGACATACCCAATATCCTTCCTGATGAGGTAGAACATGCGTAAAAGAAAATGAAGAATCAGAAAGCCCCGGATGAAGATGAAGTTACTGTAGAGTTGTTAAAATTGGGAGGAAGAGACATGGCACAAAAACCTACAAGACTTTGAAAAATGCATTAGAAAAGGTGTGATGCCTAAGGAATGGAAGAATGCATTCATAATTTTGCTGCATAAGAAAGGAGATAAATGAGAAATTGGAAATTGTAGACCAATTAGCTTGTTATCCCACATCTGCAAGTTGTTCACAAGGGTCATTACTAACAGATTAGAAAGAATACTTGATGAGAATCAACTGAAAGAGCAAGCTGTCTTTAGGACAGGATTCTCAACTATGGATCACCTTCATGTAATATCACAGCTAATGGAGAAAGCAAATGGGCAAAGGTAAAGAAAGCCAACACGAGAACGACTAGAAATGTCGGATAATTTACGCGAAAAATTAGTTTCCCGATACGGCACTCTAGTGCTGCTCGCTCAGTAAACAGCTGGTAGGTGTTATTGGTCTGGAGCAAAGTCGGGAACGATATATTGACTGACAGGTAGGCGTGGCAAACGATGTGCTGATTGGTGCACGAACAAAACACACGATAACATCAGTTTCGTATCACTTTAGTAGCACTCAGAAGCACTAATGGTAACTTGCCCTAATGAATGCTTTCCATAATGGTGAAAAAGGTCAGGTCACCTTCACTTGAATCCCATGGGAGCTTGACCCCTCCTGAAGTGGAGGGGGTAATCTAACCTTTTTTCTTTAGAAACAGTCATATTTAGAAATACATTCATAAAAAAATAAATTTTTTATGACTATTTTTATTTTCTTGTTTAATAATATGCCCTAATGGTACAAAAAAAAATTTGGTTCTTGAGGTTGTCACAGACATTCTCTCAGATATATCAGGCAAGCTGTACTTGCTACCTGGGAATCTAAAATGCTGATGGAACTGGTATTCGGGTGACACTCAAGTCAAGTGGATCCAATTTCAGCGAAGTCTGTGACAGCCAAATCCTCTGCTTGCACCTTCACGATGGTGTTACTGTTAGTAATCCTGGGTATAACCTCCATGCACGAGTGCATGGTGGGTGACCACCCAGGTGTGAACCAACGTAAGCTGGGGTCGAGGTGTGGCGCCCACACTACATGGTGGAATGCCGCCCCTCTATGTTACCAGGCAGTACTAGGTGGTAGATGACTCTTATCAATCGGTGCAATACTACAACTTTGCTTATTGGAAGCTTGAAGTGGTGGAATCCATGTTTAGTCTCTAGAGCTAAGTTCTGGTCAACCCTTCCCTACCTCTTCCATTATGAAGTATGATTGATGACTTTTTGAGGTTATGATGAACATCATGGTGAGATCCAATATTCCTTACATTTCAAGGTTACAGCTCTAAAGCGATGTTTGCAGGCTGGCCGCTAGTTAGTACACCGGACCGAACCTATTGGTAACTCTCTAGGAGGCTTCCGGATCAGCTAGTATATAATCTTGCTACCTCTACTCTGCCAGATAGTGACTGGAGGGAGTCCGAGTAGTGTGTATGCGGGGAGCATTGACGAGGCCATGTTATGTCAAGGATCTGGGTATATTCTTACCATGTGTATGCCATATCCAAAAATTTCATTACTTCATACAGCATGTCCCACCCACTTTTTCTTACTATTGAATACACCATGTCAAACTAATAGAGCAAGCTTATCTGCGGAAAGATCTAAACCTCCCAAGGACTTCCTAATTCATTTCACAAATATACGTGGTCGCAATTCTAACCTCAACGATGTCCATTTCCACTTGCAGTCTGCCAAACCCCATGTACTTTTTCTGACAGAATCTCAGATATCGGTTGATTCATCTACTGCTCATCTCAGATGCCCAAATTATTCGCTGAATGATTCCTTTCGCCTCAAAGGTGGTACTTGTGCATATGTCCGTTCTGATATTCCCTGTCAGAGACTTGGCAATTTGGAATCTCCTCTCTTTGATCTTCTCTGGCTTAAAATCTCTCTACTTCATTGTGTCAAATTCATCTGTTGTCTCTACCATTCTCCCAACTCCACTAATCACTTGGAGCTCTTTGACTTCCTCTCTTTGCAACTTGACTTTCTCCAGTCCAACTTTCTTAACAGTGAGGTAATTTTCCTTGGTGATTTTAATGTTCACAACTCCAGCTGGCTTCCGTTTTTTTGTCACACCGACCCAGCTGGTCAAGATGCTGAAGCTTTTGCAATTACTAATGACCTTGCACAGATTGTTCATTTACCTACAAGTATACCGGACAATCCTAATCATACAGCCAACATGCTTGATCTTTTTCACACAGACAACCTTCTAAGTACACGGTCAAAGTGAGAGGTCTTTTAGGCACTTCAGATCACAACTTGGTGATTGTCTCTTCTCCAATTGAGCCTTTATCTCATGGCTATTCCCAACCTCGTGTTGTTTTGTATTACAAGAATGCAAAATGGGATGACCTGCGAGATTTCTTTTCTTCTTTTACTTGGTCGGATTACTGTTTCAAAACTTCTGATGTCAGTGTTTGCTCGGATCGTGTCAGTGAAAATATTCTTGTAGGAATGGAATCCTTTATTCCACACTCCACTTTAAAATCTCGTCCTCTATCCAAACCTTGGTTTTCCAATAAATGTGCTAAGGCTGTTCAAGAAAAGAATGTTGCATATTGTAATTGGCTTGAGAGAGTCTCCCCACTCGCTGTCTCGTAGACGTACTGTTTCTGCTGCATGCCTCTACTACAGATACTTCCATGGGCACTGTTCTTCTGAATTGGCTTCTATAATTCCCACTCTCTCTTTCAAAACAGTCCGAACATGTGCCGCCAACATACGTTTACTGTCAAACTTCAAACTCACAGAAAAAAACTTTTCATCTTCCTCGTTTATTCATTCAACTGCCGTTTTCTGGAACAACCTTCCTTCATATGTATTTCCTGAAAATTACAGTCTACAGAAGTTCAAGTCCAATGTCAACATATATCTTCTTTCATCTTCTCAACCTCCAACCCAAGCATGGTACTAAGTACTATAGGTTCTAATACCTGTCGTGTTTGGGGTTTACATAAAAAAAAAAAAAAAGTCTGGTTACCTCCACTTGAATCGCTTAGGAGTTTGAATCCCTCCCGAAATGGAGGGGGTAACTTAATCTTTTTTCTTTAGAATCATGAGTGGACTAGCACATAAATTGTTTATTAACAAAATATTAATTTTTTATTACTGTACTTTTAATTTTAAGGTCAGGTTACAAAATATAATGAAAAATAAAGAAACCTTTTCCCTTTTTTGTAACCAAACCTAAATCAACAGTATAGTAAAAACATTCATGAACTCCAAAAATCTGCTTTAAATAGTGAGAAAAAAACAATGAAGAACATAAAAATGAATAGAACGAAACTTTTATTAATTTTAGTTTTCATCAGAAAATCAACCAACGTTTTATTTTCCTTACAAATTTCTTCCATCTCTAAAAGATTCATCGCTGCTATTACCTGTTTACCGTTCATCACAAAACTATTATGCACCGTTCTTTACTCATGAATGTACGTTATAATGCCAACCAATGACTACACAGTAGCTTGTCATCTGTCGCGCCCATCACCAATCATTTCATCATTTGCCATGCCTACCTGTCAATCAATATATCCTTCTCAATTTCGGCTCCAGACTGATAACACCTACTGTCTGTTTATCGAGCGAGCAGCGCTAGAGTCCGGTGTTGGGAAACTAATTTTCCGTGTAAGTTAGCCGACGTTCTTGTCTTGGCTTTCTTTACCTTAGTCAGCAAATGAATATAAAACACCATTATGCCTGGCATTTGTGGATTATGAAAATGCATTTGACTCCATACAACATAAGGCAATGTTTCGGTCACTAGAAAGACAAGACACAGATACCCCATATATTATGATTTTGAAGAAAATATATGAGAATGCTACCTCCTTTATTAGACTAGACAAAGACAATATCAAATTTAAAATTGAGAAAGGAGTTCGACAAGGAGACAATATCTCCGAAGTTTACTGCTGCCCTTGAGGAAGCTTTCAGAAGATTAGACTGGTTGCAGAAAGCAGTCAATGTGAATGAAGAGTACCTAAACCATTTACGATTTGCAGATGACATTGTGGTCATAAGCCATGATCCCAAAGAATTAGAGGAAAATCTTAATCAGTTATGCACAGTTAGTAAGGATTTTGGACTAAAGATGAATATGGCTAAAACAAAAGTAATGATGAACAAGTATGCCATAGAAAGGGATATAATGATTGAAGGAGCAATAATTGAAAAGGTGGAGTCATATACTTATCTGGGACAGGTCATTAGCTATAATAATGATAAATGGCTGGAAGTCAAGAGCAGAATAAATTTTGGGTGGATAGCATTACCAATGGAAACAGGGAAAGAGGAAATAAAGTCACATGCTGAGGAGCAATATACCAATTTGTCTGAAACGTAAAATAATGAACTAATGTATACTCCCCACCATGACTTATGGAAGTGAAACTTGGGCACTCACCAAAAGAATGGAAGAGAAGCTGAGAACTACACAGCGAAGAATGGAACGAATTATATTGGGAATCAGACTGTTAGATAAGAAGAGAAACACATGGATTAGACAGCAAACTCAGGTAAAGGACATTCTTACAAAACTAAAGAACTAAAATGGCTTGAGCAGGACACATAGCTCGAAGATATGATGACAGATGGACTAAGAAAATAACAGAATGGTACCCAAGAGGAGCTAGAAGAAAACGTGGAAGCGGTGACTGAGATGGACAGATGAAATTCATGAGTTTGTGGATAGTAAATGGATGGCCATTGCACAAAACAGAAGGAACTGGAAAGTTGCTGGAGAGGCCTTTATCCTGCAGTGGATTGAAAATGGCTGATGATGATGATGATGATCTAGAACTTGTTCCTGTTGATCTTGTGTTTGGATGACATTATTTTGTGGACTTCTTTGGTCAGCACTGCATAATGATGTGGGCAAAGACATAAAAATTTTATTTTTTTTATTTTATTTTTTTATTTATTTATTATTTTTTTGTTTACCTTATGCTATTCTCTTCGTCTTCTGCTGTCCTGTCTCCTGAGAATGACTGTATGTGCGTGTGCACTGTTGCTGGCTTCTGCATGAACATAATATTACACACATTTCTGGCCTGTTACAGTGCTCTGCAACCATCACAGTGTACAAAGGCGGAGTTGAACTTTCGTTGAGGTGCCATCCTACATAAGATACTATACATATCTACATATCAGCGAGTTACCCACTAATTTAAGTTTAAAACCTTAGTTTAAATTATAACAACATGCATATAAGTGTATACATTAATGTTAAACAGAATTTTAATTATAAGTATAAGATTTTGGTAGATATACAGACAACCACTTCTGAATGCAGAAACCTGCCATGTCCAGGGCCGTTACACTGACAAAACCCCTCCCTTTACCATCAAGGGTAAAAGGGAGGGGTTTTTGCTTTCGGAAAGATGACTACAGTGGTCTCCGACAGTTTTTAAATTCTATACTGTGGGACCGAGTGATGATATTACCATTAGCAAATTCTAAATGGGAACTATTCGAGGAATTAATCATAAAAGCTACTAGGCTTTATATACGAACTAAGAAATATTCTTCAAGGTATAGGCCTAAATGGATGTCAGATGAACTGATGAAACTCATGGCAGAGAAGAAAAGTACATGGAATGCATATAAATTATTGGACAATAAAGAAGCCTATGGTAGACATAAACTAGTCTGTAATCAAGTCATAAAGGAGGTCAGGTCAGGTAAGTGAAGGCAGATTATGAATTTGGTGAAGGATGCAAAGAAAAACAGCAAAGACTTATTTACTTATGTAAACACTAGAAGAAAGGTGATGAATCAAATTGTTCCACTCGATATCGATGGTTTGACTGTTGATGATCCTGCTCAGATTTCTGACAAACTTAATGAGTATTTTGCATCTACATTCACACATGAGAAATTTGTCGAGGAAAGGATTGCCAGAAGTTTATCAAGTTCTCACAGAGAGCTAATGATTTTGTAATAACTGAGAAGAAAATGGAAGAGAAATTGTTGAATTTAAACATAAGCAAGGCATTTGGGGTGGATGGGATCTGCCCAGTTATATTAATGGAGGCAGCAAAGGAAGTAAGCAAACTCTTAGCCATAATTCTCAGAGCATCCTTAGATTCTGGGGATGTTTCTTTGGACTGCAGATGTACGGATGTATCCTCAATTCACAAAGGGGTAATTCACGAGTAATTACAGACCTGTTAGTTTAACTTCTGTTCCGGGAAAAATAATGGAGTCACTGTTAAAAGAAGTAATGCAATATCATCTAGACAAGACTGCAATTATACTTCAAAGCATGGGTTTCTTAGGATAAGTCTTGTTTGACCAGTTTGATCAGTTACTACAATATGGTCACATCACAAAGGAACTGGAAGCAGCTTTTGTGACACAAAATTACAAACAACAACCAATAATAACCCTTATGAAATAATAATGATATGAGTGCTCTTGTATAATAATGAAAAATTGTTCATGAAAGGTTTAGTTTTACGGAAAGATTTTGCACAATCGTCCAATTCTGAATTTTTGATAGCAGGAAAAACATCCAAAAATACAAGCTGAGTGCAAGTATTTTTAGTAAAAATTGGGCATTTTTAAAATGTATATCATCTTTATCCAATTCTGGTATATTCAGTGGGTATACAGATCACTGTGATGGTAGAGATCAGTCCATCTGGACTGTCAGTCCTCTATTCACTATTTTTCCTTTATGCTAATTTATTTCTTGTTAGATGTTTAACTCTAGCCAGAATATTTTTCTTTACTCTAATACTTGCTCAATACATCAGTTCGCTTTCTTCTTTGCTTGCTTGGGCCTATTACTATTCATTTTTAAATATACATTAGCTCCTTTCTTTCAACTTTTCTAAATGCCCATATCAGTATTTTTTCTTATTTCCTCATTTGTGATATGGTCTTGCCATCACTTCCATCTGTTAATTTCATTTATTTAACAGAAATTCACACAAATAAGTGGAATTAAATTAACACATGTAAATGTAGAGGATATAGCATCAAAAAGTATGAAGAATTGTTTTTTATTTTAATTTTTTTTATTATTAAATTTTGATTTTATTTTGATAGTAATCTTGTTCTAATGTTCAAATATAAAGTCAAAATCGGGAAATAAATTAATATTTAAAGGTGCTTATGTACTTACTTTTGCACTTTTTACAAAACTTTAAATTCCTCAAAAAAACTCACTCCAAGTGGCCTACGTGCTATTCAGAAACTCACTCATGAAAATGTTTATTATGTGTTTTTGGTGATATCTTTGTAGGCCATTTTTGTTCCTTTTAACAATACCTGTCCCTCCCATTGCTCGTAGAATTTTGGCACCTTAATGCAAAACACCCTGTTATAATGTAATAACAGAGCAAATAGAGGAAAGTAATTTTTACAGAAGGCATGTGGTTTCTGTAGAAAGACTTTTGTTTTTTCTTAAAATGAACTGTTCTAGTGAACATCTTGATGCTAAAAAAGTAGATTGGAATAAAATAGAATTATAATTTCTTCACTGAATATGAGAAACAAATCTATGAAATCTAAAAAACAAATTACAAATTCTAAAATGCAAACTACAACATCAAAAACAGATCTATAAATATGGACTCAGTATTTGTCTTTTTTGTGTCTCCAATGTTTTCAGCTGGTAATGAAGAGATATATATAAAGGTATTTGGGTCACACCATTCTTTTTTGGGGGAGAGATCTGTGAAGTTTAAAATGTATAGTGTTATAAAAAAAAGTTTAAAATTAAGCAAAGCTTTATGAAATAATTCTTTTCTAAACATAATTATCTAAAGTGTTTTATGCTCAAAATAGATGGGAGCTTTCTTAATGTTTTTGATTAACATGAATTCTTTTTCCTTGAATCAGATTATTTTGAAATACTTTAATTATAACTTTAAACTATGAAATTTCAGATTCAAAGTATATTTAGGAACTTCTCTAATAATTTTTCATTTTTTGCTCTGTAGATCTTATTCTTTCCAGAAGGAACAAGATTTACACCAGAGAAGCATAAAGCTAGTGTTGAATTTGCTAGACAGAAAAACTTGCCAGAGTTTAAATATCATCTGTTACCAAGAATAAGAGGTTTTAATTTAAGTATCAAGTGTCTTAAAGGGAAAAGTACGTTGCTTAAAAATTAATTTGTTTTGTTAATATAATTTGTTATATAGTTACTTCCATATATTTTTAAACAAACTTTTTTCGTGTCTACATGTATTGAAGATTTCTTTGATAATTGTTTCACTACAAAATTAATTTTAGTTATTAATCTTCAATAAATAATAATTTTATTATTTTGTTGATATATTGGGGTAATACCAAATGATATGCTTATTTGCCCATTGCTTATTAATGATTTTTTATAAAATTTTATATACTTAAACCATCTTTCAATTATTTAATATAGCAAAAGCTACACATCCAATGAAATGAATGAATGGTGGACTGTCTTGTCCTTTGCACTTAGTAACTGACATAATTTAAGCTCCATAAACAATATTATAGTTTCAGTACTCAAGACAGAACAAAATTTCTTATGTGTGGGTTGCCTTGAGAATAACTTTAAGCAAATAACATCACCAAAAAGCTATTTTTGAGGTCACCTCAACAGGTGATTCCAAAATATATTGCATTCTTTAAGCAGAATTTAAAAAAAAACAAAAACATTTTCTAGAAATTAAAAAAGGAAGTTATCATCTGACAGGTGCCCTGCCCCACCACCCTTTTTGTTACATTTTGGACACCAAGTGAAAATAAAAGACACTACCATGGCAGCCTGTTTCAAGACTTACTGTTTCTCATCAAATAGCAGGTAGCCTTGAAATAGCACATCCCTGACCTGTGCATAACGTACTATAAAGAAATTAAAAAACGTACTATAAAAAAATTAAAAAACTTCAGTTATTTAATATAGCAAAAGGTTTTATGATATTTCAGTAAAGGTTTTATGTTTAGCAAATTCAATAATAGCTCTATACTTGTGTGATGTAATTCTTTTTCCTTCTGGAAACAGTAAAATCTAAGAGTATGAAGCAAAAGGTGAAACACTATTTAGAGAAATTTTTGCTGGCCACAATGTGTAGGAGGAGAAGATAGTCCATTTAAGCCATGAGCATTATGGATATTAAACTGAAACAGGGTCACTATTGGATTTCTGTCCAAGGAAGGATGCACTATTATTGTAATTCATAATAGACTAATGTCTGTATTAAAGAGAAAATTGATATCAGCAATGTCAGAGAAATTTATGGAGAGACAGAAACAAGCATTAGGGACAAAATAGTGGCCTGAGAGAGCATTTACTGTAGTGGCAAAAACATGATTCTTGCAAATAGATGAGTCTGTTATAGAGATTGTTCAGTAGGCGCACTGTGGTCATAATACTATGGAAACAATCATTAGTGATTTGGGATTTGGAAGGTATGTGTGCAAATGTTGTGATATCCTGACAAATTAACTTTCAGCACTGGGTTAATGATGGTGTAGTGTCAGTGTGAAGATTATTTTGAAAATTAGGATGTAAGCAATTATCAGTTATAATAAATACCTAGGAAATTTGAACTGTATAATTAATATATTTTAGAAATTATGGATTAACAGACATCACTTTCAGTTCACTCTTGTTTTGTATGGATTTCAAAAGAAAACAGAGTAAGAAAAGAAAATTCCAAGAAAGTTACAGTTGCTTTTGTATGAATATGTAATGTAACAGAATTTGAGCAGGGAAATATCTAAACAAAATTAAATCTCTCACTTCAGTATTTAATATATTCATTTGTGTAATGTATATCATTTCAAAATTTGTTTTACAAATGTGAAACATGTTAAAACAGACAGTGTTGTAATTGTTTAAAAAACTGTCTAATCTTTTTGATTACAATCCAAAGTCTATCATGCACAAATTTTGTATCTTTTTCACTTTTTGTGGCTAGGCTAAGCTCAGCCACAAACTGGGAGTTAAAAATTATGTTGCATGATTTTCACTCCCATTTCAGATTTCAATAATAAATGAGAAAAGATGGAAAGCTAAAATACTCTTTGCACAATTATATTGGCCAATCAAGTTGGTAAGATTTTGTCAAAAAAGGAAAAAAAATCTTTGTAATGAGAATTATCAGATATAGTGGGAATTGGGGGCTGTGAAGCATTGTCAGTAAGAGAAGATTCATTAAATATGGTATTAGGTTTAGCATTCTTGTGTGGGAAAACACTGAAGTGGCCCAACTGCCAAGAAATTTTAGAGTGACCTTTCTTCAAACTACTACTGTGCAGTATATTTTCTGAAGATCTTTCGAGAGAGCTGTCCCATAAGATGACCCTGCTATAGAGATCTAAAACTCCAAGAGAGAGTTAACTAATAAAAATACCATAATCATTAATTCTCTCCAATATGCAGATAGCTAATTGATATCATGTGCTCCAGCGTTGCCTCCAAACTTCTATATTGTTCAGGTCTATCATCAGGAGGTGTTATCATTTTACACTTTTATAGAGAAAGTAAATTTTCATTAACCCGGACTTAACATTCTTGGAGAGTAACACAGGAATTAAAACTGTTGGCATTACTGAAATGTGTGTTTTATGTATTTATGTACTAGATACTATATTGCTGTTATTTCATTAACTAAACAAAATTGTATCCAGAATGTATATTTTTAAATAGCTTTCTTATGCTATATTTATTAGCCCCTAAAAGGGAAAAAAAAAAGTAAATAAAATCTTATTTTATTTACTTCCTATTTGGTACTCCTGTACCAAATTATCATCATATATCAAACACACACACACAGTATATCAGTATATGATAAATAATTATCATATACTGATATACTGTGTGTGTGTGTGTGTGTGTGTGTGTGTGTGTGTGTGTGTTGTAGTAGTAGTAATATACAACTGTTAAGAAGGAAAATAACAAAAGTAATCATATGTCTAATGCTCTAAAATGCACAGTGCAGCAGTAAAGGAAGCAAAAAGATATAAATAATGTGTGGTTTGTAAAATATATAGTGTCTGTGAAAATGGAAATGAAAAGTGCCTGAACTAAGAGAAGTTTAAGGGATAGTCGAAAGTGGAAGTGACGTAGTGGTCAAACACGTGAAAGAATTTGAAAAACCTAGTACAAATATGAACTGGGACTAAGGGGGAAAAATAATCATAATAATAAATAACAAATAAATAAATAAATAACACTATATTCAGATATGGGAGGGCACTTTTAGCAAGTGGTCGAATCAGGGGATGGCAAATATGCAAAAGCTGTATATGGTAGATGAAAAAATGATACATAGTCAGGAAATTCATCAGGGGACTACTCCTAACCATGTACCAGGCACTGCATTTCCAAACTTGTCTGTAGTATTAGAAAAAGGGGGAAAGCAAAAATGTAATATATTCATATTACATTTTAATATTAAAATGTATATTAATAGAAAAGCTAGTCCCAATGCAGTGTAAAAATAAAGTTAATAATGTAAATTAAAATACAAAATTACAAAAGTGTAATGTGAAATATAATACAAATGTGAAGTATGGGAGGGTTGAAAGGTAATTAAATTAACGTGGTAGAAAATTAAAATTCAGATATAAAGTGTAGACAAGCAAATGGTATAGGGAATGGTAAAATTCTTGGGGAGGGGAAGGGAAGAAAAATATGGTCAAAAGGTGGCAAATATAGCGATATTTGTATTACACTAATAGTTCTATGAATGGGGAAAAAAAATAAAAAAAGGCAGTATAAAGATAAAAAGTGTAGCAAAAGTCATTAAATTATATATATATATATATATACAATAGAATATTATTAGAAAAAGTAAATCAATCCAACAATAATACCATCAGGGACCTAAGAAAACGCAAAAAATAATAAAATAAAATATATACAGATACATAGATGATATATGTGTTTTTAATTGTCCACATTTTATCCAGGATTACAGTAAATTATATCCAGTAGAACTTGTATTGGAAAAAACTAATAGTTCCGATACTATAGCAAATTACTTGGATCTTCATATAGAAATATTCCATAATAATAAAATAGACATAAACATATATAATAAAAGAGATGCATTTAATTTTAACGTAGTCAGCCTTACAAACTGGAGATCTAATATATCAAAATCAGTGCATGCTAATATAATTTTATCGCAATGTCTAAGGATTGCTTATATCTGCAATAGTAATAAAAATTGTTCAACGGGCTTAACAGCGTTGTACGGCAAGTTGATTAATAATAATTTCCCTATCGCTTACCTGAAATATCACTTCAGGAAAGCAATAAGCATAATTAATTTCAAAAATTTGTTTTCTGAACCTATTGTTTCAATATAATTTTCAACATAACTGTCATATTTAGTGCCATGTATATATGTACATAGGATACACTTTGCATTCTTGGTGTCTTACAGTGTAGAAAACTTGTACCCACCGGCTTGCAAATTACAGTGTATCATTTTTTTTTTTTTTTTTAATACATATAGTTAAATTCATTTAAATTTACTTAAATTCACGCTGAGATAACATGCAAATTCAGCTCGGGGTCCTACTATAGGAACCAGTTTGCGATCCCGGGCATACCCGAGCCACAACTTATATCTTGTAATGTCTTTAAACTGTCCTACACTCTTTATTTTTATTTCTCCGATATTATTAGGGCAATCCGAGGACGTAGGAGAAACTATTTCTTATCTATACCACTATTTTTTGCCTTTGTGGAGTTCAGGTTCTATTATTCCTACTCCTTTAGTTTTTCTTCTTACTATCTGCATGTTTCTCTTTGCGTTAATTTAATTATTTATTTATTTTTACCGTATCCATCACATAGGAGGCACCACATATTATTTTGACGACTATTACATTATGTCCTAGATACGGTCAAATGTAGTATGTATTATATATTTAATCTTATTTTAATCATTAAATTACATTCTCTGTCAGGTCAACGATGATTAATATATGCTTACATTTATATTTTACTTATATTTCTTACCTTTGATTCTAATATTTCAAAATTTTTCTTAACTTTTATCATCATTTGATTTATTTATATTCAATTTATATTTGACCTATACTGGTTTATATTTGGTTTAGATTTAAGTTACTTAGCATATATTGATCATCACAGAAACAGAGAACCTCTTGTCGTTTTTTGCCTTCATTCTCGGTGGTTGGCCCCAGTTGAAGTCATCTAGATTGTCGGTAAAAAGCGATAATATTTTTTTTTTTTTTTTTTTTTTTTTTTGCATTTTCTTAGGTCCCTGATGGTATTATTATTGGATTGATTTACTTTTTCTAATAATATTCTATAGACATTGTGGGTGTATTGCATGATTGCTTGCAACTGCATTGACCCATAAATATTAGTTATTGTCTTTTTAACTTTCTTTCTTTCCTTTTTTATCACTAATATAATTATATATATATATATATATATATATATACATACATACAGACATACAAAGAAGCCTATGGCTTATGCTGCACCAGCCAAAATAATAATAATTAATAATAAGAGAAAAGGAAATGACAACCTATGTATTTCCCTCCTCCCTTCCAGCTGACCCTTGAACTTTTATGCTTATGCTTTAATCCAGCAAAGTGTAAGGTATTACACCTGGTGAACAGTAACCTCAAAATAACTTATACACTTGGTAAAGTTGAACTAAAGCCCGGTAGCGGAGGAAAGGAACTTTGGTGTTACGATATGGTCAGACATGAAGTTCTCCGAGCATTGTGGACAGGTTTCAAGGAAGGCCCATGGTGTCCTATTAATGATTTTTCAAACAATTGCTAGTAGAGATAAGATGTCATAATCCCATTATATAAGGCTATTGTTAGATCACACTCGGAATACTGTGTTCAAGTATGGAGACCACACCTAAAGAAAGACAATGTGCTTCTTGAAAGGATCCAAAGATGGGTAACTTGCCTGGTGAGATCGGCAAAAGGGCATCCATATGAGGAAAGACTTCAAATATGTGGGTTGCAGAGCTTGGAAACTAGGCACCTTAGAGGAGACTTGATTGAGGTGCTCTGAGAGTCATAAGTAAAATGAATGAAGACGAAATTTTCACAGTTATAAATGATTCTAGGAATAAGGGCCATAATTTCAAGTTGCGGGGGAGATATTTAGACTCGATTCCTGAAGTTTTATTTTAGCCAGCAAGTTATCAATAACTGGAATAAGTTACCTACATGGGTGGTAGATTCAAAGGTCGGCTGGATGGGAGGAGGGAAACACATAGGTTGTCTATTTCCTTTTCTTTTATTAATTATTTATTTTTATAAAAAAAATTTCTTCTTATTATTATTTTATTTTTATTATTATTTATTTTATTTATTTATTATTTATTTTTTTGGCTGGAGCAGCATAAGCCATAGGCTTCCTTGCACCATGTGGCTATTGCTAATACTTCCCCAAACTGTCAGCCTCTACCACCCATGTAGGTAACTTATTCCAGTAATTTATAACTTGCTGGCTAAAATAAAACTTCCTACAATCCGGTCTAAACATCTCTCCCTGTAACTTGAATTTATGGCCCCTATATAATATAGATAACAAATTTTATCAAAAAATATGAGTATAATTTTATAAATTATTAAAGTAGTGAATCACCATTAATATATGTATATTTTTAAATGTATTTAAGGGGGTGCCTCTGTAGCCAGGTGGGCAGGAGCCAGTAGTGGTAGCACACACTTCTTGATTAGACCGGGGTTAGAACCCGTAACCACCAAATACGGAGGATGCGGAAGGTTAGGGAATGACCACCACATATCCCAGCCTGGATAAAGGGTGAGGGTTGGCGTCAGGAAGGGCATCTGGCCATGAAAATTGCATGCCAAAACAATAAAAACGCTGACCCCATATATATAATGAGGAAAAGCGAGGACAAAAAAAAAAAAAAAAAAAAATTTTAATGTATTTAAGACCTTGTTAAAATGAAAATTTCTTGACTTCTGTTCAAAGCATAATAAACATTTCCATGATTGCATTATGAGATGTATACAATTCTGTAAGTATGAGACAAAATTAT
The DNA here is from genome assembly GCF_048544385.1 of Mastigoproctus giganteus. Classification (NCBI taxonomy): domain Eukaryota; kingdom Metazoa; phylum Arthropoda; class Arachnida; order Uropygi; family Thelyphonidae; genus Mastigoproctus; species Mastigoproctus giganteus. The sequence goes on from NC_143582.1 coordinate 20,916,192, forward strand.
TGTATGTTTTGCATAATAAGCAAACGTGCAAGACATAATAAACTTTTACAGGATTGCGTATGAATAAGTTGTAATGAAATCTTTTATTTTTTCTATACACTGAAATCCATTTAATAAAAGCAATTTATATTTTTATAGCACCAGCTCTTTATGATCTCCAGCTGGCATTTACAAAAAAGTCAGCAGACCCTACTTTTTCTAACGTTCTGTTTGGTCGAAAAATAGAGGCTGAGATATATTTGCAAAAAATCCCAATTAATGAAATCCCAACAGACTGTCTTGAAGAATCTGCAGATTGGTTATATCAATGTTATCAACAAAAGGTAGCAGTTTTTATTAAACATCTAACAGTTTTTTTTGCATTATTTTTGTTTTTAGTTATTATAATTGGTTTTTGATGTACACTGGTGTTCAAAGAAAGTGCATCACCTAGGAATTTCATATTTCTAACCCTTTTTTTTTGTGATGGTATGTTACATTAATGACTAGCATCAAAATAGAAATATAAACAAAAGATATTTATTAATAGTTAAGGCCAAGTTAAGTAATATTTGACAGGTACTCTCAAAATATTCCGAAATGAGCATTTGCAATCTTTATACAACAGTTTTGGTAAATACGACAATTATAGCTGGAATGTTATCAGAAGCCCTCAATTTACTTCAGTTTATCATTTTAAATGGAAAACAAAATGAAAAGTTCACCAGGTGCAAACTAATAACAGCAGCACATTGCCGAGGCACAAGATCAATTTCTGAAGGTAATCAACTGATAGTTCATGGTTCCAAACATGAATTATGGCTTCCTGAAGTTCACGAAGGGTCTTTGGTTTCTTTCTGGCAACTGCAGATATTCCACACAATGCCAACAGTTCTCTATATGATTCAGGTCTGGGCTGTTTCCTGCTAAGAATTGTAATGGACCATTCTTCCAGCCATTTTTTTCACCTGTAACAAATGTAAACACGTTACTGTCGAACCTCTAATACAGAAATGAAGCTAAATTAACTGCAGAAGTGCCTACTTACACTTTTCGCCCGATGACAAGGAGCAGAGTCGTCCTGAAAGATGCAGTTACTTGGCAGGTTGAAATAGTCTCCAATGGTTGGCAGCAATTTGCCATCCAATATAGCCAGGTATCCATTAGCATTTATGGAACCTTTTATAAACTGCAGGTGACCAACTCCGCGATACGAAAAGCACCTCCATATCATTTGGCTGATACGGAATTTCACTGTAGACACCATTCAGTCTGGATGGTATTCTTCACCACATCTATGGTGAATCTTTTGTCTCCCATCAGAGCCATGCAGGTTGAATTTCTTCTCATCTGAGAAAATAACTGACTTCCACTGCTCGGGGATCCATTTGACATGCTCCTTACATCAAATTAATCAAGCCTTTTTCATTTTTTGTGCATGGCTGCCTTGGTAAACGGACACACGTTTTACAGTTCCGTGATTTTTCCTTAAAAATGTGATTTAAACTCAGTTTATGTTATACAAAGTGTTCTCCCTTGAAGATGTTCATCAGAGGATTCCCTTGGTGAGAAACTTTGATTATTCTGTTGGGTTTTTTAGCCAGATATCAACGTCTGTATCCTTTGTTGTCAGACTGCACTTGTCACCATGTTGCTGACAACAGGCGGTGCCTGCGTAGCCAGGAGCAGCAGTGCATAGCACACCCTTCTTGATTAGACCGGGGTTCAAGCCGGTGACCGCCAAATACGGAGGATGTGGAAAGGTCAGGGAATGACCACCGCATATCCCCAGAACAATATGGCCTTAGTTGCTAATGCTCCTAAAAACCAAAAAACAACAACAGCTGACAACAAGGGCATAGAGAGGTGCCGATATAATGCGGTGTCCATGGTCATATCTGACTTTTAACTGGGGTGGGTGCCTAGTGCAAACCTGGGCTGAAAGAGTGCCCCCAACTTTTAGTGACTACAATGGTGTCTTTTAAACTATAAAACAATGAATTCAGTGCCCCCCCCCCCAATTTCTCCACAAACTTTTATTGGAAGAAATGATTCATTTCTATTGCTCCTACATGAAAATGAATATTACCATTGTGTTTAGCGCTCCACAAAACCTTAAAAGAAATTAGCCCATCCCTCAGAGGGCCTTTTAGCACTTGGCTGTTCTTCCCTGCCCCCCCACGTGACGAGGGAGAGGAGCCCAAAAATCTGTAGTTTTCACCAAAAATTTGGTGAAAACTACAGACTTGCAGTTTTCACCAAAAGCCTTTTTTCTTAACAACCCACATGGGGAAGACATCAAAATGTCCAATAAACTGAACAGACTCGGTAATACGACCTTCAGCGAAGCACATGCTGTAGAGCAAGAAATTGCAGTAAGGGAACCAAATGCATCCCAACCACCGACAAATACAGATGTCAATCACAATAGAGGACTTGGAGGATATGAAGACTGCCCCCAACTCCAAGAAGAAAAACGACAGTTCCAAAGTCGGAATGCAAAACAAGAAGCCAGAGCGAGCTCAAGGAAGCCCAGGATGGCACAGCCAGTCAAGCAAAGCCCAGCCTTGGACCTCACCCTCCCAGAGGGACCTGTGATAGATCATATCATGGTGCTATGAACCAAACTGGAGAACATCATGAAAGACAATAACAACAGGATCACTATGGTGAGACATTGTAATCCTCTGGACTAAGCTGGAAACCATACTGATGTGTGAGCATGTCGAACTAGAGAGAATGGAAGCCAAACTTGATGCTTACATAGAAGAGAGAGGAAACCAAATGCAATACCACCCTCACTGTTATTTAGCCACGCTGAGGACAAATATCACAGCTGACACTGCTACATCAGCAATCATGAGCACTTTCTTCTTGTTTGTATCATGTTTAATGTTGAACCAACCACAACCAGCGAAGAGATAAAAACAAAAGTAATGAATACCATGAAGGAAGACCTCCTAAGGTCAACCAGGATAAAATCAATCAGGAAGATTAGGAATAGAGGAATAGCAATAGAAACAGAAACGCAGAAAGAGATACAAGGGATTATCCAAAACCCAAAAATAGCAACACTAGGCCTAACAGTGGAACCACCAAGGAAAAGAGTACCTTCCACCATCATATTCAACGTTGGTTAAGAAATGACACCCCAGCGCCTGACAGAGGAATTATGCCAGAGAAACCTGCAGGAGGCCCCCAGATTGGAAAGCAACAACCCTAATAACACAAAGATATTCGACTAAATCCAGGGAAAGTTGATCGATCAACTGGACAGTGAAGTTTGACCACAGGCATGGTGGGTACTCAGAACCCAACCAAGAGGTATACATAGAATGGAGCTGCTACCGTTTCAAGGAGCACGTGGTTGTGCCTAAGTGCTTCAGATGCTGCAAGTACGGCCACACCACTCACACTTGTGCCCAAACCACGCCAACCTGTGGCCACTGCTCAGAGAAATTGTACGATTTTAAGAGCTGCCCCTACAAGACAAACAAACCCGTATGTACAAATTGCAAGACATCAAAAATGGACTGCGACCATTTTTGATGTCTTGCAACCTATTAGAGATTCAAAATGCCCATCATATATAAAAGCTAAGAGTTTGTACTAAATAAGGATTGACTATGGGGACTCGGCATAAACAGTACAATGAAACAGAGATAAAGATACTCCAACTAAAAGCACAACGGGCCCAAGCAGTGGCCGATCAACTCTGCATCAAGGCCGATGAGGAGAGGGCCGACGTACTGATACTTTAAGGACCCTACACACACACACACCAAGCAAGTTAGGGGACACCCGCTTGCATACAAGACTACCAGACTGCGGACAAAACTCCCTGGTCCACGATTGTCATTTGCAACCCAAATATCACAGCAACTAGAGTGACGCAACTGTGCACTGCCTGGGTGGCTTGTGCCCAAATCATCACCCCCATAGGAAGCTTCTACGTGATCTCTGTGTACGGCAGACCAGGACAGGAGATTGCACCAGTCATTACTATGTTCGGCACCTGCTGAATGTATTTCCCAATCAAAAGATTGTAGTTGGAGTGGACATAAATTACCACTCCCCAGCCTGGCATAGCATCCCAGAAGACAGGAGAGGAACTAATAATGGACAACAGCTAGAGAACTACCTTATAGGATCCACGTACGAGATTCTCAACCAACCCAATCAGTGCCTACTGCAACACAATGTGGGAGGTGATGATTGACATCTCCCTAGCCACCACAAACATAGCAGGACACATCACCGAGTGGAGGGTAGAGGACTCCTGTACCACCTCAGCTCACCATGTCATCTCCTTCCGGATCTCTAGAACACTAACCAGAACAATCCTGAAACAAGTCATAAACAGATGTGCAGTCGACAAAGCTGACTGGAACCTTTTCGCTGAAGCGCTAACTGCTGTGATCTCCTTGCTGCAGATAGATGAGACGTGCAGATGACCCTGATACCCTCCAACGTAAATTACAAACCTCATTACCAATGTCAGCTCAACAGCCATTAAAAGGAAAAACTCTGCACCAGGCGATCCAGACCCTGCAAGGGAAGTCATTAAAAGAAGAAATGAATTTCAACTCACTCACAGAACGTGACCAGCCATGGAAGTGGATGCTCTGAGGCAGTGATACAGAGAGGTCCAAAACCAATACACGGACAAAATAATAAAATAATAAAAATAAAGAAAAGCAAAAGGAAAACGTGGGAGCTGTTCGTCTCCATAATGGAGAATGCAGACCCCTGGGGATGATGTATAAGATTACCACCAATAAACTCCCCAGAGGCAAGGTCCTCAGTACCACAAGAACACCACAGGACCTTTCAACAACAACGTGGGAACAATCAATCGAAAACATACTGAATTGTGTCTACAAAAAATCCGCGAACCACAACACTGAAGTGCAACTCCAACTGTGCAGGGATAATGAAGAATATGACATGGAAACACGGAACAGCCATTTACCCAAGAAGAACTCCTGTGCGCAGCAGCACAAATCAGACCAAAGAAGTGTCCAGAAAAAGATATGTTGGAGCCAGAGATAGTGAAGTGAGTGGCCGAGCTGAACCTGGATCTCCTACTCAAGCTATACAATTGCTGCCTGGGAGCATGGATACTTTCCCAAGGACTGGAGAGTGGCAGGCTTGAAGCTAATATTGAAAAACCCCAGCAAGAATCTGAAATTACCAAGATCATACAGACCCATAGCATTGCTATCAGTGCTAAGTAAATTGTATGACAGACTCTTACACAAATGCATCTAGCAACATTACTCAGCGGCAAACCTTGAAACAGCCAATCAGTATGGCTTCAAAACAGGTCTGTCTACAACTGAAGCAACGAGAAACCTACTTGCAGCTGCAAGCAAATGTCAAACCAAATATTTCTTGGTGATTGCAATGGATTTTGCCGGAGCGTTCGACTCCCTTTGGTGGCGAGTGTCCTCAGCAGACTCTGGATGGCGAATGTACCTATCAACCTTTACATCAATATAAAGGCAATCTTTTGCAACGGAAGATCGAAGTTATAGCACCCTACCAAAGGCTTATCAAAACAGTCCACAGAGGATGTCTACAGAGGTCTGTGCTGGGCCCACTACTGTGGAATATGGCCTTCGACGACTTCCTTAGCACTGACCTGGGAGAGGTTCAGAGCCAGGCATTCGCAGATGTCCTTGTCCTGATGGTGGAAGCAGACTCAAGGGCCCAACTAGAAGTTTGAGCAAACAACACTCTAATGATCCTTCAAAACTTGACCACTGCGAATCATCTACAGATCTCGCCTGAGAAAACTACATCCATTCTGCTCAAAGGAACACTGAATATTAGAAGACCACCACAGATCAAAATAAATGGAATAATGGTACAGCTGGCTATACAGATGAGATATCTCAGAATCATACTTGACAACAACCTCTCCTTCCAACAGCATCTGAAACATTTAAGAATTAAAATCAGGAGATACACAGCTCTGGTCACCAGGATTTCCAGACATGACTGGGGCCTCAATAAGAGATCACTCTCCCTATACTACAAAGCAACCTTCCTACCAATGATGTCAGTAACAAAAGAATCCTGGACTCAATCCAAATAACAATACTTCTGGCAATGACCCGAGCATGTAATGCTGTCAGTGCACAGGCACTGCTGGTCCTGGTGGGGGCCCTCCCTCTGGATCTGTAGATTGTAAGATGCGGCCTGCTCTGTCACCTGTCAAAGGGGGAGTTTCAACGACATTCATGGGTTTCACCATGGTACCGGCAAACGGCAAGAGATCAGAAAAGAATCAACTGGTGATCCATCTGAAAAAGGAATGGCAAAACCGTTGGACAACCTCAACCAAAAGAAAGATAACGTGAAAGTTCCTACCCAATGTTGACAAATTCTATCTGAAATCACCCTAGTTCCAACCAGGACTATACTCAACATATTTTCTAATGGGCCACGGACCCTTTAATGACAAACTTGTAGCCCTCGGACTGCTTGAGGACCCACAATGCTCATGTGAGGAAGAAAGACATCGTGGCATCACCTGATGCACCATTGCACAAATTATGAGGACCTGCACAGGAACTTCATCTAAGCTTGCTTACATACCCCAGGACCGGGATTACCACATCCTGGACTCCTGTGAGAAGTACAAGATCTTCACAAAGTATGCAAAGACCTCTTCACGAGAAGAAGAGTGCAGCAGTAACAAGAAATAAGACAGCAATGAAAAGAAAACATGGACAATGAACTTTGTTGACAATGTGCCAATGGGCGATCCGAACCAGGCCCTAGCTTGGCTCGCTTTAATTCACACTCCCTGATAGGGGGGAGAGACACCTCTCTGTCTCCCTCCTCCCTGCTGCTCCTCTTTTCTTCTGGTGAGGCATGGACATGTCACGCTGACCACCTGGAGGCATCTTTTCTATCATCCTCATACTTCTGTCTTTCCCTCTAGCCTTCAGTCCCCTCTCCCTAATCAATCTGTACACCAGCTTACATCCCACATGTCTATCATGCAAAATTGAACTGCAATCAGTTATATTTGGCTTTCCATTTCTAGGATCCCCTCTTTTTTTCTTTTCTCTTTTTTTTTTTTTTTTTTTATATAGGCCAGTGGTTTTCAACCGGGGTTCTGCAACAACATTCTTGGGGTGCCGTGTAATTTCGGTTTAAGTTACTTAAACTTATTATTATTATATATATTTTTTTAATTTATACATTTATTTCATTATAAAAAAGTGTACGGTAATGTACCATATCTTTTTAATTTTGTGGTGATCTATAATTGATCTTTATTTAGTACCTCTATATAAAGAATAAAATTATTATATAGGTATATATTAAAAGGTCAAAAACCACTGTGTTAGGTATTTCTTTTGACCTAGGGGTGCCGTGAAAGAATTACTGGAACACTAAGGGTGCCGTGAACCTAGAAAGTTTGGGAACCTCTACCCTAGCCACTGAAATCTCAGGAAACTAGGTGACAGGGCTTGCCAGAGTAAAATATAGAGCTACCATGTACTTGGTCTGCCCCCACAAGGCCAAGTGTGGGCAACGTTGGGTCCCATCAGGAGCCCAGCAGCTAAATGGCCAGAAGAACAATGGTACACAACATTACGCATATACACGAACTATACACTTTTAAATATCTGGCCTTTACAGTGAACTGTTACACCTACAATGAAAGCAATGCAGAGATGGGGGAAACCCCTAGTGCCATTTGACACTAAATACACTTTACACTTATACTGCATGTGAACAATGATAAAACAAGAGCTAGCTATATAAGAGGGTCACATGCTGGTTCACAACTTTTAAATGATATTTCAGCCATTGATACAATAGAAGATAGTGTTGATGTAAAGTGGGCTGATTAGTCAGTGTTCATAGAATGAGTAGAATTTTGAAATATGATAAAATATCTAAAATTATTTGTCTAGCATTATTGTTACTCTCAGCATTGTAAGTGTGCAGAATTGCTTTCAGTCTTGTCAAAAAAAAAAAAAAAATTCGAATGGAATTCTAATTGTTTCAAATCGAATTAAACATTACCTGTTTCAATTTTAAAATTCAGAAAATTGTCTTATAAAGATTTGAATACAGATTTCACTTCCTGGAAAAAATGTATTACTAATTACTTGCTTTATTAGCAAAATTTTAAATTCACAAAATGACTTATTTTTCACTAGCAATAATAATAAGTTTGATTCAAATATACCTCTATAAAGGTTCACATTATTGGTAATATATATATATATATATATATGTTGCCTATGATACAGACCTTTGTATCTGTAGCCAGCCAATTATGAAATGACTCACCTAAACCACAAACATGATATTACCAATAATTTAAATACAGTATCATTCTCTTATTAGTAAATTAATAAGAGGAGTATACCTCAATATAGTACGTGGAACACTTCCGTATGATACCCTCCAGAAATTAAAACGGAAAAAACGAAAAAATCGACAACTACCGATACATTAAAGTAAAATATAAATAATTAAAGTAAAATATAAATAATTAAATAATCAATTTAACACAATTCAAAATCAATTCAAAACAATTAAAATTCAAATTAACGCAATTAAAAGAATCTAACGAAAATATTCAAAACGATTTTCCTTCCTGAAGCTGACAATGCTTTTCGACCGACTGTCGTGATAACAGGAATGAAAATGAGGTATACTCCTCTTATTAATTTACTAATATTATTATCAACGTAGAACATATTGAGTATTACAGCTCTGATTCATACTATCTAGTATCATTCTCTGCAACTTGAACTTAGCAAAATTCTTTTTCATAATTTTAAGTTCAAAGCATCAATGTCATCTTCAAAAAACAATTATATCTAGACCTACTGCAGATTTGTATGAAAATGTCCTACAGATGCAATACCAGTGTAGGAATTCTACTATATAGGGATTAATTTTTTTTTGTTTGTCACCATTCTTAGGATATGCACTGACATTCTAAACATGACAAAACACATTCCCATCGCTTTAAGCTTACCAAAAAATGAAGAAATTTTTTTTACACCAGCAGACAAAGTGGCAAATAACTGTTTTTATAAGTAAAGCCTCTAAGTTCAGGGAATGATACTAAATTTTAAATTATCAGTAATAAATTGTTTGTGGTTTGGGTGAGGCAATGCATATTTTTCTGCAATTAATACCATGAAAAAAATGAACTATAGTATAGTACCACCTATAAAAACTATCATTATCATTACTAAAAAAAATTGATAGTGCTATAAATTGAAAGTTAAACTGAATAATAATAATTACAAATTTCCTTTTGTGTATTCCCATTCCTAAATTTCACAAATCCCTAATAGGGCTCATGTTTATAATATATAGATATCTGTGCAAAAGTTCCAGGAAAAATATATGGAATTCTATTAAAATCTATGTTAAATAGCATCCCTAACAACAAAATTATTTTTAATAATATACTAGTTATTCATAACCTTCTTCATAACAAAATATTGCACCAAGTCAGTGCCCCACCAAACCTTATGGCCATAGTGTAAACCAGTAAACCATTTAAATACCAGCATGAAATCCTGGGAACTTTTTGAATGTACTACATATTTATATATATATATATATAATGAATATATGATATATTGAATATTTTGTGTTATTATTATTATTGTTAATGTCTAATTGATTATTTTTAATTTATCGCTTGCTACGTTAATGCCATTGCCCTGTGGCAATTGGACTATTATACGTGCTTGATGTATATTTTTTATTTTGATTGCTTAGATTACTTAAATTTTTCTGGTATCTATTTTCTATAGGGTACCCTATAGAAAATAGATACCAGAAAAATTTAAGTAATCTAAGCAATCAAAATAAAAAATGATATATTGAATATATATATATATATATAGTAATCTTTTACTCAAGATTTTAGTTGGATCAGACAACTTTTTACATGGAAAAGATTGTTTTAATACAATAGTTATATTCCATATGCTGCTTTACAAGTTAAAAAAAATAATGAAAAGTAAATTTATCTTGCATCAGTGTTGTGTATGATTTAGCATTACCACTGGTAAGTTGTAATTCAGTGATATTAAGATATGCTTATGTGACTTTATATATATTTGGAAGTAGCTTGGATTATTATGATACTTAGATTTTTTTTTACTTAACGTAATTTTAGAGTATTAATGAAATATATATATATACAGTGAAACTTCTCTATTACGAACTTCTATTTAACAAATTTCTCTATATTACGAATTTTTTTGCAAAACATTGCACCTTGAAACGAAATTACATGTAAAATTAACCCCATATGGCGAAGTGTTAGTCTCTCTATAACGAATTTTTAAAAAATTAGTAAAAGCATTTTTGAAGATTTTCAAGCATTTACTGCTAAACAGCCGCTCAAATATACGATCTTCTTCCCTTTGAAATTACGCATTGGCATCTGGAATTAATCAACCTTTTAGTGAATACTTGTGGCCATTGACGCCCATAGGAGGGTCTTTGTTTCATTTTTGTTAATTATAAGACCAAATGGGTTTTCTTAAAAGTGGTCATAAACTTTACAATAAATAGGATAGATTTGTAAATTGATGTTGGCTCAGGGGAAAACGAAATTCGCTGCGGCAAGCCTTTAGTGTATTGCAGCGGCAATACATAGAATGCTACCGTAGTCGGTTTTTAGTAACGCCTACTGAGTGACATTCGCTTCTCACCTCAACCGTACCATGTGACCTTCCTGTCAATCATTATGATATGTCCGTTCTCATCTAACTGGACTCCCAGTAAATGATTTTCATGATTTTTTTTTTTTTCTCTGAAAAGTAACATACAGCATACATTAACCGTAAATTTTCTTTTCGTGTATATATGAATAAGTCGTATATTTCTTCAATGTGATTGATAGGAAAAGTCACGTGATACTGTTGAATTGGCAAGCGGACGTCATTGAGTAGGCGGTACTAACAATTCACTATATGGCCAGCGCAGCGAAGTTTGCGGTGTATGTATGAGCAAGAGCTGCAGTCCAGTAATTTTTACATTTGGGGAAACAATATCGAAGAGAAAGTGTTTAAGTATTAATGATAAAGTAAAGATTTTTCATGATATTGACCTGGGTTTTAAGAAAAAAGATATTGCGGAGAAATATGGCATACATGCAAGCAGCTTATCTGCGATTTTAAAAAATCGAGAATCACTTTTAAATGCAATTGAAAGAGGAGCAGACAAGAAGCGAATTAAGTTGTGTATATACGAAGATGTTGATAAAGCTGTTCTAAAATGGGTGCAAATGATATGTGAAAAGAATATACCAATATCGGGTCCAATAATTAAGCAACAAGCTCTGAATTTTGCACAGTCCCTGGGACATACAGAACTTAATGCGAGCACTGGGTGGCTAGATAAATTTAAGAAGCGCCACAGAATTGTGGAAAAGGTTATTTGTGGAGAAAGTGTTAATGTAAGTGAAGAAGATTGCAACAGTTGGAGGAACAATACCTTAAAGAAGATTTTGGAAGAATATGAACCTAAGGAGGTTTTTAATGCTGACGAAATGGGTTTATTCCTTAAATGTTTACCGAATAGAACACTTGCTTTTAAGGATGATAAATGTTTTGGCAGAAAACAAAGCAAAGAAAGAATCACTGTGCTAGTTGGAGCAAATATGACAGGAAGTGAAAAATTAAGACTTTTATTCATCTGAAAATCAAAAAACCCAAGATGTTTTAGATGCACAAAATCTTTGGAAGTTGACTACACCTTTAATAAAAAAGCATGGATGACCAGTGATATCTTTGAAGACTGGATATTAAAACTAGACAAGCATGTAACAAAAGAAAAAAGGAAAATCGTGTTGGTAACTGACAACTGTCCAGCACATCTTGCCAGTATTTCTGCCAAACTTAAAAGTGTGAAGTTATTGTTTTTACCACCAAATGTGATGTCAAAACTCCAGCCAATGGACCAGGGCATTATTAAAAATTTTAAATTTCATTATCGAAAGAGAATAATAATGAAGATCAATGCATTATCAGAAAATAGAAACTTGGAGGTTACAATTAACCTTAGAGATTGCATCTCTGAACTGGCAAAAGTTTGGACAAACGATATCACTGAATACACTATTCAAAATTGTTTTTCAAAAGCGGGATTTGCATTGAATACAGACGTTGAACATCAACTGGATGAACAAGATGAACTGCCCCTTTCACAACTGAAAAACTTTTGGACATTATTAGAATTGTCCAGAAACATCGAAAATGAAATAACACTGGATAGTTATGTTTATGTAGATCAAGATCTGACTACAACAGAACATCCAAATGAAGATGAAATACTGCTGAACAGTGTTAGATGCGACCATGATCCCGAAGAAATTAACGATGACGCTGAAGACACGTCAGAACAACCCGAAGAAAAGCCAACTCTGAAGAAATGATTAACGCTTTTAAAATGGTTCGTATGGGTCTACAGTTTTGTGAAAATGTTTCTGATAATGTTTTTAATGCTCTGAACAAATGTGAGGTTTTCTTTGAGAATCGGACATTTTTTAATTGTACTGTGCAAACGAAAATTACAGGTTTTTCTTTTTTTTTTAATTTGTGATACCGGCGAAAATTGTGTAAACGTAATTTAAATAAGTGTTTTTGAAATAAATTACATTAAAAATAAATGTAGATTCATTTTCATTTTCTAAATTAAATAACAATTTCTAATAAAAAAGATATTCTCTGTATAATTTCTCTATAGCGAATTTTTTCGCTGGATTTATCGAATTCGTTATAGGGAAGTTCGACTGTGTGTGTGTGTGTGTGTGTGTGTGTGTGTGTGTGTGTGTGTGTGTGTGTGTGTGTGTGTGTGTACACAGGCATACCTCGAATAACGAATAGGATGCATTCCACGAAATTACTTCGTTTTCAGAGGTAAAAATACTATGGCCAGAATAGGGATACGTTCCTACATAAAGAAAATGAAAAGCTTTTTTTTTTCGAACAAAGAAAAGTTTTATTAAATAAACAGTCAACTTACATACAAAGTGAAATCACATTTTAAAATATGAGTCTAAAGTTGATTGTTTATGCTTTTTTTTCTCTTTCATTTAACAATTGCCTATAGAGTTATTGCATTTAACACTGATCACTTAACAATAACACTTCTTCCTAAATCAGGATCATTTTCACTAAAAAAATTTTAAATGTTTTCAATGTCATTTAAGCACCTTTTTAAATCTTTGGTTGTTAACACTTTTTCGGCAGGAACTTCTTTAACTTCGTCTTCATTATCTTTGTCTTCGTTGCTAACAAGGTTTTCTAAATCTTCCACTGAAAAACCATCATCTTCTGCATTCAATAAATTTCTAACATCCTCTTTATCGACATTTTCGAAACCTATTGATTGAACCATCTGGATAACTTCATTTCTAATTTCTTGGATGTTATTTTCTTCTTCTAGTACAACTTCTGGCCATATTTTGTGCCAAACTCCATTTAAGCATTTCTTAGTGACTTCTTTCCAAGAACTATCAATGTTTTCAATTGCGTTTTTTAATGGTATAGTTTTTCCAAAAAGTTTTAACTGTCATTTCCTCTTTATCCTCTAGTTCAGTTAAATTGCTTAATGTTCGATGCAGATAATAAGCTTTAAATGATGCTATTACTCCCTGATCCAATGGTTGAATCAGGGAAGTTGTGTTTGCTGGAAGAAACACAACTTTGACAGGAATGCATGTGTCCAACATGTTAAGATCAGTAAGATCTCCCAGAGCATTGTCTAACAACAAAAGAGCTTTTTCTTCAAAGTTGTTTTTTTGACGTTTTACTTCAGGACAAAAGTGGTTAACAAACCAATCAGTAAATAACTCCTTGGTAACCCACGCTTTTCTATTTGCTTTCCATATTACAGGTAAATTCATTTTTATGTTACCTTTTAACGCCCTCAGATTTTCTGAATGGTAAACTAATAACAATTTTAATTTATAATCGCCAGAGGCATTTGATCCAAAGAGTAACGTTAAACGGTCTTTGGCTGCTTTGAACCCAGCAGCTGATTTTTCTTCAATAGAAATTAAGCTTTTTGTTGGTAGCAGTTTCCAGAACAAACCGCTTTCGTCAACATTGAACACCAAATTTGGTGGAAAATTTTCACGTTCAATTACTTCCTTTAGTTGTTCTGGAAACTTATTTGCAGCTTCTCCTGTTAATTTTACACTATGAATCCTGGCCCGTTTTTTAAATTTCTGGAACCAACCACGAGAAGCCCCAAAGGTTTCCGTAATTTCTTCAGTTTGTTTAGATTTCAGGTGATTAAACAAAAATAATGCTTTTTCTTGAATCATCATTTGACTTAAAGGCATATGACGTTGTTGACATATTATCTATCCACAAACTTAACATTTTCTCCATTTTTTCTAAAATTGGATTCCTTAAGCGAGTTAATTTTGCTGCTGTAACATCTGTACAATTCTGAGCAGACTTTTATTTTTTCTGATTGGCTTAGTATGGTTGTTAAAGTTGATTGCGCTAATCCTAAAGAATGTGCCACATCGGATTTTCTTTCGCCGCTTTCAACGCGTCGTACAATATTTAGTTTAGTTTCCAAAGAAATTGCTTTTCTTTTCTTTGATTCTGACATTTTAATTAACTAAAACAAAAATATTTCTATTAAAATTTACAAAATCTACGTTATGTAATGCTATCAAAGAACCTACGTTGATTATTGCAATGTGCCACACTGAAACAACGTCAATCATCTAAAGGAAATGGAGGACAGTTAAAAATCACGATCTGACATACCAAGAAAACTGACAGATATGGATCATTGCAATGCACCACACTGAAACATACCCTGTGAAGTGTAAATGACAACTAAATTAGGCGAATGAAGTGAAAAACTGTTATAACAGACACACCCGCAGCTCGGGAGTACGTAACGAGTCACTGTCAGTCACCAATCGGATGATTGTTGGGCGTTGGCCTTAAATTGGAATTTTTTTTTATGTTAAATGGGGCTTGAAATTGCAGACGTGTTATATCGAAGCTTCGTTATCAGAGGTAACGTTAACCGAGGTATGCCTGTGTGTATATATATATATTTATTTATTTATTTATTTTTTTTTTTTTTTGGTAGTTGTTGGCGCATCGGCTTCTGTGGCCATATTGCACCTACCAAGGTTTTTGCATTTTGTACTCTGATCCAAGCCCGAGGCCGGATTCAAACCCGCGACCTTTGGGTTGCCAGGCAGGCACTTTACCCACCCGGCTGGCCCGGTCAGCAATGAAATATATGCTTATGTGACTATATGTATATTTGGAAGTAGCTTGGATTATTATGATTCTTAGGATTTTTTTTTTTTTTTTTTTATCATTAGCATAATTTTAGAGTATTAATGAAAAATCTTTCAGGATGATCTGGTAGAGGAATATAACAGAAATGGCAGGTTTTCAGGACCATATATAACTTACCAACGCAGGATTTTCCCACTGTTGAATTGGATTTTCTGGTCTGTAGTTATTGGTATTCCATTAATCTATGCACTATGCTTGCTTTTATTAACTGGAAAATTCATAGTAAAGGCAGCTATAATAATTGCTATATTTCTAGGTGAGTAATTTTTGCATATTTATGATAATTCTTGTATTTTGAAATTTTGCATTCAGTACATGTGTATGGGTGGTGGGAGAACAAGTACAGTGGGGGCCCCAACATCCAATGGGAATTTGTTCCATAAAATCCATTGTATGTTGAAAATATTGCAAGTTGAAACCAATAATACATTGATTTCCTGTAATTTGTTCCCCAACAACACATAAAATAGGTATTTCTTACATGTTATACTTCATTTTTACATTAAAAATTAGTGTTTTATAAAGTTTATTTATTAAATAGTCATAAACATCTTAAAATAAAAAACAAACAAATTAGCATTGACTTGAAGTGCAGAGCTGATGAGATCAGTGGTGGTGCGGTAGGTGGTGGTATCATGTGTCAGATGTCTTTTCAGTCTTTTGTTGCTACTGGCAAAGAAACTGTCCTTTTTTTTTGTTTTTTACAACTTTTTTGTAGCTTCCTGAAATAAAATGACGTTGTATTCCATTTTGCGAATCATGATTTCAGTGTTTTCAATGTCTGGGTGTTTTTTTTTTTTTTTTTTTTTTTCAATTCTCTTAAACGCTCACAATGAGAAATGACAGTCTTCAACTCTTCAGCTGACACTTTTTGGGTTTCTTTTTCTTCCTCTTCCTCTCCAGTGCCACTCTCCATAATTTTTTCCTACTCTTGTAGCTCCTCTATATCAGCGTCAATAAGGGCCTCCACATCCTTTTCGCCAACCTCCAGATCCATTGATTTACCAATTGTCATTTTGTCAAAGCCAGATAATTATATGCCAGATGTTTTTCAAAGCTGAATTTAAGTGCCTGGTGAAAACATCATTCCAAGAACTTACAATCAGCCTCACCACAATCCAGCATGTTGAACTTCGACCCCCAAAAATCTTTGAGGGTGACAGCATTTTCACCAGAGGTCGCTGCAAAGCAACTTGCGAACATTTTATTGGTGTAGATTTTCTTGAAGTTTGCAATCGCTTGCTGATTCATTGGTTGAAAAAGAGGAGTGGTGTTGGGTGGCAAAAATTTGACTTGAACAAAGTCAAATTGTGCCTCAAGAGATTAAACAAGGTTGGGATCATGGCCTGGTGTATTATCCAGCAGGAGCAGTGCCTTCACAGGAAGCTTATTTTTTTCAAGATAATTCTTCACTGAACAACAGAATTTCAAGCTCCCATTCACTGAAGACATATCCTGTAACCCAGGCCTTCTTGTTACTGTGCCAAAGACTCCAGGCATGCCTTTGTCAACCTTTTGTTGTTTAAATACTCTGGGGGATGTTAGAGTGATACGCAAGCAAAGACTTCAGCTTAAAATCTCAAGAGGCATCAGCACCCAACAGGAGAGTGGACCTATCTTCCATAGGCTTATGCCCAGGTAACCTAGCCTCATCCTTAGTGATGTGTGTTCTCCTGGGCATCCTCTTCCAGAAGAGGCTGGTTTCGTCAATGTTAAAAACCTGTTGGGGAGGATAACCTTCCTAATCAACAAACTCTTGGAATTCAATTTTAAAGGTCTCAGCTGCTTTTTTATCAGCACTGGATGCCTCCCCATGCCTTTCAACACTTTGATATTTGCCCTATTTTTGAAGTGCTTGAAACAAGCCAGCCTCTGCTGGATTTAGTCTTCAAAGTGCACAGCACTGCCAGTGGGTGATTGAGCTTTAAGTTTCAGATCATCATAGATCTGAAACAATCATATGAGTGATGTTCTGCACCGCACGTTGAACAATAACAAAGATGCTAATTGGTTGAGAACAATCGTATGAGTGATGTTCCGTGCGCCACACGTCTGAAAATTTTCGCCCATGTATCATTCCAGCCACAGAGTAGTAACATATCTTACTTCTCTGTGATTCCAGCTACATCGGAAAGAAATCAGTACCTACAAGTATCATCGGTCTTTAAAATAAACAATCGTATAGAAGGTATATTGGTTCCTGGGAATATCGGATGTCGATGTCATCGTAAGTCGAGGTCCCACTGTATAGCCAAAACAAGGGTTTAAAAATTATAGTTGGAAAGCACACTTTCACCAAATCTTGAAAGATACTGCATATTGGACTCTTTCACTAGGATATAAAGGGGGGAAAAATTCACCTGCTATACTTAAAAAAAAAAAAAAAAAAAAAAATTCAATAGAAATAATCCATGCAACACACATGAACGTGGTAGTAGAGGAATTTAACCAAAAATATGAAGCATCGAGTTGAGAAAATAATTAAATACTTAAAAAAAAAAAAAAAAAAAGATTAACTGCAGCCATTATCAATCCACTGCAGGATGGAAGCCTCCTCAACAATTTATGTTAAGGAAAATGAACCGTAATCTGTCACGCTGGTCCAGTGCGGTTTGGTAGATTGACCGTATTTAGCAGTCAGGGGCTTGAACCCTGGTCTACCTAAAGAACATGCACTCCCACTCCTACCCACTCGGCTATGGAGGCCTCTACATAACCGATTAAATACTTAACATATTATTTAATACAATATTGAAATACCGGTGCAGAACCATTACATTGCAATTAGCACAATGGCTATAATCACACTCCTTCCATACCATTTAGAAAAGGCTTTAATTTGACTCCTACATGGTTTATCTTCCAGGAACTCAGGTTTCTGTCCAGCAAATGGGCAGCCCGATCAAATAATGCATGCTGTTTCAGACACAAGATAATGACTTATGACTTAGTGACTTTGCTAGTTAACACACACACACACACACACACACACACACTAATATGAAGTATGCAAATATCAGATAATAGGAATAATAATGCTTACATATGAAAGAGACAAAGCAGCATTGTGCACATTACAGATCACACATTATTGTTATATTTTTAAAAATTTAATGGCATTATTCAAAACAGGATAATATTAATGATTGGTAAAAGTGTTTGAAGAATGAGATGATAGAAAAAATTGTTTTATAGTAATCAGTTTTTTCTTTTCATTGAATAATTTAATTTGAAAAATTAAATTATATGATGAAAAGTAATTGCTTAATTGTATATAGCTTGTTAAGTAATACCAAAGTTAATCAGCACATTAGTTTTAGGATTTTTTAACATAAAGAAAATGTTTGCATTAATTTAGCTTTTGTTTCCTTTTTTTTAATACAATACCCATAAATTTTAACATTGCTCTTGACACCTTGTGGCCGAGCTGGAAACCTAGGGGAGAAAGCAAATACCAGAAATTCAGGTATGATCTTAGGTAAACTTCATGTCTAAAACCATGTTTTTAAATCATACATACTACACGAAATTAAAATAATTGAACAAAATGCCCTCCCTTTAAAATCTTGAACACCTTGGAAGGACTCATTGGATTCACAAAAGTAGTACAGTATCTGTGACTAGGAGACAGTGGTAGAGATAACAACTTCAGCATAATGAGAGAAACTGTCAGGGACAACTATCTTTGAGTTTCTGTTGAAATTACACCTCATTGCACTTTATGCTCATTTGGAGGAGTGATCCTCTAACGGTATCAGAGGAAGACAGCAGAAATTCTCCCATTGAGAAAGGATACACCAGATAATTCTGTCCTTTCTCAACTATTAAGGAAAATGCACACACAAAATTGTAAACTCCATGTTGAAATTTAAAAATCATGATTTCTCAAGATGATGTCCTTCGTGCAATATATGATCTGAACCCTGACCCTCCATACACCCCAGAGTCCCAAGGAGCTAAGGGCTGACAATCACACAAGTAATTTTTAAATGATTAGTTTGGAATTTATTTTGTTCATAACTGAACAAAAGCAGCGTAATACAGCCATACTGTTTTGACTAAATCCCCTGTAGAATATGCAATCTGGTAGTGAACCAACTCACAGTCAAGGCTAAGGCCTCTACAGAAATAGCCACAAGAAATGTAGTGAGTACTACTGCTGTTTCTATACTCATTTCTTATTTTGGCATACAAAGCCTGAAAAGACTAATATACATTTTTCTACTGCAATTCAAAATTGCGAAGTACAGAGTTTGAATGCAGCAACGCTATATGTCGATATTTATATCAAATGAGTGTTGTCATCACAAAATTAATGGATACAAAGTTTGCTAACACAACTAGTTGGCCGTAATAACACTGAAAAGATGACTACCTCATTAACCCTTTTGTTTGTATGTAAGTATATACACATTTTTCAAGGTAGTTTCCAGTAACATTTCAAAATACTTTACAAATCTTCCAGTAAGTGCTGCCATCTTTTATCTATGTTTCTAAATAATTATAAACACACAGCCAAATATTCCTCAAACCTACCAGAATGCATGAAAATCACAAGATGGGGAACTGGTTACAAGCAGCTATTATCATCTGACATGAGACCAACCATATAGCTAGCAGTAGCCTAATGCACTACCCCTTCAAGCTTGTGTCGGCAACTCCCTCCCCACCATTTCCTACTCCCAGTCAGCAGTCCTGGTGCTAGGGATGCCCAAGTGAAGCACTTGCTACAGGCACTGCCTAAAATAGGTGCTGTAAGATGCACTACTGCATATATATGTGTGTTAAGATACGTATGAATTAGCATCACAAAAGCTAGCGCCAGCCCTGCCAATCAGCGTACTGCTCCTGTGACAAAACTACAACCCAGTGCATGTGTCAAACCCACTACCACAAGCTGTGAGGTTATCGTGTTGACAGCAAATCTACCTAAGACAAACAGTGATCATATAAAAAATGCTAGGCAAAATTCAAATAAGGATATAAGCACCTTTACACCCTTCCCTCCCCGTTCAGTGATGCTGAATCCCCCCCCCCCACACACACCCAACTGTCTAGAGGCCTTTTTGTATCCTGTAAACATTCAGTAGAAATCAAACCAGCAGTTGACCATGACCTACAGATCAGAAAATCAAGAAAGAAAAATCTTTATTGCAATAATGATGATGATGATAATACAATTCGATATGTTGCAATGTATGGCCACCAGGCTAGTAATAATAATACAATATTATACAATGTAATTAACAGTAATAATACAATATAAATAGAGCATTGATATATAAAACATAGGAAATGCATATG
This sequence comes from Mastigoproctus giganteus, assembly GCF_048544385.1. Classification (NCBI taxonomy): domain Eukaryota; kingdom Metazoa; phylum Arthropoda; class Arachnida; order Uropygi; family Thelyphonidae; genus Mastigoproctus; species Mastigoproctus giganteus. The sequence goes on from NC_143582.1 coordinate 20,936,822, forward strand.
TGGAAGTAAACTCCAAGTTATAATACAGTTATTTACAGTACAATATATAAAGAAGATATTGGCAGAAACAAATAATTTCATATACATATAGTAATATAAACAGGCAACGTTCTTTGCACTGAACAGAAGTAGTTAATCTATCATTACTAACTGTCATACTGAATGTTAGTATGCCATCTTCACATCAGGTGGTATTGTTGGCTTGCGGCATTAAGACAAGCTTCGAGGGGAAGGATCAGGGACAGGAAAGTACAATTCAAGGATGATATGTCTGTATTCCCTGTCAGAAGCGAACTTATTAAGGTCAGCATCCAAGGACTGGGCACATGAAAGAACAACTATCAGAACAATTTCTTGAAGACCAAACCAATACCTCTTTTAGAGCTGTGTGATATCCAATACTGTAATTATCCTCCACATGATCATTCAAGCCAACTGGGCTAGCCAGGTGGGTCAATTGCCTGCCTGGCAACCCAAAGGTCGCGGGTTCGAATCCCACCTCGGGCTACTGCAAAAACCTTGGGAGGTGCATTATGGCCACAGAAGCCGATGCGCCAAAAAAAAAAAAAAAAAAAAAACATGATCATTCATTTAAGTTAATTACTACTGTAAGCCAAAAAAGCTGTCTATAGCATGAACCAAAGTTCATCACCAAATCAGTGCAATCCTGATAAGTCACAGACTTATCAGGATACATACAGTTAGTCAAACGAGATATATTCTGTGCCCATGATTAGCAGAGCCAGCAACTCTGCTGCCTGGGATCTACAAACCGACTAGAATCAGAAAACAGATCCTTCATAACCCAGTCTAGACTGTTATAATTACTAGACTAACAGCATCCAAATCTTGCAGACAACTGAATGCTAAACCAGTACTGACACAATTGTACTCCTTTGAAAGTTTTCTCTTAAGATATTCAAGGGCTCCAGAACAGAATAGAATACCCTTTAACAGCTGTTCTTATTGTGAAGTATGGTAATATGTTTATCAGAAACATGGCTTAAACTTAACCAGGAATTACTGTGTCAGCTAGATGCTCAGCACCCTTCAAATCAAGAACATACTCTGGGAGAGGAAGCATAACTCTTGCTATTAAGCAATACTAGACTGCATCTTATTCATGCTGCTTCCAGTAACTCACCATTCTAAAAAGCCTTGATTCAGCAAAATATAACACATCACTAATAGACCTTGTAATAAATTTCACCAGTGGCAAATAGATAACAAATAGACAACACGCCTCTGCCATCTTTTTCACTGCTATTCTTATCCCCTTCGTATTCATTTGCTGTTGCAATGATTATCTCGTGCAGGGGCGGGGGGGGGGGGGGGGCAAAACAAATAAAATGGTGAAGGTTGAGGACCTCACATGGGTTCTTGCAATAAGTGGGTCACAAATACAGTTCCCTACTACTAATTACATATTTTAAAATTGAATTTAATTTTTTCACATTTTATAATTAAATACAAAATTCAAGTAACTATTAGATAGCACTAATAATATCATATTATACAATTATAATAATGTTAAATACTGAAGAAGGTACATAAAAACTTCATAAGAAAGCAATACAGAAAAATCAAATATTACTAAAAATGGATAATTTCAAAAATCAGTGTGAACCTATGCTTTGTGATATGCCAGTTTTAAACTCTGGGAATACATAATACTTGGGGCTACTTACATGGTCATGGGTCACCTTACAGGCTTTGGGTTAAACACTCATGATCTAGTGTATCCAAATGATATCAAAATGCTGACAAATATCTCCTTTCAGCTGGTCCACCTGTTATAACTTGTACTATTAATGAAAACTTTCAGACATGTAAGCTTTTTGCTTAACTTTGGGCTTGCTCTAGACTGAGCAAACCAACAGTTATTTATTCTTGCTAAGGAAAAAAAAAACAATGTAACCATCAGTTGGAAAGTCATTGGATCAAAGAATCATCTTTGATGTCACTTTGATCCAAAACTCAAATTTTGTGACAATATTAAGTACTTCCTAAAGCAGTTCAATTACTTATGATGGAGAGCACCAACTCATCTACATCACTGACAAGGAAACAACTAGTAGATACCTATAGACTTTGGTATTTCTTGTGTACTACAGAAACTGGGACCTCAGCTGTCCCTCATTGCAAAGACTAATATTTGAGTCTGACTACTGAACCATAAAATGGGCATCCAACGAGAAATAGCTATCTACCCCAGATCAGAACCACTGATATGGCCCAACAAATACCTATTTGCCACACCTCAATTATAACAGAGTACCCATTTGCCACACATCTTAACAGAGTACATGTTCACGATGATGATATTAAATGGCTTGACAAAGATCTTGAATATCTGGGACATTGTGAGTAGCACATTCTCCATCTTTAAGAACAAATCTACACTCATATAAAAACATAACTGCCTCAGCAGCTTTTGAGATTGATTTTACTAGCTCAGATACTTCAAATAATGCAACTTCTGCAGTAGATGGAAATTAACAGTTAATTTCCTTCTTAATTTCCACAACAGTTAATTTCCATCTTATGATGGAAATTAACTTGCAGAAAGTACTGGCGACTTGTAACAGGATAGCTTTTACATACTCAGAGCAGTAATGCATATTATATAAGATGTGAATCAAAATTATCCATAATGAATAGAAATGAAAATAAATTGTTAAATAACTAAGTTTACTAAACTAACTTTTAATCAAGTACAGTATAACAAAGAAATCTCAATTGCTGTGATCAGTATGAAAGATTTTATCACCTACAATTAAATTTGTAGATATTTATTTTTTTTTGAATACCTAATTAATCCCTTGGTTATTTTTCTACTTCAATGAGCTGTTAAAATTGTGAAATCTGTGAAGTATTACTTTAACTTCCTAAGCAGTGGTTGTTTTCTGTATCATTATTGTAATATCACCACGATGAGCAAAACTAATCATATATTGTAACTAGATTACTAGTAATTGTACATAACTAGTAATAAAAGTTACTGGTATAAAAATGTAAGAGTTACAAATGCTAATAGGATCAGGATTGGATGAAATGAAACTGTACTACAGTGGTGGACAAAAAACTGCATCACCTTAAAAAAAAGTAACATTTGTAGTGAAATGCATGTGATATTGTTTGATTACAGTCATTTTGTTGTCGCAAAGCAAAGGCATTGTGTCAGATAATGCTTCTATTGCATCAGACAGTAATTGCAAGGTATTGCATCAGCCGTTTCTATAAATATGGCATTGGAACGGTATAGATGCTCATTATTATCTTGTTTTGCGGAGGTGTAAGCATGGCTCCATGTGTTCATGGCTCCATGAGCACATGGACACACCAAGGGAAAAAAGTGTAGCTTTTTCTTTGTCCCGGGAAGGGCTTTCTAAGTGTGCTATCACTGATAAAATAGGCTGTCACCAGTATCCCGTGTACTGAAATTAAAGTGGGAAACTGATGTGATGTGAAGAGAAGACCTGGATCGGGCTGTAATAAGAGTGACTACGCCTTCCCAAGATCAATATTTGAAATGGCTATGCCTTTGTAATCCGACCTAAAACTGGACTTTGATATGCCGTCTGGTGTTGAAACAAGTGCACGAACTACCAGAGACTGCTTTTGGAATGTGGTCTGCGTGCCTATTGGCCCAAGAAGAAGCCTTTGTTGACCCAACAAATGAGGAAGAAGCGACTTGCTTGGGCCAAAATATGTGTTTCATGGACAAAAGAGCAGTGGGACACCGTCATCTTTTCTGACGAATCAAAATTCAACTTACATAGCTTAGATGGGAAGCAATATGTCAGAACACAAAAATCTGAGGCATACCATCCTGACTGCATTACACCAACTGTAAAGTTCCTTGCTGGTCAGATGGTCTGGGGATGCATAACAAGCAAAGGGGTGAGGGCGAATTAAGTTTATTAACAGAACTGTGAATGCAGAAACCTACACTGCTGTCTTGGAGGAGTGTCTGAAACCCGTTATTAGGGATCACCACACAGACATCCAAAACTACATTTTTCAACAGGACTCAGCACTTTGCCACACGGCAAAATTGATAAGTTTTATGCTATTTAGATTTAATGATGAGTTTGTCTTGTCTCACAAGACTTAAAACATACACCAGTGTTTTCCCTCGTTTTTCTCCCTTAAGGTGCAGTCATACCTCAGAAATGCTGGCATTACAGTGTTGGACTGGCCCAGCAGCAGTACAGATTTGAACCCTAGTGAAAATTGCTGATACATAATGTCGTCTAAAATTGCTCAGAAGAGGCCAACAAGTAAGATTCAGCTGCAGAAGAGCATTGTAGGGGTGTGGTACCAAAAAATTGGTCAACCGTATATCATATTAACTCTATGCCAGACTGTTGCAAGGCTAATTGCACCTCGAGGAGGAACAACAAAATATTGAGGACTTATTTTTCTGATTTACAGTACATAATACTATTATGTTAACTTGTCATTTCAGTTTGTACATGTAAATACAATAAAATGTATGTTTGGTTGTCATGATTGGCATTTGCGTGATTTCTCATATTTCCATTAATTATGCATTTTACCCTTTGGGAAGATATTTATGGCAATTAGGTGTATCAGGTGGAGTCTTTTTATTGGATTTCATTCACAGAGATATATATCCCATCTAACAAATGCATTTCGAACATTTCTGCAACCCACAATGCAGTGCAATACACATTATTTGCAAAATTCATAAGTGGTGCATTTTTTTTGTCCACCACTGTACAGGCAAAAACTGATTCTAGCATTGTAGGTAATCAAAGCAGCTTAATACAGTGAAGGCAGTAAACCTGAACTGCTGAGTACAACCTATATATACCAAATCCACTTCAGCCCCTCACAAGCAGTGTGTAGAGGAACATGAACATAACATTTTGTGCTGTCCAAAATATAAAGGAACCATTCAGCCTACTGTAAAGTGTGCTAGATGCAAACAAGGGAAAGTAAAAAATGTAAAACTGAGACAAATATCAAGAACCAAAAACAAGTGATACCACTACTACACCTGTAGTAGTGGTGAAATAAACTGGCCTGTAGTGGAATTTCCATAACATTCCCCCTGAACATTATCAGTATTACTATTAAAATGGCAAATACATTTCAGTACTATTATAATATTATCTAAGCATGCACACACACACACACACACTCTTCACCTTCGGAGATAACTTACTGTAATGTTCTACAACATGCTATCCAAAAGTAAACTTTGTGAGATTCTGCCTTCTGTTATTCCTTATGATTTATATTTGTGTCCCCTGGTTTCTGTCTCTCCTGCCAGTCAACTATAGCTCCATTCATTTTGTTAATTCCCTTGAGGTATCTTCCTTGTCTTTATGACAAGGGAAGAGCACTAATCATTGTCTTTATGATGACAGGTCTTGAAGGTGCAACCTCAAAGGTCATCGTCACAGAGACAGTGATTAGTGCTCTTCACCAACCTAGTGTACAACTGCTTTGAACCTTCTCTAAAAATCCTGCCTTTTCTATTTAAGTGCAATCTCCAGACCTGAACACAATACTCCAAATGCAGTCTCACCATCTTTTATAGAAGAATGAAGACATGCTCCCTATTTTCAGAGGTCTGATAAATCATTATTAGAGCACCATGTGCCTTCCTGACTACCTGTTTATACTAATGGTAAACTTAATGTCTGATTGTGCCATGATCTCTTTTTCATCCTGAACCACCTTAATGCCCCCCCCCCCATACACACACCAATGTAAATTATTCCTGGGTTATATTCCATGACAGTATAGTGAATTTCCTACTTATTACTCGTATGAACAGGTTCAAATCTCATTGAAGACTGGATGAATTCTTAAAAGCCCCTTCAATCAGTGCTATAGTAAGCTAATCTCAGGACGAAGGAGCAGGGATTATTCCAGGTGTTTAACCTGCACAATTTGCAAAAACATGCACTTGTAGAGATGTAATAGCTGCCACAATATGGCTTAAGCTGCTTATCGTCATACTCCTGAGTTTGCTGTTTACCGGGTGGAAAATCATTAACTGCGTAATAGATGACTTGCTTCTTTCTGAAGCCTAACTCAGAAAGATTACTATTATTCAAGGCATGATAGATTTGGTTTCGTGACTGACTTCAGATCAAGTGTTGACTCAAAATCATCGTTTTGCAGGAGAAAGAATAACATATTACCTGGCTGTTCAGGACCAGATTAGTGTGCTACTATTAAAACATAATTACTGACTTCTTAAAAAAGATTATTAAGTACTGATTGAAGAAGTCTAAGAGGTAGTGTTGGTTAACAGAATGGCGAGACAGACCCACTGTTTCTGAGAGTTCCATTGATAAGGGTATTGCAGAAGATATGCTCCTAAAATAATTTAAAAAAAAAAAAATTAATAAAATACCAAATAACATAAATTTACCAAATGTCATTTAATTCAAATTTAGCTGTACCTAAAAATGGAGATGAAAACCAACCAAAACCCATGACCAACAAAATAAAAATAAATAAAATAGACTGACCATTATGCCCCATCTTGTTGGCGCCTCCATAGCCAGGTGGGCAGGAGCAGTAGTGCATAGCACACGCTTCTTGATTAGACCGGGGTTCGAGCCCGTACCTACCAAATACGGAGGATGCGGCAGGTCAGGGAATGACCACTGCATATTCCCAGCCCGATTAAAGGGTGAGGGTTGGCATCAGGAAGGGCATCCGGCCGTAAAAATTGCATGCCAAAACAATAAAAACGCTGACCCCACATAATAATGGGAAAAAGGTGAGGGGGGAAAAAAATTATGCCCCATCTCAGAGGACAAGGTTAATAATTTGAAAAACATAAGTGCACATCAATTAATAAAGAGGATATATCCTCTTTATTAACTGATAAAGGATATATTCTTATTTAACTGAGACTTTGTCAGTTCTTTGGATCTGTTCTGTTATGAGTTTACAGTGCATGAGGGCCACCATTATTCAAATCCATTGCATTTTTTTTGGGTCAGTCGGTGTTAGTGGTTCGGTGATTTTTGGATTGATATAGGGTTCGAAATGCAGCGATTCCCTGACTGTTGTTGGCCTTGTGGTCCTCCGACGAGATGGAGGACAGTATAATAGTCAGTCTATTTTATTTATTCTTATTTTCTTGGTCACATGTTGTAGTTGGTTTTCGTCTCTGTTTTTAGTGATATTTTGCATAATTTGGAATTGGTGCTATCCTCCCAAACACCACTAAATATATTCAATTGACATTTTGTAAATTTATATTATTTGGCAATTTTATTAATTGGCTTTTTCTAAATTATTTTAGGAATGTTCCTTCTGCAATACCCTTATCTTGATCCCCCTTTTTTACTTCATGTATTGGTTTATTTTTCACTCTACCGGTTTGCCATGCTACTTGGCACTTGTTTCATTTACTTTATTTTTATTTAAATTACACACGCACGCACCCACACACAGTAATATTGAAAGTGTATAGGACATTATTATGGTCATAGGGTTTGTTTGCTTTAGCAGCGTCCCTGGTCCATAATACTAACTTGATTTCTTTTTCACTCCACTCTACTTCCCTTCATGGTTTATTTTCTTATAGTTATTATATATATATATATATATAAATATATAAAAGTATAAAACAACAGTGCATAGAATTAATAAGTATAGATCAGTATTGTGTTCTTTGTGTTATAGCAATGAAGTTAATGTCTTCCATGATTGGTGTCACTAAAGCAACCAGTGGATCATCATATGGCAGAAGTTCTCCTCGTGCACCATCATCTCCTGTTAGAAATGGTAGGATGGCTTCACAGTTAGAAAATGAGCAGCATATTTCTAATAATTCACAAGAACATTTTGAAAAACATAAACACAAGTGCACATCAGTTAATAAAGAGGATACTTGTGTTAAAGATGTTAAAGCAGGTGGTGACCATATTGACATAACACCTATTAATGGAGACTTTAGATTATAGCATTATTACTATATTATTAGTGAATTTATAGTTTGTGGAAATTCTTAAGTTTTAAAATTAATGAACTTACTTTGTGATACAAAATATGTGATCAAAATGTTATCATAAATCACCTTGTGTAATATTTCTGTTGGTAGAGGTCCATTTAAATTACCGAAATGTTGTTATTTCATTTTTGAAGATATTCTGAAAGCTATCCAGTAATGTTAGCTGTTTGTCAAACAGACTTTTTTTTTTTTTTTTCTTTCTTTTTTGGTATTTGGAATATAACTTCATAAAATACCTTTTATATAAGTCTGCAGAGGTTACTGTATCATTATTATATATAGTATTTTATAATGTTCTGACGATAAGGGACCACTAGGAGTTTTCATTCTTTTTTGATTGTGCAATAAGAGAAGCAAATTTTTTTTTTTATATTATTATTATTATACCTTTCTGGTTGAACTAAAATCCAAGCATTGAGTGATTCCGAAACTAATTTATTTTCTATAAACTGGAGTTTAAAAAAAAAAAATCTAATATTACTGTGAGTACAAATACTGAAACTACATCTTAGAATGCAAGATAAATTTATATAATAACATGCATTTTTAAAAATTATATATATATATATATATATATATATATATATATATATATATACTGGATGTTGAAATCTGGAATAACAAGCATATTTCAACAAATATTTCTTTTCAGTAAAATACTCGTGGTATTTAGTTCTTTCATTCATGATTTTAGACAATTTTAGAATCTTTTTGAAATAAACATAGGTGGTACCTGTTATTATATTAGTTCAGCTTCCAAGCCTTTAGAGATTTTCTTGGTGAAGTTTATTGGGTTAAACAGTATTGGATCCAGTAAGAACAGCTCAAAAACGATTTCCTTAATGTATAAATGCATTTTTTTCTATTAACAGGATCCTCTCAATAAACTTACATTTTTTTTAAAATGTTATCCTGTCATTTTATATTTATGCTTCATGCATCACAGTAATTTGCATTCTGAAAGTGTTTTCTAGTTTAGCTTTGTGATCACTCTGCATTTCTTTTGTCTTTTTGTTCAGATCAAGAGAAAATATTAAGTGTTGTAGTAATAAAACAATGGGAATTTAGTTATGATTTAAAGAAGTGAAATAAGCATTTATTCATGTTCCCACTACCACACATGATAAATGAAATGTGCCAACATTTTGTTGAGTTTTTCATGATGGTCTGCTGTTATGGTGCTCTAAGTATTTTATATTCTAGGTTGAGTTTGAAAAAAAAGTTCAAAACTCAGTTTGCGAGTCTTACCATAAAAGACACTTTTAATTATTTCATTTGATATTTTTCTAAGATACTCCAAAACTGCAGTATTTTTGTAGATATATAACATTGCTACTTTACAGAAGATAATTCTTTACATTTTGTGTAATTGGTGTGTGTCACCAAATTTTTTATGAAAATTATATTTATTCAGTTTTATTATTTTTGTCTAAAGGTATAGTCAGACCTTTTTCCTCTCCAGAAAAAAGCTCTGTTATCATGCACACCATAATATTTCAGCAAATAGATTGCTTTACACATTCCATTTCATGTTGAATTGTACTCCAGGGTATATTACAAGACTGAAGGAGATTTGCTTTTTTGCTCAATGAAACTGCTTATTTGAATCACTACTAGTCTGAAGCCAGTGAGCATATAAAGCAGTCACGATATAAAAAGGAAACAAGTTCAATGTAGACAAACATAGCCCGTAGTTAAAAAACAAAGCTTATAGTTCTTGTGAAGTAATGGGACTAGAAATGTTTATCCTGAGGGCTCTTTTATAATGACTTACCATAGAATTATTCCAAATATTAGTTGACAAAACTCTGCTTTTATTAACAAAATAATTGGGGCGGTCACTAAACTGCAACCAAAAGTGAAAATGATGTAGAAATATGTGCACTTAAAATGTAGGCTGGGTTCAGGTAATTATCATTTCAGTTGAAATATAAATCACAAGGGAAGAACCAACATTATGACATAGCTCTAATGTAAATTCATTGATGTACAGAATAATTGAAATGAATATTTATTGACAGTTATTTTATTGTTGCAGTTAGCTCCACATAGTTACATTCTATGAATGTTGTTGACTTCGTGTTAATTGCTGTTAGGGTAATGAAGCTCATTCTGCTTCTTTTTTTTTTTTTTTTTTTCAGTCTTATGACAAAACTGAACTGAATATTCTAAGCTTATTTCCAGTTAATTATGCAGATTCAGAGTTAAAGTAACATTCCTCTTTCTTTCTCTTTTTTTTTATATATATATATATATATATTTTTTTTTTTTTTTTTTTTTTTTTTTTTAAGTTTACTTAGGGGCTCCTCTTTGCATTATAAATATTATGTCACCAGTATGGGCATATTGCATTATTCTTGTTTTAACAGGTCAGATAGCCAACACAGATACAGCAAAAAATAACAGATGCAAATGCCACCGGATAACTAATTATGTAGTGGAATTTCTGCCAGGCTTTTCTCTGCAGGGCAATAAGAAAAATAACAGAATTAATTTTGACATTTCTAAGAAGGGTATTATTCAAATTTATAGTTCAGCTTTTTTATGCTTCATAGTGGGTTATTTTTCTCAGCAATGGTTGTGTGGATTTTCATCCTACAATACAGCTATAGAATACACAATTTACAGAATATACTAATGAACTGAACTGCAATATTGCTTATTCAAGCAACCTGACTCACTATTTCATACTGTTTTTAACATTTCATGATGTCTGGAAAAAGAATTTTTTCCTGTATATTCAGTCTACAATATTTTGCCATACTTCTTAATTTTATTGTTTCTGTATTTTACGATGAACACACAACATTTAAGAATTCACTAATTATTTTGAGTTCTTATACATTGAATATATTTTCTTTGACTTATACAAAGTGAAATTTTAATGACTCGTCCATTATTGTACCCACTTGACATTCCAGTATAGTGGGCATACAGGCCTAGTAATGGTTCTATTACTAGGCCTAATTAATTGGTTCTATTTTATTTTTTTCTGCTAAACCTGAATGTGATTCTTTTATTGCACAGCTTCATATATTTTAAAAAAATAATTTTCTAAAATGTATTATTTCAATATGTACCAGCTGAGTAGGATTCTAATATTACACAATTACTGATGTGATATAAAGATGGTTTTTTTTTCCTCTTCTAATGTGGAAAACTTTTAAGGTTCAGAAATTATACAAGTTAAAAGCTTTTCAAGTGCCTTATCTACTCAGTGATATGAGATTACTATTAGTAGTTGTAGCCATAAATTTTTTGCATTTGAGGTGCAGTATTATTTAATATCACTAAATTAAATAGGTATAAAAACTTTTTATTTGATATACATTTTGGATTCTCCTAATGTGTGACTTTGTTAAGAGCCATACATTTAAAAAAAATGAAGTTTATACAGTTCTTGCAAAAAATATGTAATCTTACAGTTTTTTATATTTAAAGTAAGTTTTGGAAATCAATATAGTTTTGTACACTTTGCCTGTTTCATATGGGTAGCAAATAATATTATTGCATACAATAGTAGTCTGTACTATCAGTTTTTGCTAATCATACAAATTGTAATAATGCAAGTTTTGGATATTTACAGTAGAAATATAAGCAATGTTCGTTTTTAAACAAACGACCTTAAATTACATGAATCTGTAATATATTTTTGAGAAAGGATTAGATATGTCTGTGTGGCATATTCTGTATCATTTCATTTAAATTCACTTTATTCACCTTCCTTTACTATTCACTAACTGTTTAAACTTGGGTCATTATAGATCTTTATATATATTTCTTGATGAAGTTTACCAGTTTCTGATATATTTATGAACATTATATTTTATTGTAAATTTTGGACATTTTTGAAAAATGGAAATATACCATGCTTCTACTATATAGCATGTTTTATATAGCATACTATAATGTATATTCACTTCCAGGACATTATAGCATGTGTAGTACTAATCATAAATTAAAATGATTAGTATTACCTCCAAACATGCTCATAAACTTCATCTCATATACCTTATACATGGTTACAGTATTTTATATAGATAGTACTACAATAACCATTGAACAAAATGTGTTTTTAAATGTAGTAGCCATGTAATCCAGATTAGATAAGTTATTTATTTAATAGAGCAAAAATAGTGCAATTTTTATTCATATTTTTTATTTTTTCTTCAATTTCAGATAAACTAGAATATTTTGAAAGTAGAATTTCAGATTGCATTTTCATTATGGACTTTTGTATATCAGAATGTATTTTACCATTTATATATATACAAGTCAAAAGGGAATAGAGAACGTATAACTGAACCATGATATATAAAATATATTTAGTTTTAAATAATGATTTCAAAGCTAAATAAATAAGTCAAAAGCTTAAAGGTTGCATTGAATTAAAAAATATTAAGAATAATTGAAATAAATTAACTTGTCAGATTGCAAGAAGTGAAATTCAAAAAAATCTTCATTTTTAAAATTAAATTTTTTTTACATGTTTAGTTTTTTACAATCAATTTATAATGGAAATTAACTCTCTTTAGAAACTTTTTATACATATCCATTTACGGGAATTGTGTGGCTTAATATTCATGTGTGCTTCATTTTGTTTTCATACCTTATACGAAGATTGCTAGTAGTGGTATCATTATTTACATAGTGTTATAACAAACCATAGCTAGACACAAGATACTTTATCTAGTTTTTTTTTTTTTTTTTTTTTTTTTAATAATAATAAGTGCATTTGCAGTGTTTTTTGTACTTAAATAAGAAGGCAAATTTTTAGATATCAATTCAAAATAAAAAGAAACTCAATGGTACTTATTCATTTTGAGTGTTATCCATTTTTCATATAAATGTATCTTTTTTTTGTATAACTGCACATGCACTATCTTTTAAGGTATGTACTTGCATGTATTTTAATTTCAAAATGTAAACATTTATCATAACTTTTATATACATATGGCATACCATATACTAACAAGAAACTTTCATTAATGGTTTCAAAAGTAAATGTATGAAGAGCATTATTCATTTTACAGGAATAAAATTAATATAAGAGAAAACATGAGACTGTGTATAGAAATGTGAGATATTTCTGAATTAAGGCTATGTTAGATGAATTGATTTGGTGGTGGACTGTTACCAACACCTGACATTTTAGAAGCTGCTTTGTTCCCTTCTGTCGAGGCTTGAGGAATCTAGGTAGGAGGCTTACCAGCCAGAACTGACCACTGAAGTGATTAAACTTTTGGCAGCAAGTTGCAACTGGCAGGCTTCCCCTAGATTTGTCTAGCCTCAAAAGAAGGAAGCTTCCAAAATGTCAGGTGTTAATAATACCTTGCAAATCAATTTGTCTAAATTAGTCTTAGTTCAGAATGAATATCTCATTTTTATACAGTCTTGTGTTTCCTGTTGTACCAAATGTTAAGGTTCTTGAAGGAATCTGAAATGAATTAAGAGTATTTGTCATCTGCAAATAACAGGTGCTAGTTTAAGCACATTTATTTTTAACTGAGAGAATTTTAGCTTAATTTTAACTTGGAATTGTCATTTATACGCATAGAATCTTTGATAAAATTTGAAGGATATTATCAAGAATCCTAATTAAGTTTTAAATTAAAGAACTTTAAATTTTTCCTCAATTATTTTTAATTGAGAAAAAATTTTGCATTTATATCTCAGACAATAAGCTGTAAAATCTTTATATAAATTGAAAGCATACCCTCAATATTTTATACCAATTTTGGGTTCATTTTTATCAAAGATAATGCTTATATATTCAATTAATGTAAAATACCTGGGTTTTTATCACAACCTGTGATCAACTTAATATATACAGGTCGTTTTCATCAAACTCGTACATTTGCATATCTTCAGTTATACTTATGGGGATTACATGTAATTTGGGTTACACGTAAATCAGAAGATCAATGACAGGCAATACCACAAGTTGTGCATATGCAAAGTAACTCTTAACAGGAACACCATTCATTTCCTTAGTAAGCCATGGTTTAACCCTACATGCTCTATTGTGGAACTTTATTTTAAACTTAGTTCCTCTGCAGAAGTTAGTAATATAGGCAATATTTCAAGACACACAAATTATGAAGTAGGTGAAACAACGAAGTTAGTAAAGAAAATTTGGTGAGACTGGTTTTGTAACTGACAAACTGAATAGCAGCCAGCCTAAAATGTTGAATGCCACAATTGCAAAAACAGTCAGCAGCCAGTATAGCTGGAATGTTTGAAAGGTTAATAGACTACCTAGGTGATGCGGAACACTGGAAGGGTATTTCCAACAAGTTGATGCAACTGATAACGCTGCAGGTAATAAAATCTGTGTTTTAAGATCATGATTTCTACAATCACATGATATTCAAACTCTGACTACCAAGAGGTGGCCTTGGCAGTCAGTTTTCCTTGCCTCTCCTGATTTTTTTTCTGTAGGGATATCTTAAAGAGCATTTGTGAATGATCTACACTTAGTTGAAGAACTAAAGCACGCCATCAGCGATTTAATCGCACATATTCACAATTAAATGCTTCATTGCATTGCCAAAAATGTCCTTGGATTTAAGTGCATTTGAATGCAGAATGGCGGACACTTCTAACATCTCTTAATGCATTATGATCTTATACAACAGGTCTACATGTTAATCAATTTATATGTTGTTCCCAAAAGTGTAGCTGGAGATATATGCAGCTGTGAGTTTATTAAGTCAAATCGGAAAGAAAATTTTTAATTTTCCTTCAAATAAAATGTGCTATCAATTTTGTCAAACATTTTCTGTTATAAAAGAAAAGCTGTGTATGTGTACAGTTCATTCAGATTTATGTCATTGTAATTTATTTGTATTGCATGTTTCTTTTAGCTTGAAAACATCAGAAATTTCTGATGAACAGCAGAAAACTAAAATTTGGAAAACATTTATACTTAAATATGTGCCTTGATAAATCAAGAATGACCAATCAACCATTTTGTAACTAGTTGGTCATTGCCAATTAAGAAAGAAAGGAAGAAAGCTGCTGATGTATAATTAATTGCATTTGTGAATAATTAAAGCTGTAAACTTCCATAAAGATATATGTATATACACGTGTATATGTATGTATACCTCTGTATGTGAGTGTGTGTGTGTATATATATAAATGTATGAAAAATGTACATTTGTATCCTAATATAGATGTTTTGGGGAAACAGAAGTTTCTGTACTTTTTTCCTATATTATTATGTACATTGAACTATGTATTTAGTATGAATTGAATAAAATTTTGTGTACTAAGAGTGTTTATTTTTTAGCTGTTGCTTGCTTATTCATTATAAATGAAATGATAGATTTAAATTTGCCAAGATATTTAAAACTTTCAATTTTTGTTATGTTAATACTATTTTTCAGAATAATTTAATATAATCAGTCTAGAATAATCTAAGTCGTCCTTTTGTTATGATTGCTGTTTTTCCTTAAAATACTTTTAATTTAAATAATTGGTGGGGAAAGATTTTATTATGAACAGAAAAGTTAAGGCAGCTGTGCATATAAGGAAATTTGAAGACAAGATGATAAAGAGAAATAGAGGAGAGAGATGAAAGAAATTAATGGATGGAGGGATGTAGTTCAAAACTAATTTCCAATATCATAGTGACTTAGGTGTGTTGGGTGTTCAATTAACTTTGTTTTTGGTAAAGTAGCTTGATCTTTACATATTGTAGATTAGTGTCGTTACTGTAAATCATATCCATAAGATGAATACCCCTCAACTAATTAATTTCAACTTATTTATTTATTTTATTATTATTTTTTTTTTTTGTGGAAAAAATAATTGGCTGTAAGGGATTCAAGTCATTGTAAATGTTTATATAATTAAATATAACAAAATTAGGGTTAAGAGTATGCATGACCTGCCTGATTAGTTGGTTAATTTCAACATAATACTTTATCTTGATCACTAGTAATTATACACTTGACCAAACAATTGGCAGGAGTTTCAGAACATGACAATAACAAATTTTAACTGTTGTGATGGGAGAACTGTAATAATTAGGAGTTAAATCTAAGTGAGCTCTATGCTTCCAGGAACCACAGTCTTCCATGGCAGTGTAGTGGTTTCATCACTTATTGTTGTTTTTTTTTTAGAGGTCTGAGCTCAGAAATGGTGCTAGCATTTGTGGTGCCCGAGGCAAACCCTTGTCACAGCACCTAATTCATTATCATATCTTAACAACATGCATATATATGCAATAGTGCAGCTAGCAGTGCCTATTTTAGGTGGTGCCTGTGGCAAGTGCCTCATTTGCACACTCATAGGGCCAGTCTGTGTTCAGATTCCATTGGTGAGTGAAAAAATATTCATAAAGGCCTTTTTATTTGGTGTTAGCTGGTAATATGAAAACAAACCTCTGATCTGACTTCAGAGCCAGACTTATGCCTAAGATGGGACCTGTAATTTAGTAGGTGCCATGAAACACAGCTCGTGTTTAGTTGTATTAATCAGATTAACTTTTGAAATTAGTGCATATCATTAAGTCATTTTAAAATGTTGATCTTATGTTTGCCATATCTTGAGATGTAAGATGGGCTAATCTTACTCAAGTGCAGAACCTTCACTGGCACCGGTGAAATACTGCCTCACCACCATCTGCAAAAATTCTTGCACCTCATGTTCAGATACATTCCAATAATATAGAGATCCATTCCTATAATTAGTGTGGGCCAGCTGACAAATATTTCACTCCATTGTTTCAGTCTCCCAAGCTTTCATGAAAAGGTTCATGTTTTATTTACAACACTACTTTTTCTCTCTTGCTATACCCAGGAAAAATTCAGACCTAGTATGGTTATAAATGACATTTAAAGGCAAGGCTAAAATCAACCTACTAAAAAAAAAAGCAATTATTTTAGGAAACTAGGTAGTTTACATCAATTTAAACAGCCATACATTCCAGGTTGTACTTCTAGCCATTCCTTGGTGATATATTAAATAATTAACAATGGATAACAAATAATTACAGTGGATATGCTTATTCTTTTGCTAGCCCCAGACAATTTGCCATGTAGAAGCCAGCTAAGTAACAAGGTGTTCTGAATTATTCTTGTCTTTCTTGGTGATTCCCTTCTACTTCTGATTCTTGTTCTCTCTCTCTCTCTGAGGGTAATTCAAAAAAATTTTTTTCGGCTGGTGCAGCATAAGCCTCAGGCTTCCTTGTACCATATACCTATGAGAATTCAGATCTAATACCACTGTTGAAGGTCATGACTAAAATCAGCTTTATAAAGAAAATTAAAAATTGGGTAATAAAATTTCTAATTTTGCAATCATACCTGACAGTGGAAATCTGTAAAAAAAAAAGTGAATTTCTCCTATCTGGTCAATGATGAAATAAAAAAATAAAATTTAGTGCAAGAAAATGAGGTAGCACTTTTCAAGTATTTTATTGTTTGCATCAGCAAGGTCAGAGATATGAAAATGGAGACCACATTTTTCCCTATTACATAAAATGATTATCCAAATGAGGAAAGCTGCACAAACTTTATACATCTTAACTTCCCAAACATCAGATAACTTACTAGGCACTCAGAAGTTTGTAATGGCATAACCAAATCTTTGAAGCATATTACAGATTTAACTTCCAATTTGTAAACTGCATTTTGGTTGTGAATATGGAAATATAAGGTATCCACAAACCTCTTTTACAAAACTAAATATTTCATGATATTGTATAATCCTGACACCACATTCAGATGATAGAGGATATCTTCAAGTTTTAAGAGTTGTTTGATTGGGCACCTTTAAGTTCTCTGCAGATGTCCCACTTATAAAACAATTCCTCCCAAATTCAGTTTAACCTATCCCTGTCAGTGTGGCCAATTGCTTCAAAAATTTATTAAGTTCTGTAATGGTTCCTGCCATAGATGTAACATACCTGGTCTTTTGTGAATCCTTAGAGAGTAAAATCTAAAAGAATCAGATCAGGGGATTGTGGTCTCCACAAAACTGGTCCTCTTCCAACCCACTTCCCAGGAAGCACTATATTCAGATTTACACAGAATTCTTTGTGGAAATTCTCTTATGTCCAGAACATGCCTACGACAGCAACTTCTTCAAAGGAGATAAGTCCATCCACTTTGTTACAACTCAAAAAGGCTATATTCTGTCTTAATTATAGTTTTGTGATTATGCTGCCATCTGCAGTGCACACATTTTCTGATTGATGAATAAAGACTTGATGACATCCTCTGTCATGTGGAAGTGGTTTTGGGTTTGTGTCATGTATCCTCTTCACACAGTAACATTTTAGCTTTGTAAAGGAGGTGTGTGGACACCCTGTATGTAAAAGGATTATGAGAAACTTTTATAATTTGAAAGTTTGATTTTGAAATAAGTTCC
The DNA here is from genome assembly GCF_048544385.1 of Mastigoproctus giganteus. NCBI lineage: Eukaryota > Metazoa > Arthropoda > Arachnida > Uropygi > Thelyphonidae > Mastigoproctus > Mastigoproctus giganteus. The sequence continues at coordinate 20,955,213 of NC_143582.1, forward strand.
AGAAAAATAAACAGCTTATGAATTTAGATATCTTAAAGTTAGTTTTAGTGCTGCCTAAGTAAAGCTTATTATAGCTATATTGGCAGTGAATGAGAAATACACTGAAAGATTTAGAATGCTATGTGATGTTCTGTAGCTGATGTTTTTATTAAAGAAAAAAAAAAAGTGATGTTACAAGAGGAATGTTTAAAAATGTTCTATTTATACTTCAGCATGACCACCAAGATCAGAGGAGTTTACAACTAATTTTAATAATATCAATTGTTAACTGTACTTATGTAGGCTTGTACCATGGTCAAATCAAACACTTTTTATTTTTTTGCACTCCTGTGCTATCCACTTGATTATATCAGGCTTAAGCATCATAGACATCTGCAACTACTTTTAACTATTAATGCTAAGGAACAGTAGTGTAGCTACCTTTTTCGGGCCCGGAGGCAAAGAACATACATGTTCAGGCCCCTACTTAATTAATGAAAATTGCAAAAACAGGAGACAGCCAAAAGACACCAGGCCCCTAAAGGGCCCGGGCCTGGAGGCAATTACCTTGCCTGCCTACATGGTAGCTATGCCACTGCTAAGGAACCCTCACTGTAACTGACTGTTTGACAATAGATGGGGTTGTATGGCTAAAAGATTACTTTATCAATGGCATTCTAAGTTGAATAAGATATACTCTGTTGAGGAACATTTGCTTTATGTATTATATTTCATAAAATCATTTTGGGTAGTAGTATATGATTTATAGATGCATTATAAATCTCAGAATATAATGCTGTAAGGAATGATCCACCCTGTGAATGGTGAGAATCTTGGTTGTATTTTATTGAATGTACATCTAGGTGTCTCCAGTAAATTAGACAAATTATTTTTTCCTGAATAAAATGGGGTGTGCTGCATGTATTTTTCAATACCAAGTTCAAAAATCAAATTAGATTTCTTGTAATGACCATACATTTTTTGTAATATGCAGTGCAGTTACTTTTTTAAAAGGCACCTTTATCCAGGTTTGTGTACAATAATTCTGGATATTTGCAGTGAAGGAAATGTAAAATATAAATATTAAAAAGTGAATCCAAAAACATTCAAGTGTATTAACTTGGTGGTATATAAGCCTTCCATGTGATGTGAGCTGTTATAAGGTGAAGCAAACACGAGTTCCCATACCATGCCTGTTACTTCCCGCAGCATAAGATTAGGAAGTGGGCTGCATTGCAATCAGAATGCTGCAGCCATACTTTTTTTTTTAATTTATTTACTGCATCCATATAAGTGTAATTCTCCACATGCATTTTGTCATAGGTGTGAATATACCATTAAGTTTTAAAAGAAAGCAATTGCTGCTTTATACTTTGTATTTTGGGTGACTTGAACAAATCTTGGATGGAAAAAGAGCAGTACTATTTGCGGTCCTGCTTTGGAGAGAAGCATGATCATGCTGCCAACTGCTACTTCTGTCTAACAAATGTAATGGAACAGAAAGCTAGAAAGGAAAACAGTTGAATATCCTGCCATGCAACCCGTATATGCCAGTGATGAGCATCCTGTTCATCAACTTCACATGATTCATAAATATAGACAAAGAGGTAGAAATAACATATCAGAGACTAGAATTCTGCAGTTTACAAGAACGCAAGCCACATTTCATCATTCAGCCTGAATTGAACAATCCTGTCCATGACTTAAATTTAACAAAAGCAGAAACTAAATATTTTGAGATTCACATTGAAAGACTGAAACATACTTATGAAAAATATGAGTAAATATTGCAATTGTTGAAAAGCTTAAATTCTTTTCGATCGGTGATACTTTGATATAGTAATATTATTATTATTATTAGCTATATGGTGCAAGGAAGCCTGAGACTTATGCTACACCAGCCAAAACTCGAGTTACCCTGAGAGAGAGAGAGAGAGAGAGAGAATATGATGATATCCAGCCGAGGACCCTAGGTGTGCCAAGCCCACACTCACTGGACGTGAGCCCGTGGGGTAGTTTATATAGGAGAAATACATATTAACAAACATATTGACAAATACATATCATATAACAAATAAATACTATGATTGATTGAGTGATAAAAAAATGTATTTTAATTGTAGTTGAATATTTTTCTTTTACTTTTTGAAGGAAAAAATGCTATACTACACATTTCGTTTCAAGTTGTCCCACTTACCAATTTTCAAAATATGGCCATGTCGTTGAGAAAGGATGGTTACGGGATAGATGTGTGGAAGTTTGCCTCTAGTCAACAGGTGGTTGCTTGTTGGAACAAACTTCCATCTGTTGTGGTGATTTGAATAAATTCAAGGAAGAACTTGACAATTTTTTTAGAAGGATAGGTGAAGTGTGTAGGGGTTTTTTTTTGGCTGATGCTTTATAAGCTTGCTTATTTGTAATACTAATATTAAAACTACTGGCCCAATCTTGATATATCCAAGATACGACTGTGCATGAAAATCCCAGAAAGGTTAAGGGTCCATCATAAATCTGGCACCAACTACCATGCCCTGTTCAAAGTCACTTAAATATTTTGACTTGCCCACTCTCACAATGAATTGCACATATACAGCATGTGTACATAACTGCCCAACATGGTATGAACACATGGTGCTGTTCATAACCATGTTATGAAACTTAGCAAAGGGGAAAAGTTATTGAAAGAAAAATTATAATTCCTCAGAACGGTTTTTTAATTTCAGAATACACATACAAGTACGGTTAATATATAAATATAAAGAGCTTTCGGCTGAGTGGACAGCCTTCTTCAGTTAGAAAATATATTAAATTGGCAGTTGGAATGGAGATGTGCACTGTCAAGATGGTGCGTGAGGCGCATGGCTAATTGTTTGAGGTTGAAGTTTGTGGCTGTGACGTATGGTGGTGACGTATGGACAGAATTATTGCTTCTGTGATGGGGTTAACTTGACAACCACTGTTCCTGTTCAAAGAGGTATCCGAGCATTTTATGTTTAACGATTCCAACCAGGTGCGCCTTAGGTAATGGTGGGACCTGTCCACAACCACGACATTGCGGTGTGGGTCAGTGTCGTGGTGGGTCGGCCAGACATGCTCGGCGATAGCTGAGTGTTCCACATCTGCCAAACGGATTGCCCTTTTATGTTCTGAGAGACGTTTCTCGAGCCGACGTCCAGTCTCTCCAAAGTAGCAGCTAGTGCAGTCACGGCAAGAGATGCGATAGACCAAACTGCTCTGCAGAAGGGTGGGGACAGGTGTTTTCACGTTGGAAATGAGAGAACGCAGTTTCTTGCATGAGAATTGGATGCACTTTATCCCATGTGATTTTAGGATTCTACCGATCCGTTGTGACAGATTGGGGTAGTATGGGATAAATGCCCTCGTGGATGACTCGCCACTGTTGGCGTTGCTGTTGGTCGTCACGTTGTCGCGTGCCTGTAGGTCACAACTGTCAAGGATGTTGATGGGATAGCCCCACCTCGTAAAGTCCACTTTGACCCTGGTGATCTCTGTGCATCTTTCACCTGCGGAGCTAGGTGTGTCCAGGCGCGAGTTAGCAAGGTTCGGGCAGTGGTGAGGAGGTGACCCTGTGTGTGTGCTGACCGAAAGTTGGTAAATTGGCCAGCACACATAGGTTTACAATAAACTGTCGTCTTCAAACATGTGTCTTCGCGCCGGACGAGGGTATCTAGGTATGGTATGGTGTTGTTCGACTCCAGCTTGATCGTGAATTTTATGAAGGGCAATAGTGAGTTGAGGAAAAGTTTGAACTTAGCACTCCATTTCATGAAAATGGCTATGTATACCTATGAACTGGTATACATAGCTGATTAATATCAGTTATATAGAGTGTTTCAAGTAATAGTCATCAGTTTTTATCTTGCTTATTTTTAGGTTTAGGCTATTTGCAACCTTCTTATATAAATTAAGTTATTAGTACTTGCAAGGTTCTTGAGAACCTTGCAAGTACTAAACATGGATTTTAGTGGCTAGGTAAAATTTACCCCATATAAATGTTTCCAATATGTTTAAGAATAGGGAAAGTAGATTGAAACTAAGATAGCATATGAAAATGGTTTGAAAAGAGCATTTGCTTTTTTTTTTTGTGGAGACTATACATATGAGCTTGATTATTATAATTAATTTTTTTATTTACTTTTTATAATGGAATTCTTGTTGCATACACCTAAGTTTAATATTTAAATGTATTTTTTAAATGATCTATCAGAATATATTATTTCTTGCCTATTTCTCAGTTAATGGCTATCTCTTCCTATCCCATACATATATTTTGGGATTTACAGGTTCCTAACTTAATGGTAAATACATTTATTTTTATCCTAGGAGCCTGCCAAAATTTCAAGTTTTCACATGTGTGCAGATGGGTTAATTAATTTAATTATATTCTATTATTGTTTTAATCGTTGTTCTTATAGTTTTAATATAAAACTTACAGACATTTATAGGTTTAGATAACAACTAGTCATACTTTTAAAATGAATTATAAATTAAGTTATTCTGTGTACTTTTTTTTTTTAAACTCATTTGGTGTTTGTGGCAAATTGGCATCTATTAATAACTGAGGAAGGTCTTATTCAAGTCAATATTAAAAACAAGTTATCATTTATGATTTTTGTAAGAGGTCTGTATGGAAGAACAGAACATAAGAAATAACTGTTATAACAGTACAAGTACTAATAAATCATACTGTCACCATTACCAATCCCTAAATCCATTATACAATGACATCAGGAAGTTGCTGAACATTATTATTATGACCTCCACCGAGTCCAATATCTGATACAAGTCTACACAATGATGTCTCTAAGAGTTGAGTTTTAATGAAGTAAGAGCAAAGGAGTTTGGGGTGACTTGAACAAATCTTGGATGGAAAAAGAGCAGTACTATTTGCGGTCCTGATTTGGAGAGAAGCATGATCATGCTGCCAACTGCTACTTCTGTCTAACAAATGTAATGGAACAGAAAGCTAGAAAGGAAAACAGTTGAATATCCTGCCATGCAACCCGTATATGCTAGTGATGAGCATCCTGTTCATCAACTTCACGTGATTCATAAATATAGACAAAGAGGTAGAAATAACATATCAGAGACTTTAGAATTCTGCAGTTTACAAGAAGGCAAGCCACATTTCATCATTCAGCCTGAATTGAACAATCCTGTCCATGACTTAAATTTAACAAAAGCAGAAACTAAACATTTTGAGATTCACATTGAAAGACTGAAACATACTTATGAAAAATATGAGTAAATATTGCAATTGTTGCAATTTGTGATACTTTGATATAGTAATAATGTTAATAGTGGCTTATCATCATCAGTTTGGGCTGTGGTGCAATTGTAATTATATTTTATGTAACTAATGGAAAGTAAATAATACCTCGTGTCCGTAGATTAACCATTCGTAACTTGCCGCCATTGTTATACCATACGTTTCCACCAAACTAGATAGCGTAAGGTCTAACAGAAAACTAGATAGCGAGTAGAGTAGTATCGATTAATCAGTAAAATTTATTAATCTTATTAAATTTCATTGTCGATTGAATTGTACTTTAACTAAATAAATATAGCAACATGATTTTTACAAATGTAACATCATAAATTAATACATATAAATTGCCAGGGGATAAGAAAGTCATATAATGTAACTCGGAGATAACATTCGATACCGAAATACAAATTATATATATATATATATATACTTTGTATATATATAGTGTAATAACTGCATTGGGATATAAGTTTAGGGTTATGTTTTGTATTGGAATTTTATTGAACTTGAATAGAAATCATCACTTAGACCAGAGCAGCAAAGCAAAAGGCTCAAACTAATGGAAGTGCTGTGGCTCAGGGAAAAACTGAGGGGGTCAGTTGTCCTCTGAATCACAGTCTATTGAAATGTACTGTTTGATGTTTGTGGAGCAATCAGGAATGGGACATGATATTGTCAAGGGGAATGTCTTTGTGTGTGCATTATATAAGCAGTGCGAGGAAATCAGGCGCTAACTCAGCATTGTTATGGGCTTATATGAGAGCTTGAAGGACAGGATGGATGCCCTCGAAGGATTTAAATTGAGGGCCCATCAAGCTCTCAGCCGCCCACATCAATGACAGAGCTTGCACTTGAACATCAAGCAACACAGCAGAAAACCCCAAGGCAGAATGCGCTGGTCCCAAAGGAACTAGTTGTAGGTGACTCTTGTCAGGGAAACGGGGAACATATTGTGCAAAAAGGATAGATGGTACAGGACAAGGGTATGTCTGCCAGGGGCAAAGGTTAATGACGTAGAGCAAATATCATCTTTTAAGGGCACAAAGAGTGATATTGTACATGGTGGCACTAATGATATTAAGAGTAGGAGACCGGCGGAATTACTTAACAAGTACAAGTCATTTCTGAAAAAAAGCTGTGAGTTAGGGTTGAATTTGAAAGTGTAATTCTGAAGAGACACGATAGGAGGGAGTATATGATGAGAGCCTTGTCGATCAATTCGGCCCTGGAGAGATTGTGCAAGGCTCAAGGGGTAGAATTTTTCTCAGCCTGCTTCCACAGCGATCGGATACATTTAAATAGAACGGGTGCAAGAATATTTGCTGATGCTATCGAGGCAGAGTTAGATGGGTCGGAAAATTGTTCGTTTGGGGATTACACGGACTAATAGATTAACAGTAGCTGCTGGCAGAGGTAAAAGTGATTCTTGCACTACTTCTATTGAAATGCAATTGAGCAGCAGCCTGGAAAGCAAGGCAATCGGGTTTTCCAGGACTGCTGGGCGTCATAGTGGAACAAGTAAATACATGGGCTGTTAGAGTAACTAAGAGTAGAAACAAGTGCATTTATACTTGCATGTACACCAATAGTTAAGAAATTCGATGAGCTAGAAGTCAAGACATCAAAGGCAGATATTGTTGGGGTATCAGAGACATGGTGTCACACAGACAAGCAGTGCAGAACTAGAATTTGGGGAGTACAATGTGTACAGAAAGGGAGGAGGGGTTATGCAGTTAGTTCAGAAACACATAAAATCTAAGGAAATGCATCCGATTGATGTTGATGAACAATGCAATGTTGAGTGTTTGGTGTGACATAAGCACTATGAAAGAAAAAATGATAGGTGTGTGTTATAGGCCAAATGAATCTGATGAGTATAATGAGCAATTGTGCAGAGAAATAGAGTGGGCCAGTAAATTAGAGTTTCTTATAATGGGAGATTTTAATGTCCCAGAGATTGGCTGGAATTTGTGGGTTGGTCACTCACACACTAGCAAGGCTTTTGTGGATTTATTGGATGATTGTTTTCTATAGCACCATGTTCAGGAGGCAACTTGAGGGAGTAATACTCTTGATCTGATTATCAGTAGTGATTCTTCATGCATCAAGAATCTGCAAATAAAGCAACTACTAGGTGGCAGTGATCACAGTGTGCTGAAGTGGGATTTACTCAAAGAGGTGACTACCATCAAGGGTAAAGGGAAGGGTTTTTGCTTTCGTAAAAGGTGACTATGGTGGTCTGAGACATTTAAATTCTATATGGTGGGACCAACTGATAATGTTACCAACAGCAAATTCAAAATGGGAAGCATTCAAAGAATTAATTTGGAAGCTACTACGCTTTTCATACCAACAAAGATATTGTTCAAGATTTAGGCCTAAATGGATGTCAGATGAACTAATTAGACATGTGACAGAGAAGAAAAATGCATGGGATACATATAAATTAACATGTGACACAGAAGCCTATGATACATATAAGATGGTCTGTAACCAAGTTACAAAGGAGGTTAGGCAGGCGAAAGCAGATTACGAGAATTTTTTGGCAAAGGATGCAAAGAAAAACAGCAAAGAGTTCTTTACTTATGTAAACTCTAGAAGGAAGGGGATGAATTAGATTTGTCCACTTGATATCGATGGTTCTACTTTTTATGATACTGGTAGCTATCAAACTTAATGAATATTTTGCATCTACATTCACACATGAGTTATTCAGGGAAGGGAATGCCAGAGGTGTATACAACTATGGCAGTAAAATAGACAATCTTGTAATTGAGAGTAAAGTGGAGGTTAAAAATAAGAAAGGCACCTGGGGTGGATGGAATCTATCCAGATATATTAAAGGAGGTGGCAAAGGAAGTAAGCAAATCCTTAGCCATAATTATGAGACCTTCCATGGACTCAGGGGAGGTACCCATGGACTCGAAATGTGTAAATATGACCCCAATCCACAAAGCAGGATCAAAGGGAGACACCGGTAATTACGACCGGTTAATACGTTTCTCCTGGGTTACTGTTTCCCATATCTAGTACTTTCCATTTGTCAATGTTAAACTTCATTTGCCACCTCTCAGCCCATCTGCTCAACCTTTCCAGATCCTGTTGCAGCAGCATAGCATCAGTAGTGTCCTTAACAACCCTGCCAACCTTTGTATCGTCCACAAACTTGGATATTAAGCTTGATATACCATCATCAATATCATTTATAAATACAGAAAACAATAATGGACCCAGTACTGAACCCTGAGGGACTCCACTAATAATATTAGTCCACGATGAGCAGTGTCCATTGATTACCACTCTCTGTCTTCTCCCCCTCAACCATCCCTTTATCTATAGCAGGAATTGGCCTCTAATGCCATACTGTTACAATTTGTGCAGCAGTCTTCCATATGCAACAGTATCAAAAGCCTTTTTAAGATCCAAATATATAATATCAAAGTTATTCCCGGCATCCAGTTCTTTTGTGACTGCATCATAGTATCCAAATTGGCCAGACAAGACTTTCCCTTAACTAAACCATGCTGTGTCCGAGCTATAACTGAAGTCTTGTCTAGATGATCCTGCAGTGCTTCTTTAACCAGTACCTCCATTAATTTTCCTGGAACAGAAGTTAAACTCACAGGTCTATAATTACTTGTGTCAGCCTTTGATCGTCCTTTGTGAATTGGGGTCGCTTTTGCACATCTCCAGTCTATGGGTACCTCCCGGGAGTCCAAAGAAGCTTTCATAATTATGGCTAAGGATTTGCTTACTTCCTTTGTTGCCTTCTTTAATATAACTGGATAGATCCCATCCACCCCGGGTGACTTTTTTATGTTTATTCTCAACAATATGTCCTCCATTTTCCTCTCAGTTATTACAAAATCATCTAGCTCACTGCCAGAGTTTACTTCACCTCTGGCATTCCCCTTCCTGAATAATTCCCCATGTGTGAATGTAGATGCAAAATACTCATTTAGTTTTTTAGCCGCCTGAGCAGGATCCTGAACTGTTGAACCATCAATATCCAGTGGACCAATCTGATTTATCCCTTGCCTCATAGAGTTTACATAGGTAAAGAACTCTTTTCTGTTTTTATTTGCATCCTTTGCCAAGGATTTCTCATAATCTGCCTTTGCCTGCCTAATCTCCTTTGTGATTTTGTTACAAACCAGCTTATATCTATCATAGGCTTCCATGTCACCCATTAATTTATATATATCCCATGCATTTTTCTTCTCTGCCATATGTCTCATTAGTTCATCTGACACCCATTTAGGCCTAAACCTTGAACAATATTTCTTAGTTGGTATGTAAAGCCTAGTAGCTTCCAAGATAAGTTCACTGAATGCTTCCCATTTCGAATTTGCTGTTGGCATCATCAGTTAGTCCCACTGTATAGAATTTTAATATGAAGAATCACTACTGAGAATCAGATCAAGAGTATTACTCCCTCTAGTTGCCTCCCAAACATGCTGATCTATCATGCAATCATCCAATAAATGAGAGCCTTGTCGATCAATTCGGCCCTGGAAAGATTGTGCAAGGCTGAAGGGGTAGAATTTTTTTCAGCCTGGACTGTACTTGTTAACAGCAGAGATTGCTTCTACAGGGATGGGATACACTTAAATAGAAAGGGTGCAAGAATATTTGCTGATGCTATCGAGGCAGTGTTAGGTGGGTCGGAAAACTGCTAGCTTGGGGGGAGACAAAGACTAATGGATTAACAGTAGCCACTGGCAGAGGTGAAAGAGATTCTTGCACTGCTTCTATTGGAATGAGCAGAAGCCTGAAAAACAAGATGCAGGATATTTCAGAGACTGCTGGAAGTCATTGCGGTACAAGTAAACACATGGGTTGTGTTAGGGTAGCTAAGAATAGAAACAGGTGCATGTATACTTGCGTGTACACTAATGCTAGGAGTTTAGTAAATAAATTTGATGAATTTGAGGTATTACTCAAAACATCAAAGGCAGATATTGTTGGGATATCAGAGACGTGGTGTCACACAGATATAAGGAATGCAGAACTGGAATTTGGGGAGTACAACGTCTACAGAAAGGATAGACAGGATAGGAAGGGAGGAGGGGTTATGCTATTAGTTAAAAAACACATAAAATCCAAGGAAGTGAAGCCAGTTGACATCGCTGGACAGTGCAGTGTTGAGTCAGTTTGGTGTGACATAAGCATAGGTAAATCAAAATTGAGAGTAGGAGTGTGCTATAGGCCTAATGACTCTGATGAGTATAATAAGATACTGTACAGGGAAATAGAATGGGCCAGTAAATCAGAGTCTTATAATGGGGGATTTTAATTTCCCAGATATTGACTGGAATTTGTGGGTTGGTCACTCACACACTAGCAAGGCTTTTGTGGATTTATTGGATGATTGTTTTCTACACCAGCATGTTCGGGAGGCAACTAGAGGGAGTAATACTCTTGATCTGATTATCAGTAGTGATTCTTCATGCATTAGGAATCTGCAGATAAATGAACCACTGGGTGGCAGTGATCACAGTGTGCTGAAGTGGGATTTACTCAAGGAGGTAACTACCATCAGAGGTAAAGGGAAGGGTTTTTGCTTTCGTAAAGGCGACTATGCTGGTCTGAGACAGTATTTAAATTCTATACAGTGGGACCAACTGATGATGTTACCAACAGCAAATTCAAAATGGGAAGCATTCAAGGAACTAATCTTGGAAGCTACCAGGCTTTACATACCAACCAAGAAATATTGTTCAAGGTTCAGGCCTAAATGGTTGTCAGATGAACTAATGAGACATATGGCAGAGAAGAAAAATGCATGGGATACATACAAATTAATGGGTGACGTGGAAGCCTATGACAGATATAAGTTGGTCTGTAACCAAGTCACAAAGGAGATTAGGAAGGCAAAGGCAGATTATGAGAAATCCTTGGCAAAGGATTTCTCGAAGAAAAACAGAAAAGAGTTCTTTACCTATTTAAACTCAAGAAGGAAAGGGATGAATCAGATTGGTCCACTGGATGTTGATGGTTCAACAGTTGAGGATCCAGCTCAGGTGGCTAACAATCTAAACGAGTATTTTGCATCTACATTCACACATGAGGAGTTATTCAGGAAGGGGAATGTCGTAGGTGAAGTAAACATTGGCAGTGAGCTAGATGATTTTCTAATAACTGAGAGGAAAGTGGAGGAGAAATTGTTGAGGATAAACATAAAAAAGGCACCCGGGGTGGATGGGATCTATCCAGTTATATTAAAGGAGGCAGCAAAGGAAGTAAGCAAACCCCTAGCCATAATTATGAGAGCTTCTTTGGACTCAGGGGAGGTACCCATGGACTGGAGATGTGCAAATGTAACCCCAATTCACAAAGGAGGATCAAAGGCTGACACAAGTAATTATAGACCTGTTAGTTTAACTTCGGTTCCAGGAAAATTAATGGAGGCACTGGTTAAAGAAGCACTGCAGGATCATCTGGACAAGAATTCAGTTATAGCTCAGACACAGCATGGGTTTGTTAAGGGCAGGTCTTGTCTGACCAATTTGATTGGATACTATGATGTAGTCACAAAAGAACTGGATGCAGGGAATAACTTTGATATTATATATTTGGATCTTAGAAAGGCTTTTGATACTGTTGCGCATGGAAGACTGCAGCACAAATTGGAGAAGTGTGGCATTCGAGGCAAATTGCTGCTATGGATAAAGGGATAGTTGAGTGGCAGAAGACAGAGAGTGGTAATCAATGGACACTGCTCAACGTGGACTAATGTTATTAGTGGAGTTCCTCAGGGTTCAGTGTTGGGTCCATTGTTGTTTTCTGTATTTATAAATGATATTGATGATGGTGTATCAGGCTTAATGTCCAAGTTTGCAGACGATACAAAGGTTGGCAGGGTTGTTAAGGACACTACTGATACTATGCTGCTGCAACAGGATCTGGAAAGGTTGAGCAGATGGGCTGAGAGGTGGCAAATGAAGTTTAACATTGACAAATGTAAAGTACTACATATGGGAAACAGTAACCCCAGATCAACGTATCAACTCTGTGGTACTACGCTGACAGTAGTAGAGAATGAAAAGGACCTGGGGGTAATCGTACAGGCAGATATGAAGTTCTCTGAGCAGTGCAGACGAGCTGCAAGAGTAGCTCATGGTGTCTTGTCAATGATATACAGGAATTTTTCTAGCAGGGACAGGGATGTGATTATTCCCTTGTATAAGGCATTGGTCAGGCCACACCTTGAGTACTGTATACAGGTCTGGAGGCCTCATTTCAAGAAGGATGTACAGCTGCTGGAACGAGTACAGAGAAGGGCAACAAGATTAGTGAATGGAACAAAGGGTTGCTCTTACGAAGAAAGGCTTAAGTTTTGCAAATTACAGAGCCTGGAGACTAGGCATCGCCGAGGTGATCTGATAGAGGTGTACAAGGCTTTGAATGGCTTGAGCATGCTCAATGCTGATGGGATTCTTCCTCTTGCTCAGAATAATCACCTGAGAGGGCATAAATTCAAATTGAGGAAGGACGGATGTCGGATAGATGTGCGGAAATTCGCCTTTAGCCAGCGGGCAGTTGGTTTGTGGAATAGACTTCCATCGCTTGTTGTTGAAGTTGATAGCCTAAACAAATTTAAGGCTCAGCTGGACAGGTATTTCGAACGAATTGAGGGGTGAAATGGGAGTAGTGGTTGTTTTTTTTTTGGCTGATGCTGAATAAGCTTGCTTTCTTGCATCATATGCCTCTACTAATGCTAATGCTAAAATCCGCAAAAGCCTTGCTAGTGTGTGTGTGTGTGTGACCAACCCACAAATTCCAGTCAATATCTGGGAAATTAGTATTAGTATTAGTAATGGCCACATGGTGCAAGAAAGCCTATGGCTTATGCTGCACCAGCCAAAAAAAAAAAAAAAAACGAATAAAACAATGAGAAAAAAAAAAAATAAATAATAATAATTAATGAAAGAAAAGGAAATTAAACCTATCATCCTATGCGCTTCCCTGACCCGAAGATACTATCCAGATGACCTTTGAATTTCTCCGAACTGTCAGCCTCTACCACCCATGTAGGCAACTTATTCCAGTAATTTATACCTCGCTGGTTAAAATAAAACCTCCTGCAGTCCAATCTAAACATTTCCCCCTGTAACTTGAATTCATGTCCCCTAGTTCTAGCATCATTTATAATCTTGAATATTTCGTCCTCATTCATTTTACTGATGCCTCTCAGAGCCTTAAACACCTCAATCAAATCTCCTCTAAGGTGTCTAGTTTCCAAACTCTGCAACCCACATATTCGAAGTCTTTCTTCATAAGGACGCCCTTTTGCCTATCTTACCAGGCGAGTTACCCGTCTTCGCACCCTTTCGAGAAGATCGATGTCTTTCTTTAGGTGTGGTCTCCATAGTTGAACACAGTATTCCAAGTGTGGTCTAAAAAAAGCCTTATATAATGGGTTATCACGTTTCTATCTCTACTTGCAAAAGTTCGATAGATCATCGATAGGATACCATGGGCCTTCCTTGCAACCTGTTTACAATGCTCAGAGAATTTCATGTCTGACCGTATCGTAACACCCAAGTCCCTTTCCTCCAGTACTGGGTTTAGTTGAACTCCACCAAGTGAATAAGTTATTTTGGGATTACTGTGTCCCAGGTGTAATACCTTTCACTTTGTTGGATTAAAGCATAGCTGCCATTTTTCTGACCATTCCTGAAGTCTATCTAGGTCTCTCTGAAGAAGCTCAGCTTGACAGTGATCATTATCTACTCTACCAATTTTAACATCATCTGCAAATTTAGACATCACGCCCTCTATCCCTTCATTAATGTCGTTTAAGAAAATTAAAAACAACTGTGGTGCTAATACTGATCCTTGGTGAGCCCCACTTCTTACATCAACCCAATCTAAGGAATAGCCATTTATCACAACCCTCTGCCTCCTGCCCTGAAGCCATCCTGCTATCCATCTAAGGATTTTCCCAGTGATCCAACCTGTTCCAGCTTATAAAGCAACCGCTCATGTGGGACTGAGTCAAAACCTTTTCTGAAATCTAAATAAACAATGTCGAAATTATTCCCTAAATCCAGCTCGTGAGTGACCCTCTTAAAATAGCGAACCAGATTTGTTAAACATGATTTTCCCTTTACAAAACCATGCTGAGTATCCTTGAGAATTTCAATTCGATCCAAATGATCCTGAATTCCACCCTTGATTATTGCCTCCATGATTTTCCCTACCACTGAAGTCAGACTGACAGGTCGATAATTTCCCACTTCACTCTTAGAGCCACCGTTATGTATGGGAGATACATTGGCACTTTTCCAATCCAAGGGAATCTCCCCAGAGTCTAGTCCCTCGCATTATGCTCGCATAATTAGCCCCAATGGTTCAATGCACTCACTTGCCACCTCCCTTAAGATTATAGGGTATATTCCATCAACTGCAGGAGCCTTACTGGCCTGTAGGCTCGAAAGTTTTTTCATTAAATAATCTTGCGAAATTTGATGATTTACATATTTTTTAACTTCGCTCCCACAATTTCCCATTGCCACAAAAGGTTTTTCATTTGTAAATATCGATGCAAAATAACTGTTGAGTTCATCTGCAATGGCAGTTGGCGTATTTAATACTATCCCCTTTCCCTTACGTAAAGATCCGATCTAGTTTGTCCTGCTCTTCTTGGCATTTATATATGTGAAGAATTCCTTATCCCCCCTCTTTGCTCTGTTTGCAAGTGATTTCTCATAAACTGCCTGTCTGTCGAACCTTTTCTGTGGCTCTATTACAGATCATCTTGTAGCTGTTGTAGGCTTCAGTACTTTTTATTGCTCTGTAACCTTTCCATGCCACCTTTTTCTGCTCAAGTAATATGGCAACTTCTCTATTCATCCAACTTGGAACCCTCCTCGTGGAGTATTTTTTAATGGTAAATACGCATTCAATGCATCCATGATTAATGTTTTAAAAGCATACCACAGTTCAAATGTATTCATTCTCTGGGCGATATCTACCCAGTTAATAGAGACCATGTAGTACCTTAAGGCATCGTAATTTCCTTTTCTGAAATTAAAACCCATTCCTTTGCCTTTTACTGCTCCTATCTCTCTCATCATCATCCACCGTAGAACTCCGTGGTCTTATTAAGGATGATTTCAATTTGACTCCGTGAGGCAAATTGAAATCACCCTTAATAAGACATTGACGCTTACTTGCCCGTTCCATTTGCTTATAGAGGCTTTCGTCATAATCTTCACAATCACCTGGTCTGTAGATTACTCCTACTCGCATTATACCTTTGTTTCCAGCTATCTCACACCATACAGATTCTATACTAGCATGTGAAACGTCTGAATCCGGGAAAGCTATCGTCGCATTCAGGCTGCTTCTGATAAGAAGCATTACCCCACCTACCCTATCCTTCCTAAATACATTATACAAGCCGTACTGAAACTCATCATCCCCAATTTCCGGGTGGCACCACGTCTCCGTAAGCCCTATTATATCCGCGTTACTTGTTTTAACCAGCAGTTCGAATTCGCTTATTTTATTGACGACACTTCTAACATTACTATATAAACAATTAAGACTTACTGTTCTTGTATATTTAACAACCCTAACACAACCCTTGAAGTTTTTTTAGGTTCTCTTCCCTGGCATTAGCTATCCGCTCACTTGAAACGTTTCTGCCCCCAGAACATCTAGATAATATGTCCAGTTGGGGTTATCATCATCAGCCATTTTCAATCCACTGTAGGATAAAGGCCTCTCCAGCAACTTTCCAGTTCCTTCTGTTTTGAGCATTGGCCATCCATTTACTACTCACAAACTCATGAATTTCATCTATCCATCTCCGTCACTGTCTTCCACGTTTTCTTCTAGCTCCTCTTGGGTACCAATCTGTTATTTTCTTAGTCCATCTGTCATCATGTCTTCGAGCTATGTGTCCTGCCCAAGACCATTTTAGTTCTTTAGTTTTGATAAGAATGTCCTGACCTTGAGTTTGCTGCCTAATCCATGTGTCTCTTTTCTTATCTCACAGTCTGATTCACAATATAATTCGTTCCATTCTTCGCTGTGTAGTTCTCAGCTTCTCTTCCATTCTTCTGGTGAGTGCCCAAGTTTCACTTCCATAAGTCATGGTGGGGAGTATACATTGGTTCATTATTTTACCTTTCAGACAAACTGGGATATTGCTCTTCAGTATGTGACTATATTTCCTGAATACTATCCATCCAAAATTTACTCTTCTCTTGACTTCCAGCCATTTATCATTATTACAGCTAATAACTTGTCCCAGATAAGTATATAACTCCACCTTTTCAATTACTGCTCCTTCAATCATTATTTCCCTTTCTGTGGCATACTTGTTCATCATTACTTTTGTTTTAGCCATATTCATCTTTAGTCCAAACTGTGCATAACTGATTAAGATTTTCCTCTAATTCTTTGGGATCGTGGCTTATGACCACAATGTCATCTGAAAATCGTAAATGGTTTAGGTACTATCCGTTCACATTGACTCCTTTCTGCGACCAGTCTAATCTTCTGAAAGCTTCCTCAAGGGCAGCAGTAAACAGCTTCGGGGATATTCTGTCTCCTTGTCGAACTCCTTTCTCGATTTTAAATTTCCTACTGTCTTTGTCTAGTCTAATAAAGGAGGTAGCACTCTCATATATTTTCTTCAAAATCATAATATGTGGGGTATCTATGCCTTGTCTTTCCAGTGCCCGAAACATTGCCTTATGCTGTATGGAGTCAAATGCCTTTTCATAATCCACAAATGCCAGGCATAATGGTGTTTTATATTAATTTGCTTTCTCCATTAGCTGTGATATTACGTGAAGGTGATCCATAGTTGAGAATCCTGTCCTAAAGCCAGCTTGCTCTTTCGGTTGATTCTCATCAAGTATTCTTTCTAATCTGTCAGTAATGACCCTTGTGGACTTGTAGATGTGGGATAACAAGCTAATTGGTCTGTAATTTCCAATTTCTGATTTATCTCCTTTCTTATGCAGTAAAGTTATGATTGCATTATTTCACTGCTTAGGCGTCACACCTTTTCTAATGCACTTTGTGAAGAGCCTTGCCAGTTTTTGTGTTATGTCTCTTCCTCCCAATTTTAACAACTCTACAGTAACTTCATCTTCCCCGGGGCTTTCTGATTCTTCATTTTCTTCAATGCATGTTCTACTTCATCAGGAAAAATATCGGGTATGTCATATGTGTTGCTACTTTGCAATCCATCTTCCTCACTGCTGGCATCATTTCCTCGCTCCTTGTATAATTCTTTATAGTAGTCTTCTGCTATTTGAATTATGCCTTCTCTGCTGTTTATAAGTACACCATCGCTATTCTTCAGTTTCAGTATCATTTGTCTTTCTGTATTACTGCTCATGGCTGCTGATTTAAATCCTTTGTTTTCCCTTAATGCTTGTTCTACTTTTCTTGTGTTAAATCTTCTTATGTCCTCTCTGAGTCTCTTTCTAATGGCTTTGCATAACTCAGTATATTCAATTTTTTCCTTGTCAGTGTTTATCTTGCTCTTCATTTTTCGCCTTCGGTTCATCATAACAAGTGTTTCTTGACTAATTTTTTCTTCTTTGGATTTCTTTTTCCCTATAGGTTTCTTGGGCTTTATCACTTTCAGAAAGTTGTAATATTCCTCGTCGATATCTTGGTCCTGAGCAGTCTGCAGATGCTTAAACTTGTTCTTAAGTTCCAGTACATACTGCTTTTTCTCCTCTTCTGTTATCTCAAATACCTTTTTATTATTTACTCGAGTCAGTTTTTTTCCTTTTCTTTCCTACATCTATATCAAGTGTACATCTTACCATTCTGTGATCACTTCCAACATTTACCTTATTCAGGACGGTAACGTCATTCACAATATATCATCTGTTAGTGAGGATGAAGTCGATTTTATTAGTTGTTAATCCATTTGGACTCTTCCATGTCCACTTTCTGTTCACCCTTTTCTTGAAAAAAGTGTGCATTACTGACAATCCTTGAGATTCTGCAAAATCCGCAAGTCTTTCACCTCTTTCATTTCTTTCACCAATTCCAAAATTTCCTATAGTTCCCCTTTCTGCGCTGTTTTGTCTTTTTCCCCAGGTATGGAGGCCCCAGGATGCCTCCAGACCTGGGGTGAACAGCGATTATATTGCCTGAGACTGATGAATCCAGCTATGTGGAAAAATGCCTATAAAAATTCCTAATAGTAATAGATTTCAAACTCTGGCTTGTTCCATCCAGTGTGATAGGATCGCAATACAGTGTCAAACTGGATACCACTGTTTTATCTGTGAATGATGTTAGTATTATCAGAGGCAAATGATGCAAGGAAGTAAACTTTACATAGCAACAGTCAAAAATATAAATAAATAAAATTTCTACATCACTTCTCCATCCCCTTTAATTTTGTCTAGTTCTTCAAAATTATTCAAACTACTTAATTAGCATTAGTATAGGCATATGATGCAAGAAAGCAAGCTTATGCAGCATAAGCCAAAAAAAAAAAAAAAAACACACATTTCACCCCTCCGTTCGTTCGAAATACCTATCCAGCTGAGCCTTAAATTTATTTAGGCTATCAACGTCCACAACAAAGTATGGAAGTCTGTTCCACCAATCAACTACCCTCTGGCTAAAGGCAAACTTCCGCACATCTATCCTACAACTGTCTTTCCTCAATCTGAATTTATGCCCTCTCAGGTGATTATTCTGAGCAAGAGGAAGAATCCCATTGGCATTGAGCATGCTCACACCATTCAAGGCTTTATACACCTCTATCAGATCACCTCGCCGGTGCCTAGTCTCCAGACACTGTAATTTGCAAAACTTAAGCCTTTCTTCGTAAGAGCAACCCTTTGTTCCATTCACTAAACTTGTTGCCCTTCTCTGTACTCGTTCCAGCAGCTCTACATACTTCTTGAAATGAGGCCTCCAGACCTGTATACAGTACTCCTTGAAAAGTTTAAACAGGATTCCTACTAAATAACATA
Source organism: Mastigoproctus giganteus (assembly GCF_048544385.1). Classification (NCBI taxonomy): domain Eukaryota; kingdom Metazoa; phylum Arthropoda; class Arachnida; order Uropygi; family Thelyphonidae; genus Mastigoproctus; species Mastigoproctus giganteus. The sequence goes on from NC_143582.1 coordinate 20,974,452, forward strand.
GAAATCCTAAACCGGTTTCAGGTTAACTGTGAAAAACTGTGCTCCAATAAGGCCTACAAAAAGACTATCTACCAACAAACATCTGAGTTGCAACACTACTAGCTGGAACCCATAGTCTTTTGGTACTTTGAGTATGCTTTTTTTTTTGTTATGCTTTCATCACAACATTCGAGTAGGAAGTTAATAAATTTTCGTGTTGCGAATGCTCCTCTACGAAGACATCCAGAAATGAAGAACAAAATAATTTTTATATTAATATACATATTTCCTTTATTGCTAAACTGTAAATAGTTTTGTAAATTTATCCTCTGCATTGTAAATATACCCCTCTGGCTTGCACGCCGTATAAGAGGCGATTGTATCTTACAATCAACTGAAAAATAAATAAATGAATAAATAAATAAATATTCGTAGTGGTAACTTTTACTTAATATCATACTTCTCTAATTTGTACAACAGTCTATATCAGAGCAAATAGACACTGAGTTGTCAAAAATCAGCTTTTCATAGCCATCTTATACCAGGCAATAAAAACGTGATCAATAAGCTCGTGGTTCTTTTACATCTTTCACCTACCTTCATGTAGAGTTGTGCTTAATGAAGAATGAGATCCATGAATAAAGAATGAAATGACTTTTAGTATCCGGGGACGACAATGAAAAAGGGGTAGTTGTATTGCAAAAGCAATCTTAGGAAACTAAAGCGATGCAAATTATGATTGAACAACTGGTAAAAGAATATCAAAATCTGCGTTGCGGCATACATCTGAAGATTAGCTTCTCCAACTTTCACCAACATTTCTTCCAGCAAATGTCAACAGTGTGAGTGGAAGAATTAGAAAATCATTGGGAATGATTTCACCAGAATGTTACAACTGGTTGTGTACACAGACTTTTTGTTTTGGGGACTTGTTATGCTCCACATGGGTAGCTTTTACAAAAAAAAAAAAAAAAAAAGAAAATATTCAAATTATTTTATTAGTCACCTAAAATTTCTTCTATATATACATTTATGCAATGTGTCTGTAAATTGCGTGTGTTCCCTGGTCGATTTTCCTGGACGAAAAAAAAAAACCCAGTTTCTAGAGAAAAAAACTTGCTAACTATGCCTGAGACCGACTAGCTCAGCCATGGAGTGAAAAGAGCCCATTAGAGTTCCTCGTGTCATCGACGGGATTCCAACCAGGGCCTTTTCCACCTGGTGTGGGGAGCACAGTGACGATACCACTTTGTTACCCCCCCCCCAAAAAAAATTAAATACTACGGAAAAATATGTTCGTATACACTATGGAAAGTAACCATATTGCGAAAAGTAACCAGACACCTGCATCTTTGAAACAACCTTTTACTGATACAATATATACACTGGTGTTCAAAGAAAGTGCATCACCCCTTAAAATTGTAATTTTCGTCCGAATAACGTAAGTATATTGCAATATTTCTTACAGATTGCATCAGATAAGATTGACACACGTAGGTGATGCCGTAATATTGCATCAGCTGTTATTTTCAGCTATATAAGCATGCTCTGCAAGAGTTGCAGTCATTCCTTGCTTGTGTCAGGATGGCGAGTTACGTGCAGTTGACGCCATGAAGAAATAGTGCTATTGTTGCTTTACGTGAGGAAGGATGTTCTTCAATTCAAATTGCTCAGAGAGTGTCTTGTAATCAGTCGACAGTGAGTAGATTTCTTTCCAAACTCAAGAATACTGGTTCTGATGACAGGAAAAAACCGGATGTAAAACGAGTCTACACCAAAACAGGACCCCGTTTTGAAGCGCTTATGCCTTAAAAAACCGTAAAGCTTCTTCGTCTGAGCTGAAAAGAGAATGGGAAGAACATACAGGAGTGGTAGCAAGTGCAGTAATAGTTAGAAGAAGCCTCTTCAAGAATGGACTGTCCGTCGTCCTAAGAAGAAGCCCCTCCTCACACAAAAAATGAAAAAGGCCAGATTAATTTGGTGTAAGGATCATGTCAAATGGACCCCAAGCAGTGGAAGTTAGTTATTTTCTCGGATGAGAAGAAATTCAAACTGCAGTTTGAATCCAGATCGTATGGTGTCTGTAGTGAAATTTCCTACTAGCCAAATGATATGGGGGTGCATTTCGTATCGCGGAGTAGGTCACCTGCAGTTTATAAAAGGTTCCGTAAATGCCAGTGGATACCTGGCTATAATGGAAGGCAAATTGCTACCAAACATTGGAGACCATTTCAACTTGCCAAGTAACTGCATCTTTCAGGACGACTCTGCTGCTTGTCATCAGGCGAAAAGTGAAAGTAGGCACTTCTGTACTTACTTTAGCTTCATTTCTGCATTAGAGGTTCGACAGTAATGTGTTTACATTTGTTACAGGTGAAAAAATAGTTGGAAGAACGGTCCATTACAACTCTTAGCTGGCCAGGAAACAGCCCGGACCTGAATCATATAAAGAACTGTTGGCATCATGTGGAATCTGCAGTTGCCAAAAAGAAACCAAAGACCCTTCGTGAACATCAGGAAGCCAATTCGTGTTTGGAACCACGAACTATCAGTTGATTATCTTCAGAAATTGATCTTGTCAATGCCTGGACGGTGTGCTTCTGTCATGAAGGCCAGAGGCGGTTCAACTAAATATTAGTTTGCACCTGGTGAACTTTTCATTTTGTTTTCCATTTAAAATGATAAACTGAAGCAAATTGAGGGCTTCTGATAACATTTCAGCCATAATTGTCGTGTTTACCAAAACTGTTGTATAAAGGTTGCAAATGCTCGTTTTGGAATATTTTGAGAGCACCTGTCAAATATTACTTAGCTTTGCCTTAACTATTAATAAATATCTTTGGTTTATATTTCTATTTGTGATGCTAGTCATTAATGTAACATGCCATCGAAAAAAGGGTTCGAAATGTGAAATTCATAAGTGATGCACTTTCTTTGAACACCAATGTACGTGTTGGGCGGCCACTCATGCCTTTAATTACGCACTTCTGTAGACTGAATAAAGTTTTAATAACAGTAAGGCAGTGTTTCGGCCCGTTCCTGCAAATTTTTACTGATTTCGGGCTATGTTGGCCTCAAATGAAGCAGACGCTCAAGTTCGTCACAAACATGTTCAGTGGGCTTAAGGACAAGCTTTTGGGCAATAAAGTTTTTGCATGGCATGACTTCAAACCTTTCATTAATACAATATTCAAGTTACTACAGGCTGTACAGTATGCCATGATGCATTATTAAGCTGAAACCCATGCTGCTGCTACAAGTTGGGAAGAGTGGAATTGTCCAGAATGTCAGTGTTCGTGGCGTTCATTGTTTCAAGTATGACGAAAAATGGTATAAGCCCAAACCATGAAAAATCTCGAGATGGTGAGAGCACCTCCCTGCTTAAGCCGGTATCTGCCACACTTGCCCATGGACATGCATGTCCTCACGGTCTGGAGTTTTCTCATCAGCTTAGAATTATGATTCTCACCTCATAATCAGTGGCGGATCTAAGAATCAGCGAGGTCGAAGTACGCTGATCGAGTCACCGTCAGGACATGGGCCCTGCTGAGCTAGGAGTTATAATACACAGTTTCTTGAAATGAAAGCAAATACAATTTGTTTCATATGGTTTTTTTTTTTTTATGACCAAACATTATGTAGACAGTATTGCATTAACAGTTCTTAGTTACACTAACTTTGAACTTTTTCCACAAGAATAATAAATCACAGGCATTAAAGGTGCAGTGACTGGTTGGTTGTTGTGAGGTTTTATGCACATCAGCAACTTAGGCCATATTGCACCGTACATAATATGCTTTTGGTCGATTTCCGGTTTGCTAGACGAAAAAGCCGAGTTTCCGGAAGCAAAAACCATGCTACCTTCGCCTGAGACCGACTAACTCCGTGTTTCCTTTTGCTTTATGTTTAAAAATGTTCTTCCTTTCTCCTCCTCCTCCTTGGCTTCTCCTGTCCATCTTAATGCTTGCACCTCTTTGAAAGTTGGGCATTTTATTATTAATAAAAAAAAAAATCATTCCTTCCAGCCACTGGCAAAGGCTTAATAGGCTTAACTTTGTTATAGAGCAGATCTTGCATATCGTCTATTTTCACAAAACGGTGTTTTCATTGTTCTACAAAGCTTTAGATGTGTGATTCAGACGAGATATTTTTCGAGGCGCTTAGCTTAGAGATGGAAGAAAGCCAGCTGGTTAACAAGGTTACAGCGAGGTCAATGGGGCATGACGTTAGCAGTTCTCAAGGATAGAGGGAGAGTAGAAGGGAGTTTTTTTTCGAGTGTTACGAAAATTCTCGAAGAAATTGTTTATTTGTCTTGTTGTTTACATTGAATGAATTAGATGTGTGTATATATATAGTTAAGGTTTCAGTGACTGTGAGAGCTAATATTACTTCATTTCAGGTAGTAAGAGAAATAAACTGTGTAAGATTTAACATGATTAGTTAAGTTACTAGGGAACTGCAGACATTTCGAAGCGATAGGCTTATAATTTCGCGACAGACAAGTCAGCATATGCAACCACTCAAGTGACTATTTCGGCAAAATTGAATTCAGAGCGGGAGGTATGTAGATGGTAATTATATTTTTAATTTATCTTTACGTTTAATTCTTTAAAAAATATTTAAATTTTGATATATTTTTCTAGAAGCACAACTCCGTTTTCACTTTTGTGAAAGGGTTTACGAATAAACAAGAGAAAAAAATATACATACACTAAATTATCAAAACAACATAGGATAAACACATAATATACACAATATTGACTATGTTAATGATGTGGGGGAGGGCAGTATAGTAGTATAGTAGCTCGTGAGCATAAATTGAATTGCAGTGCATATGATCCAGTTTCAAACAAAATGTCACGTGGGGCGGGGCTCAGCGAATTCAAATACGGACAAGTAGTTGGGTAACTTTCTTGGACTTAGTGTTAGCAAATTCTGGAGGCTCTGACATCCTCAATGACTACTGTATGGAATACCATAAGAGGCAGAAGACGAAAGAAGAGGCGAAAGTTGAATCGCGAAGTCACTCTCAGGCTATGGTACAAATTCCAAGACTGGTACAATCTTAGAATTTGCAGTCCTTATTTGAGCCGTGAACAACATCTTTCATACTGTATCATTGGAATATGTCAAAATGGGCAATTATGACACTTTTTAAATTTAATATAAATATAACAGGTTCTGCATAAAAGAACGGAATTTACTGGATCCTAAGTGGACATCTACTTAACAGAAAAAAGCATCTCACTTTTGAATCTTTCCTAACCAGATATGAATGGTCTTTATAAACATAAAATAATATTTGTTGGAAAAGATCAACTATAAACTAAACTATGAAAGCTGCTAACGAATATCTATAGGATTTCAAGATTCTAAGATTCCTTCCACGATTGCAAGGTGGCTAGGCTAATTATCCTTGCTTCCTCTGGAATGCAGTCCACATGAAACTAGGGTTAGTGAAGCAATTTAGAAAGCTTCAGATACTTTAAGTAATGCCTTCAGCACGGGCGAGGGCTGTGTTTAAAGTAAGGTAACATCTTTTGTGAGAGAACCATGCGTTAACTAATAGCGAAACCGTCGCATGAGAAGGATTTTGGTTTTAGTAAATGAACCAAAATAGCTTCCCTACTTGAGGCGTAGACAAATTAAGAAATGCGTGGTTATCCGATTACTGCAAGCCAAAAGAACCGAATCCACAAAATTTGCATCGGCAACTGCGAGCTATACATGGTCCAACAGTTCGACAATGAAATCGATCCAAATAAGGCCCAACTAAACATAGTAAAAGTAGCTACCTCGTATGGACAGAAGGTGCTTGTCTATTTACCAGTCCCGACCTTGACATTTTATTGTTGTGGCCTTTGAAAAAACATCTCGCTTGAAACCGATTCGGTGATGAGAATAAAATTAAACATTGCATTGAAACCTAGTTGAATGGGAACGTACCTGAATTTTACGGCAGAGACTGCACTCGTGATGTGGTGGAAGTGCCTAAATATAGTGGGTGAATATATCAAAAATTAGTGCACCAATATGCCTTCATGTATGTGTTGTTTCATTGTGTTGTGATTAATTCTCTCTCTCTTCACGAAAACATGTTACCTTACTTTTCAATCAACCCCTTTGAGAGAATGTAAGCAGCTGTACTGGAAAAAGTAACAAGAGCGAAAAGTATACAGTTGGATGAAATTCTGATTGAATAGAACCAAATATTGGTATGCAAAATGTCTTTAAACCTACTATTTGCACTCGTACCTGGGCTTTTTTCACACGAACTTTCAGACTTTCGTCTGAAATCTTTAAAAGTCCAAACATCGACAAAAGTTTAAATATCGCTGTCCTCGGTTATAAAGTTATTTTTATAAAGCATTTATGATTTGAATTTGCCTGTATGATCCGATTAAACAGAAAAGGCTTAAAAATATATCAAGATAAAATTCCTGCCTGGAATTTTATCTTGCAGTCCCACCTTTTCAATTTCTTCTTATTGCTAAGCAATGTTCGATTAACGCATTTTCGGGAGTGTGTATCTATAGAGGCGACGAAGAATTCGCTTTATGTTAATAGTGAACAATCTGAAACACTAATCAGACCTTATGATGATGATCATCATCATTACCTAATTAAAAGCAACTTGTTTACGCCAACAAAACTGTTTACAAGTAATATGACTCGTCTCCGCAAAATGGCAAACATTGAAATGCATTAAAAAGCAAATATATTTCTCAACTAAACAGCACTGAAAAATGATACATCAGTTTAGTCCTCTACTGGCGCACACCTAAAAGTCACGCCACCTGGCGGATGTGTATCGTTCACGATACCATGTAAATGTTTTGAAAGAATGCAGTAAATGATTTAAAATTGGGCACTTCTTAATGTAGTCATTATGTTGACAGTATAGGGGATAGAAAAAAAAAAATATATAAATTTTAATGATTATTTTAAGTTATTTATTTTTTTATAAATTAACATTAAACTAGAATTAAAAATCATCACAATAGCCAATAGATATCTTCATAAGCATTGCATACAGAGGTATCCTGTGAAATATCTTTTAAGAAATACCATGGTATTCCACGAAATGGAATGCCATGGCAAAAAATATATTTTTAAACTTATTTTAAGATTTTAAAATAAAAAAAATATTTAAAATTAAACAAAAAAAATTGAAAACTAAGTCTAAGATATAATTTTCCTAACATTTGTTAACTTAGAATGTTACAGTTGGTTTAATCAAAGGCATTATCAAACTGTATTTTCAAATCATTTTAATGTACAATTTCTCAAAATGCTTCAGTTATTTCGTGCATATTTTAATGGCACGGTATAACCCATTAGGAATACATTATTAAGTATCTGTGACCTCTGCTCTCCACTTCACTGTAGTTATTTTGTGTCATTACGCCGAAGGCACAGTGGCCCCATGTCCGTATCCTCCCGATTTCCAAGGTTGCTGGCGTCTAGGGGATGTGAAATCATTCTTTATTAATATACCAACTCAGAGAACATCCTGCAACACCAATAAAATCCTTTGTCAGTAATTTTATCAAGCATTTTATAATTTTATTCATGCCCAGCTTCTATTTCTAATCTCAAGAGCCGTATCTTTTGATAAACACTTCAAAGGATGCATTTTAATGCGATGATATAGTAAACACGCTATTCTTTCAAGGGCAGTGCTGGAGGCAGTTGGGCTTATCTTGATTTTCAGTAAAAACATCAATCTCAGTCTGTATATCTAACATGTCGCTTAAGTTGAAAGTTCAGATGACGAAAAGCAGACTCAGAAACTTTACCCAGTGATCTCCTTGCTTGTGTACTTCTTTTCCGGCGAGGCAAAAATGAAAAACGGTTGTACAGCAATCTGGCAGTGCTCGCTGAAGATATACTAGCGGGAGTAACATTCAGTTGAATTTAAAATTCAACCATGAAGACTGAGGTAGGAAAAGTTTATTTTTATAGCTGGTAGTAGATATTCAGTATTTTAATTATTTGCATAATTAGAATAAAACTTCGAATATTTTAACTGGTTCTTAAATTTGTTTTGTTAAACTGAAGGTAAAAAAAGTTAGCATCGATCTTTATCAAATTATTGGTAGGCTGTTAACTACAGATTGCATATTTATATGGCCACATACCTTGCTTTAATTTTTGAATGTTTCAGATTTGTCATTGATGAACGCACCACATGTTTACGTTGTAGACATGATTACTGTGCATTCAATGACACAGCAAATACAGTTCACTCCCCCCCTAGAGTAAATTTTAAATAGCATATAGAACAAGGAAGCTTCGTTTACGAAGCTTTAAAAAGGAAGAACGAAGTAAATGTAACTGTTCTTGTTTATGACACTATCTGCATTATTGTAAGCTAAGTTATCACAAAAGCAAAATTTCTCATCCCGTTCAAGAGAAGAAGCAGAGGCAATAACAACCCCCTTCACATGCTATGAATAAATCATAGTAGCAGAAATAGCAAACAACATACCGTACAAGCAGCATTTTTCTACCTTTTTGAAGTAACAGAACACTTTGGAACGGGTTAGAAACTGGCGAAAGATTTGGTGTTTCACCAAATCTATATTAATTCTATTTCGTTCTTTCATTTTCAATACAAAAGCCTTCCATGACTAGAAACAAAATACTTCAAATTAATTACTTTACGAGAATTTGTTTTTAGAATGAATAATATAGAGTTTTGCTACTGATATTTTCTCTTCATGCTTTCATACTGAGTTATCCAACTAGACATTCCTCCCAAGTTTCAACAATGGAACATCTATCTGGAAAAATCTAATGGGTTTGCATACTGATGTCTAAAGGAATGAGAAATGAGAAATCTCTTGGGTCCCATAACCAGAGATAGACCCCATTTTTACTATTAACTATTAAGGGGTTCCATTATCTAGAGGATCATATTTATATGAAGGAGGAATCCCCCAGTCAGTTCTTGCAGGACTTCCGATTTTCTTCTAAAAATAATGGAGTCGTATCTTGCCTAGATGAATTAGACGTGAGTATACCATTATCTAATTACGATCTTGCGACATATCATTATATAATCTAGTCTAGACTCACCTCTTAACGAATCTATAAATAGATGACATATAAGTGGATGTGACATTACAGTTGTGTCATTTGTTTATTAAATATTCTTGCTAGCAACGAATGAGTAATATCATTCATGTAGATAACACTGGTCGGCATCAGTTTTCTCCCTCAAATAATTTCGACAGATTCTGGTAGGAAATATGTTCAAAAACTCGGATATGTGCTTAAAAAATTCTCATCACCCTCAGTTTTGAAATATCGTAGGTTAATGACCGAAAACGTTAAAGCTTAATTTCCTACATTCTTATTTAGACTTTTTTTCCTGAAAACTTGGGCGCAGCCTCCGATGAACCCGGTGAAAAGTTTCACCACGATATTTCTCAAATGGAAAAACGATACCAGGGAAATTGAAGTCCAAATATGCAGACTACAGTTGGAATCTCGTACGGGAGATTCCAATGGACGATTATCAAAGGCAAAACATGGAAAAATAAGTGTTTTGTTATCAGATAAACATTTTTGTAAATAGAATATGGTTAATGGACCCATTGTTCAATATTTAGTACTGTATGTAACATTTTCTTAAAATATATGAAATCTTTTATTCTAGAAACTTTTTTACTTTAATCCCTTCCCTTAAAATTTGTGGGTGTTACAGCAATATGGTTGCCATATTTGAATTCATCAACGTCAAATCTACAAGAACAACCCTAAATTTTAACAGGGAGCGAAAAAAATGTTTTTTGTTTTTTTTTTTTTCCCCGACCAATGAGATTGGAATGGTATCATTCCCCGAAAAACGTCTTAAGTTACTGATCTGTTTTTACTGCCAAATGATCTAGTTTGTTTTCATTTGTGTAAATGGTCTTATATACTTGTAAACAAATATCATATAATTATTGTTCAAATTCAAACAGAAAAAATATTCTTCGCTTTTATTATTTTTTATATAGAAGGGGCACAAAGAAGAAGGCCACTCCACAGAAGCGGTTGATTTAGCCGATATTGTTGGAGAGATTGGACGTTGGCAGTTGAGAATTAGTTTCATCTGTTTCTTTGTGGGAATACCAGGTGCTTGGAACACTTTAGCCCTTACCTTTTATGCTCCAGATATCGATTTCTGGTGCTCGGATGAAAACAGTAACATCACGTCTGGGAATTTCTCTGAAGCATATATGCTACGACAATGCGAAAGGCCAATTGCAGAGTACATCAACAGCAGTACCTGGACCGCCAGTAACACAACCATTCACTGTACAAAATGGAAGTACGACAAATCCTTTTACCGATCCACCATAGTGGAGGAGGTAAGTGGATTCTAAACTCGAACATTCAGTTATGCAGATAACTCTAAAAGATATACGGATCTTCATTTTTTGTTTACTATGTACAAAATAAATAAAATTATTGCTAAGTCCTATTTCTCATTTTTTCTAAAATCAATACAATTTTCCTTGACCACCGCTCAGAAACTATATAACAAAAGTGGTCGTCAAGAGAAAGAGGTTTTCGTTCTTTTAAATTCTCTAGTATTTAGTCTGGTGACAGAAATCTCACAAGAAATTCAGGAACGATTCAGTAGTTATACACTGAGTGGTCACTTTATTAGGTACGTCTACGTAGCCGAGTGGTCAGGAGCGGGAGTGCAGTAGCACACGCTCTTTGAGTAGACCGGGGTTCAAGCCCCTGACTACTAAATACGGTCGATCTGCCAACCCGCACTGGACCAGCATGGCAGATTATGGTCCATTTCCCTCAGCATGAATTGTTGAGGAGGCTTCCATCCTGCAGTGGGTTGATAATGGCTGCAGTTTACCTTTTATCTAATAGTCGGTCCCCCATTACCCCTCAGAAAAATTTAAAGGAAAAAAAACACAGTAAAAGCTAAAAATACATATACTGAGTGGTTGCTCTATTAGGTTAATCTAACAAATAGATAGTAGGTTCCACTTTAGTCCTCAAAATAGCTTGGATTCTTCGGATGGATATACTGCGGCCACGAAGATATGCCTCTTGTCAGAAACAATTTCTAGAGTCTAGACAACCTAGTGTCAAAAACACCTGGTTGATACGAGAAGCCAACGGAGGTTGTCAGGATTTGTGCAGGGTAACAGAAAGGTTACGATCAGTCAAATGTAGAATAATTAGGCGCATCAGCAACTTAGACCATATTTCGCCGTTTATATTATGTAAATTGTTGCATATGTTCTGTAGTCGATTAGTCTATTTGCTGTACGAAAAACAGTTTCCGGGAGAAGAAACCATGATACCCTCACCTGAGACCGAGGAGATCAGCCACGTTGTGAAAAAGGCACATAAAAATTCCTCGCGTCATTGACGTGATCTGAACTAGGGTCTTTTCCATTCGATGTAGAGACGAACGGTGCTACCCGCAAGAGCTATGGTCAGTCAAATAACAATCCTATAAACAGTTGTAACGAAAGCGACATTTCAGAATGCACAACTAGTCTTACCTTGTCACGGATGGGGTATCACAGCCGACGACCGAACTGTGTTCTATTTCTCTCAGCAGAAGTTATGGTTACAGTGTACTCAGGAACACCAAAACTGGACAGCCGAGGATTATATGAATAACGTTGCCTTCTACCTGCTGTTTCACGCAGCGATAGAAAGACCAGAACATGGTGAAAACAGCTGGAGTCTATATAATAACCTGCCAAGTATCAACAATGGAGCCTCACATTGGCGGTGTAATGGGTATGCTACCGGTGGAGCGACATTTGGTTGATACAGATTTTCTGGAACTTGTTTCCGATTAGATACATTCCCTCATGGCTGCAGTGTATCCATCCGCGAATGGGTTCTTCCAACAGGATAATGCTCCATGTCACAAGGTTATAATTGTACAGAACTTTCCATGAACGGGAGAGTGAATTCAGTCTACTGTGGTGGTCTCCCAAATCACCAGATTTCAATGCAGCTGAGCACCTGTGGGATGAGGTGGAAGGAGTTCTTTGGAGTAGAGATCCGCAGCCATCCAATTTTCAACACCTGTGGAAGCAATTAAGTCCACATAAACTAAATCCCTCTGGTGATACGCTTTCCACAACTCGTTGAATCCATGCCACAAAGACCAGGCTGTTCTGGTGTAGCTACTGTTCTGGCTATTCTAGGGGAGCTAAAGAGGGAGCTATTCGCTATTAGTTAAGTGTACCTAATAAAGGTGACACAATGTATTTTCATGTGATGAAGTGTAACTTTTAACTTTATGCTTAGATAGAATACCACGTAATTTCCTTTTTAAGTTACATTGATAAGAGTTTTTAGGTAAAATAATATATTGTGAAAGTACAGGGTTGTTAAGATTAAAGTATTCCTATGTAGAGGGCTCTGGAACGAGTTCTAAGGCTTGTACTGAAGAGAAATTTGGACAATAGGTACAATAAAGAATGCGCTCGCCATTTATGGGAAAAAAAATTAGTTACAAAATTTGTCACTGTATGGCGCGTAACTATCTTACTTACAATTATGCAAATAACTTGCATAATCGTAAGTTATTACCACAGCGCCACTACTCAGCTCTACTGTACTGTATAAAAGCAAAGCAGTCTCTTAAAAATCACACAGTAGATGGTTGCCTGCATAGTAGATGACAGCAGCAATGCCAACAATTGCAGTAAAAGGGGAGCTAAAGAGGTGCTATTAGTGAAGCTTTACTATCAGAACAGCAACACTGCAGCTATCAGAGAATTCCGGCGTCAGAAGCGCATAAGGCCCACGTGGACCTATGACTGTTTGTGCTATCCGCAAAATGATTGAGAAATTTGAAGCGACAGGACATCTTGGTGTCCTGTCGCTTCAAATGGACTACTTGGACAACCAGGTAGAGGTCGAAAACGAGTGGACTCCTCTCGTGTTGAAGATGTGGCTATGGCTATCGTGGATTTATCAAGTCAATCTCCATGCGGTAGCGCAAGTGTGCCAGCTGTTTCTCGTGAAGTGGACATGCCGTATTCCACTTTAAGGCTAGTAATGCGTCGAGTGTTGCGGCATTATCCTTACAAGATGCACATGCTACAGCAGCTAAAGCATGATGATGCAGATATTCATTTCACATACGCACTTCAGTTTCTGGCGCGAATGACAGTGGATATCACTTGGCCATAGAACATCCTTTGGAGTGATGAAGCCCACTTTTGCTTAAATGGACAAGTGAATAAGCACAACTGTCGCATTTGAGCAACAGAAAACCGATTTATCCAAGAGGTCCCGTTGCATTCTCCTAAAGTGACAGTGTGGTGTGGATTTACGGCCACATTCATGATTGGGCCATATTTTTTGGAACAGGTAACACCGACTGGACCCCGCACCTGTTCCGTCACTGGACAGTGATATTCAGTACCTTAGAACTCACTCCAGAGCCTTCTACATAGGGATACTTTAATTTTAACAACCCTGTATATTTAAGATATATAGAAATTGATAAATCGTATTATAAATTAAGTTAGAAATGGATCTTATTATGACAACCAGTTAACTTAAGAACTACAGAGTAAAATATTTGTTCTAAATATATCTAGAGAAATTTAAAAGTAGCTTCAGAAGGTTATGTTCCATGATGTGTGCAAAAACTATTGAATTTGTGCGTGACTGATGTTTCAGAGAAAAACGTACTGAACGCATTTTGCTCCAACGAAAGTTGTCATTTTGATGTTGACACTGCATATGTGCCAATTACTGGCAAAACTCGTAATTACTAATCGCCAATAAAAGCTTGGGAACGACTGCTTGCATTCAATACAATGCGTGATACGTTACCCAACTTCAAGATGCACGAAATTATAGGTTTACAACCTTGTGACGCTAATTTTGAATTATCCAGTAATTGCATATATTTTGACCTATTACTTTAGTGTGCTAATTAAATTACATAGCCGTAATGATGTACTACCGATTTTTTACGCAGTAGAGAGAAAAAAAAAAGGTTTTGGAGCTTTCGATCCAGTTGAGGAAGGACGCAGAACCCGCGTTCATATTTATGTCTGCTCATGCAGAGACATGTAAAAATATACGTAGTTAATTACTGGTCCAAGTACACGTACTCATTTAGTTTGTGGAGGCCAAGAAATGTAACTGCTTGTGTTCTATTTGTTAGGAGCCACTTGTTTTGCGTGCGACTAGGAAAACCTTGTGAAAAAGCCATAATAGTGTGAAGAAGCTACAAGCAAGACTACAGTCAGTCAAATAACATCCCAATACAACAGTGGCAACTAAAGAAGCATTAAAAAGCGCACAACTTGTCGTACTGTCAAGGATGGGGTATCGCAGCCGATGAACAAACCGGATTCTTTTCCTGTGAGCAAAAAATCAAGAAGGAACGATTACAGTAGGCACAGGAACGCCAACACTGGACGGTGAGGGACTGGAAAAACGTTATCAGGTCTAACGAATCCCGGCTCCTGCTATTTCGCTCTCATGGGAGGATCACAATATGGAATAAACAACATGATTCTATGGACCCATCTTGTCAGATGTAAGCAATGCAGGCTGGAGGCGGTTTAATGGTGTGGGGAGTGTTTTTGCGGTGCACATTAGGCCCCCTTGAGATCAGCTGAGAAGAAAGAGCACACATTTTATGTCCATAAAATGTGTGCTCTTTCGTCAGTTTTCTTGTTTTGCTGAACGAAAAACCAGTTTACTGGGGGGAAAAAGGGGGGGGGGGAGATTTCTATACTCGCCTGAGACTCACTAATAGCCACGGAGTTAAAAAAAAGAAGGCTATAAAAGTTCCTCGCGTCACTGAGAGGATTGGAACTTGCACTTCTTTTACCCAGCGAGAAGACGGCGATTATAACCACAGTGGTACCGAGAGGACGAATGCCGCAGGTTATCTGGAAATTGTTTCCAACCAGGGCATCTCTTCATGGCTGCAGTGTATCCATCTGTGAATGGATTCTTCCAACAGGATAATGCGCCATGTCACAAACCCAGAATTATACAGAACTGGTCCCAGGAACATGAGGGTGAATTCAATCTACTGCGGTGGCTTTCCGACCACAAGATATCCAACTGAGCCTGTGGGATGAGATGGAACAACCTCATCGAAGCAGATCCGCAACCATCAAATTTACAACAACTGTGGAAAACAACTGAGTCAACATGGACCACATCCGTACGGCACGATTTTGAGACCCTGTTAAATCCATGCCATGTTCCTTTTATTTATTTATTATTTTTTTCCATTTATTGTTAGTATGTTTTGACATCATGTGTTTATAATCACAAAGTTATTTTATAGCCCGCAAGTAATTTTTATTTTTATATTAAATTATGTGTTGTTTTAACATGCAGCTTCACTCATCTATATATTAGGATTCTAATCCTTTAAGGTGCTTGCTGATATTAGTAAAAAAGTAAACATTGTGAATTGATGGTTGCTGCTTTTTTTATTGATTTCAGTAATTTCATATTTCGGTGAACTTAGATCAATTTCGATCGATATTTTTCACTAGTATGTAAAATCACGTAACGCAATATTAGTGACATAGTCACAATATATCGCTAGGAAGGTCTGAACTGCGACTCTGAAGCCATGAACATAAAAGTTCCACTTAAAAAGCTTCAATTAAAAAATCTATAAAAATTCTTATTACTGTACATCTTACTGTACTGTATATTACTGTACATTAAAAAATTATAAGTTTTCCTTAAACAAATAATCTAACAATCTCCAAATAAATTAATTATTTTTTCTTCTTTTTTACTATTCCGTGTATTTACTCTAATAAATTAAGAAAGTTCTGCCCTCTACGATAGTGGGATCTTGTGTGTGATCGTGAGTGGCTTGTGTCGGCTGCCAAATCCATCTACATGTCTGGCTCTTTGGTATCAGGTTTGCTACTAGGATATCTGGCAGACAGGTAAGTGATGTTTCAGAGGTGAGACGAATTATATTTTATAAACTGCTCTAAAATATATACAGTAACGTAATCACTAAAATTATTGGCAAAAGCAGAAGAAATTAACCAGTAAGCAAAGCAGACGATTTTAATCCAGCCAACTTTCATTAATGCTACATTTAATATGAAATACTTTTATATTACATATAAATAAATTAATTAAATGTAAACGTAGATTAACTCATAAATATTAAGAATTATTTACAAAACGTATAAAACCAAGCTATTTAAGACACATGAATGTTACCTTTTATATGAGTTAACTGTGCCTAATGCAGTTAGGCCTAAAAAATTTCATGCCTTGAAAGCATGATTTGGTAAGGGAGAGCAAAGTTTTCACTATAAAGTTATTTGTGCTTAGAAGAGAAATCCAAAGGTTCTAAGTGACTACAATGAGCGTACAGAAATCATGGGATACCTACCTAGTAACGGGTAGGTCCACCTTTCGCGCGGATAAAGGCAGTCACACGGCGAGGCATTGAGTCCACTAGTTCACGAAAGCGTTCCACAGGTATTTCCATCCACGCTTGCTGCTTCGCTGTCCATAATTCGGTCGCATTCCTGGATGGAGGATCCAAAGCTCGAACGGACCTTTCCACAGCATCCCAAAGATGCGCCACAGAGTTCATGTCTGGTGAACTGGGAGGATTCCATAGTGGTAAAATCTGAGGAATGATTTCAAATCATGTTCTAGTCAGCACGGCCCTGTGGGGAGGCGCATTGCGCTGTGGGTGCACGATGACCATGAAGGGATGCAGATGGGCTGCAGGGACGGATACGTAACCTGGACCGTTCAGATATGCGTCTAGACGTACCAGAGGTCCCAACGTGTGCCAGTTGAACACGTCCCAGACCATCCACCTGCCTGAACATTCCTTGTTGACATGACGGATACATAGCTTCGTGCAGTTTCCGCCAGATACGCACCCTCCCGTCCGTCCGAAATAACTGGAAACGGGACATCGGACCAGGAGAGAGACCCGTCTCCACTCATCCAAGGTCCAGTGCCTCTGTTCTTTCGCCCAGCTGAGGCGTAGAATCTTGTGTAGTGGTATTAGTTATGGGACTCTGGTGGGTCGACAGCTCCCATAACCTATTGCGGCTAATGATCGCCTGATAGTCTTGTTGGAGACGTTTCTGGCACCTCCTTCGTTGAAGTCGGCGATGATTTGTGCCGCTGTCGCGCTCCGGTTGGCTGAAACAATGCGAGACCGACGTCAAAGGCCACTCATACACCACCTTTCTCTGCCCACAGGGCTGTCCACGATGAGATGTTATTCCGGAAATGGCGTATTTCCGATACACTCTTGATGCTGTCGAACGGGGATAGTGCAATTTCTGTACCATCTCCGTGATAGAGTAACCCGTGCGTAGGGCACCCACTATCATCCCTCTTTCAAAGTCGGTTAACTCACAAGTCAGCACGTGAGTTAACCGACAATATGGATAAATAGTGACATCGGTAATTCGATGTCACTATTTATCCACAGTGACATCGAATTACCGTCTACGTGAATGCAGTGGTGCAGTGTACCTATATACCTGCCACGTGGGTGGCAGGTATATAGGTACACATCCCACGCATTCTGTCCTTTCAGTGTATATTGACCCTGAGGTCTGTTCTAGTACAAGTAAGCGAAACACATTAATTTTTAAAATTTAGTTGAATTTTGATTATTTAGTCTCTGAATGATTTTTAGACAATTACTATTTGTCTAAAAAATTAATTACTATTTGTCTAATTAAACCTTAAAATAAACAGTATGTATATATTATTTAAACATAGGTGTACTATTTACCGCTTAACTATTCAGTTATAATATTATTAATACACAGGTTGACCATTCAATTCGCGAGACGGCAGCGCCACCGTACAAACACTCATTTCTGGAGAACTGCCAGTAGATGGCAGTAGGGTATATTTCCAAGAATACACTAAACGCATGACAAGTTCTGACACGTTGTTTGGTAGTTGCAAAGTTGCCTTAAACTATGCGCTATATGTGCACCGTTTGGTGAGCGGCTTAATACATTGCTGTGTTCAACGTGATATAAGTGCTACAGAGACTATGGGAAAAATGCCAGAAGTTTACAAGACAAATGTGTGGAGAAAGCTACAATGGCAGGAGCATATTAAGGTATCCTTCCGCGAATTAAATGATCAACTTGTGTACTAATAGCTGCCTAAAGCTTTCATGACAAACTGTTCTTTTGTTTTTTTTTTTCTTTTCAGTTAAAATGAAAAAGTTACAATTGTAATTTTCGATAGGTATGGAAGGCGACCTGTAATTCTTGCCAGCGCTGTTATTTTGTTGGTGTCGGTGGTGACCTGTGCTTTTTCGACATGTTTCGCAATGTTTGCAGTATGTCGACTTTTTATGTCGATAGGTGGAAATGGAATATTTGGAACTGCATTCGTGTTGGGTATTTATTATATTATTTATTTAGTTCATTCACTCAAATTAATAGCATAGCTTAATTTGCGGTACTCACCTTTTTATATAATTTGCAATTGACGTGTTGAGATAGGATAAAATGGTAGTTGAGTTTAAAAATTGGAATTAATATGGATACGTTTAAATTTTGGAAACGGAGTTTAAAATATGCTCAAGGAAATAGAAGTGCACGTCTTTATCCTTGGTTTTGTCACGAATTAAAAGTTGAAATGATAAAGCTAGGAAAGTTAAACTGAGGAGTTAAACTTCATGACAACCAAGGATGAAGACGTGCACTTCTATTTCCTTGAGCATATTTTAAACTCCGTTTCCAAAATTTAAACGTATCCATATTAATTCCAATTTTTAAACTCAACTACCATTTTATCCTATCTCAACACGTCAATTGCAGATTATATAAAAAGGTGAGTACCGCAAATTAAGCTATACTATTAATTTGAGTCAATTTAAATCGGTACTTTAAGAATTCTACAATTTATCTAATTATTTAGTTCATTTATTTAGAATATTTATATTTATATTTACATAAAGCTCCTACAAATATGGTCGGATTTAGACATGATGAAGCCCTAATCCAAAGCATGTGAGCCCCAAAATGTCTAATTATATATTTTTATCTTCACAAAAGGACATGGAAAGGCGCGTCACCAGTCCTGGATTATTTAATATGCCTAAATGCAGCCTAATTATAAATTTATTCATATAGTAATAACAAGAACGGAAGAGGTAAATAGCATGTACAGTATTGTATACCTACTTCGTTATATTAGAACACAGTGGCGTAACTACCATATAGGCAGGCAAGGCAATTGCCTCCGGACCCGTGCCCTTTAGGGGCCCGGCGTCTTTGGCTGTCTCCTGTTTTTGCAATTTTCATTAAGGCTTTAATTAAGTAAGGGCCCGAACATGTTCTTTGCCTCCGGGCCCCAAAAAGGGTAGCTACGCTACTGTTAGAACATAACATTACAAACTATAATCAGATTAACAACAATATTAGGGCACCATCATGTTTGGAAATCACGAGTTTTAATGAATAAATTAATGAAGTGTAGGCCCACCTTTGACTTCAATGACGTCGTGAAACATTTTCGACTAGTTCCTTGTAGCAGGCAGCAATTTGTGTCCATTCATCCATCAGTGCAAGTGCCAGGTTCAGCTGTAGAAGAAGAGGTGCATGTTGGTCACGGCATTCCGATTTATCCCAAAGGTATTCAATTGGATTCAGATCCGCTTTAGGCCTAGGGAACTTGCAGCACTTCGTTTTCCTCAGAACAAGTTTCGTACATTGCTCTCTATATGTGATAGAGTTATCCTCTGAACGTGAAGAGTCCATTATCAGAGGTCTATCAGAATGGAAACCCACACACCACGGAATTGCCAAGGATGTCAGTTTACGACTCGACATTGATAGTGTTTCGGTACAACCAATGTACCAAGTCTGAACCACAAGAAGTAACTCTATACTATAATCGTGCCTCCTCCAAACTTCGCTTTTGGTATAATACATTGCGGTAGATGACGTCCACAGGCTCCTCCACATCCACATTTCACTATCTGATCTGTTTTACGCCTTGTGCGTTTAGTTTTCTAGATCTGAAGACAATATAGCAGGACTCGTAGGTGCCTGTATCCACTGTTCCATGATCCAAGAACGATAGGTTACACACTACCACAAGCGACATTTGGCATGTTAATGGAGTAATGTGGGACTTCTGAGCAGCAGCTCTGTCGTTATATACGCTATGCCCCTTGAACACACTTATGGCCGTTCCTGCGGATATCACGTTTGTAACAATTGTAACGTTCTCGGAAATTATAACATGTAACAATTTCTGAGGACGTCCCCTGCTTCTCTTTTACCACTTCCTTAGGGACCGACGATTCCTATCCGTCTTCTTTTCTTTTTTTTTTTCTAGTTCTATCATTTCATATCAGCGAGTTTTAAATACGTGGATGTTGCACGTAATGAGAAATTGCTAATATTGACAACGAACAAAAAGAAGACTCTCTGAAGTACCGTAATTGCCTTGTTTTTGATATCTCTGCTTTGCCTAAACACTTTTGTTCTTCCTTTTCGTACATCTCCTTCGCATCATTTATTATATTGGGACGAATGTCCCAATACTTTGGTCTGCATATAGATATACAGATTATTGGACCTTCAGAAAATTTCTTGAAGTTTAGATAATTCATATTATTAAAGAGATTGAGAAATACCGTTTTCGGACGTAGAACAGAAAAACAAAACAGAACAAAAACTTAATTCGATTATTGGCTTGCTCAGATTGATTCCCTTTCTGATTACGAGCTTGCAGTGATTATTATCCTGTTGTTTAAGTCATTTGTCATTGGTTAAGCCGCCCTTTGGGTACTGCATACTGATCTAGAAGTCTCATATTAGGATGCTGATCCGCCTAATACCCTACAACTTTCTCGAATGACACACACACTCAAAAGGGGATATAAATTTAAATTGAAAATGGATAGTTTCAGGACAGATGTTCGAAAATTTTTGGGAGTGGATAGTTTGAATAAATTGAAGAATTAGACAAATTATTACAGGAGATGGAAATGATGTTTTTTTTTTTTTTTTTCGCTGTCATTTGCCATTGCTGATACTAATACTAATACTGAGAGAACAGGATTACATTAATCCTAATGCCCTGAATTATTAGAATAAACAATCATATTAATAGGTACATTTGCTATCCAATGGTTGTATTTATACAGTCTTCACTGATATTGTTCTGTTTTTCCTTTTTTTAAATCAAAATAACGATATTATTTTTATGCAAAATATATTACAGTAATCCCTTAGGTATTTTGATTTTGTTCTTTCAGTGGTGGAAACAGTGAGTCCGTTTTACCGAACGATCCTAGGAATGTTTGTCCAGTTAAGTTGGTCTTTTGGATTCATCATCTTACCTGGAATCATCTGGTTGCTTCGAGACTGGTTCTACGTGCAACTTCTCGTTAGTGTACCTTGCGTCTTGATGATATCAGTCTATTGGTGAGTTTAAAACTCAGTCCCTCCATAGCATTTGCTTTTACTTTCTTATTTTTAAAAGGTATAAAGTAGATAATTAATGAACATTTTGGCAATTAAATTAGAGTCAAACTGTGTGCTGAGGAGAAAATGTTTTCTCTCTTGTGTACATAGTTCTGGTTGTTGTTGTTGGTTTTTTTATTTATTTTATTTTTTTTTTCCTCTCTTCTTGATCGGACCCAATGAATTCGACACAGAACATAGAAACAAAATACGAAATTGCTTACGCTGTTCTTTCAACAGTATTTGAATTGCCGACAGTAGGGAGCGAACTATATTTCCAAGCTTATGCAGGTTAAGAACAGATATAAAATTGTATAGTAAACATCATTCAAAAGATGTATGGTCATCTGCTGCCATGTCAGTAATTTATTGTTGCTGGCTAAAAGAGACAATTTGGTCCTTCCAAAATACGGAGCGGGGAATCATGGAGGAGTTGGTTATATTGTTCCCGATGGTGCTACTACAAATCCCGATATCGGGACTCGAGATTATAACAAGAGGGGTCGTAAATGGAGAAAATGTCAGTAGAGTTTCATAAGTTTGGCGTGGATGGGAGAGCTTCACCTCGAAAGCAACCATATAACACCAACGAACACCAGACGGCGTTTTGAATGTTGCACTGCCCACCATTTGTGAACTTTGGAACGATCATGGCATTATACAACGTTGAGGTCTAACAGTTATGTTTGGATATTATTGTTTTTTGGGTTTAAGGCGCATCAGCGACTTAGACCATATTGCACCATTTTGTATTATGTGTATACAAATGTGTTGTTCCCAGCCTGAATCGCATGTTGTGGGGACAGAAAAACCGGAATAACGGGGAAGGCAATCCTACTGTCTCCACCCGAGATCAGCTAACTACAGCTCCAGATTGATGACAGCTTCATAAATTCTTCAAATCATTGACGGGAATCGAACCGAGACTTCTCCAATCGAATGACAAGCGGCGAAACCACTATACTCTTAAGAGTACGAAGTCTGGATGGTGGGAGTCTGGAAAATGCTACCTACCATAATTACTTTGATATACAGTAATTGGCACGTATCCAATCATCAGGTGACTAATTAAGTTCGTGTCGATTTTTAGGATAAAATTAAAATATACTTGAAAAAATGAACAAAATCATTTTATTTGGAAAAATAATCACAATCCTAAGGAGATACCACCCCCAAAGAGAGAAGATTATTGACGTCATTTTCGCTTTTAAATAGCCTTACTGTTTTTGGCGGTTATTTGAGTTGTTAGCGTTGCATTTTTGCTATTAAATATCTATTTTACTTTTAATTTTCAATTTCTTTTATTGTGGTTCATGTTGTTCTATTCCTGTAGCTAATTTTAAAAAGAGGTCTCGTAAGCCAAAGAGCAAATTTAAATGTATTAATCGTCAGTCTGGTTCTCACCAACGCTTTTCTATGATTTCTACCACCAGTAATTCGGAAGTAACCGATTCGTCATTCTTTTTCTAAAGAATAGCTTAAGTTTAAACGTTTGTTTCTTAGTCAAAATTCTTTATTCAAAACAAATGTTAAATAAAGTTGTCTCTAAAAAAAGTGGATAATAATTCCAGTCAGCATAATGAATTACTCTTGAATATTCTTTTGACGTCTAATCTCACGATCTTTGATACCTGATGAGAGCAATACTTTCTGAACTGGATATTATTATTTTTTGTAATATTTAAAGTAAGTTTCTGACAGCGTTTCTACTTCTGCAACTGTTAATAAACCCCATTCGAGTTTGGATGTACCTAATGAATTTGGATTTAAGTTTAGTTTGGATTCTGCTAACTGTGATTTCTTAAAATCTTTGGCTGATCCAAGCACTCATTTCAATTAGAAGGGACGTTTTTCCAAACATCAACCTGAAGCAGACTCCGGTTGGTCCTTCTGTTAAGTGCATTTGCCAGTAACCCTCAGCGAATAAAACGGGTACCGGTAGTTTAAAAGTTCATTCTTAAAGTCGTAATTCTTAAAGTATGATCACTTAAAGAAAGTGATCATGACCACAGTGCTACTATTCACAAAGGTTTTTATCAAGGAAATTCTGGACTTATTTGAATTACTGCGAATACAAATCAGA
Organism: Mastigoproctus giganteus; assembly: GCF_048544385.1. Classification (NCBI taxonomy): domain Eukaryota; kingdom Metazoa; phylum Arthropoda; class Arachnida; order Uropygi; family Thelyphonidae; genus Mastigoproctus; species Mastigoproctus giganteus. The sequence continues at coordinate 20,997,993 of NC_143582.1, forward strand.
GCATGAACTATCAGAAATTTTTCTGAAAATTGCTTGCTGTTGTTGTTATTGTTGTTGTTTTATACCGGATTTGTTTCAGGTTGATACCGGAATCTCCTCGTTGGTTACTCACTCAGAATCGAACTGAAGAAACCAAACGAGTCCTAAGGATCGCCGCCAGAAGAAACAAGAGAAGTGTGGACGAAATAGATGAGGTAGTGACAAAGCTCAGTATTCAGATCAGAAAGGTAGGCCAAAAACTAATCATTAATAACTGTATTGCAAATTTAATCTGTTAAGCACTCAGTCTGTTTACATATTGCTCCAGTTAACCTGCTACGATTCAAAAGAAATGCGGCCCATGAAAGAGACTGATATAAAATTATTTTGTGTGCATTACAGAAACTCGAGGTAAATAATGGCATCGACAGACTCTAAGGATGCCAAGGAAGTACAAGAGATGTGGGCAGTGTCATTTTCTTGTTGAAACCGCGTCTTTAGAGAATTCGTCTGGTGATAATGTTTCTACAAGTGTTTGTATGATGACAGTCTATCACTCGCTGTTGACTGCCTCATTAAGGAAAGTGTTATTGCACACCGGATCAGGGGTGCAATAACCTAGGCGACTGAGCAGCGACTCCAATAACCTAGGTCCTAGGCGACCGCTGCCGGGGCCGACAGCAAATTTCGCGCGATGTCAGGGTAAGTGATTCAGAATTCGTCCGTGGACGGCAGCGTTGTCGCTTGCATCACTTAAATAATAATAACAATTACGATCTCGTTCCCTCTGTGCGTATTAAAAAGGGCATTTATTTCTCTCTTCAAATATAGATAATCAGTTCAAATAACAAACTGAAGTAATCATTAAAAAATTCTACGGCCAGCTTGATAGACAAGATTTAAAAATCGTACGAAAGTGCTGCGCAAGACTTTATGTATATGCCAAAAAATGGAAATCTTTTCAATATTTAATAAATAACGGAATGTCTGAAAGCCTAAAAAATGATATCGTTCATATATGCTTGCCAGCATATGAATACGAGTTAAGCGCCAAAGCAATAAGACTATGAGGCGTCAGTATAATGTGTTTGTCGATATGCCTGTTTGCTAGACGAGAGAAGCCATGCAACTCTCGCCTGAGACCGACTAACTCAGCCTCGTTGTAAAAAAGCCCATAAAAATTCCTAACGTCATCGACCAGATTCGAACTCTTTTTCACCCGGTGTGGGGAGGACAGGGATTCTATCAAATGTGCTACCCACGAGGGCCCAGTGTGGGGGAGAACAATGATTTCATTAACTGTCCTACCCGAGAGGACCACTGGTAAGCAAAACATTGCTTATAGAACGAAGCTGCCAAAACCTGAGTGGATCTTACACAGAAATGTGCAAAACATTGTAATTGATTAGGATTGGTGTTACTAGTTTCTCAATACGACCAAATATTTATCAATTTATAATGCCAAAAAAAAATAAAAAAATAAATAAAAAATATATATATAGCCACGCTCGAAAAAAGAAAACACTTAGTCTGACAGTAATGATTCCCCATCGGGGATTGATCATAGAATGCCATGTTAGCGACCAAGCTGTTCGCGCCACTGGCAAAACTGCGAGTCTTAGATAAACGGTGGCTGCTTTAATCATCAAAATGGAAACGTCATGGTGCTACTACTGCAGGGAGACGTTTAGGAGATAGTAGAAATTGGGGAAAGGGATCGAAGAGACTTCAGAAAAGTGGCAGATAGATTCTGTCAGTCTTCATCGAATACTGCCAACCAGTAATGTAGGGAGGCTACAGGAACTGATATTAATAAAAGGATGATGCGTAGGGAGCTGCATAAAATCGAACTTTACTGAAGAGATGAAATACACAAACTGAAAATCACATAATGCAATGCATAGCGTCGACTTGCAGGAACAAGTAATGCCATGCAGTACATTAGCATGGTAAATAATACGCTCTTTCTACAAGTTGACAGCAATGTATTCGAGAATTCTAAGAATCCAAATGTCCAAATATCCAGACTGAATCGTCCTGTTCTTCAGCTTCAGGAGTCACATGTTTCGTGAATACCGAAGAGAGAGAGAGAGAGAGAGAGAGAGAGAGAATGTGGTCTGATCATGCAGACTTACGCCAATGGGTTGCGTTCCTTTTTGACGATACTGTAGGTTGAAAATAATAATCTGCAATATTTCGACCAAACAGTCCAGTAAAACCTTTGATATATCATACAATAAATTAATTTTTTTATACTTTAATTAATAGTAATATAACAGTATAAAACTTTGCAACCATAAATTTCCTGGATCATTAGGCATATTAAACGTTCTCTTTTGAAAAAATAAAAAAATATATATTATGTAGAACATCTTAGATATCTTAAAAAAATTCATGTTGCTGAAAACATGAATTCCTTTTCCTGAAAAAAAAATCGAAACTTAAAAGTAGCCAAGTGGCGAAATTACAACCTTCCCCTACAGTTTAATTAATGATATGATATTAAAAAAATATATTACAGCATTTTAAAGCAAAAATAAGTTTTTTTTCACGCATGTACAAGTAAAATTAATTAACACTTATAATTTGCATTTGAATTATAGTAACACTTTAATATAATTAAAATATCATTTATTATAATTAAATATAATTTACTATAATTAAATTATAGCGACACCTATAATTAACTTTAATTATAGATCAAAAACACTGACCTCCAAGTTATAATTAAATTCCAAAAGAAAAGTTAAGACGTCGAAATAACAACAGCTGCACGCAATTGTAAACAACAGCTGGATATAAACGCGAATGTTACTCTAGCGGCAATATCTCAAAATATTATTATATGTCAACCACCGTACATTGCTGCCGTTTTCCAAGTTTTAAGTTTTAATTGGAACATAGAGTGAGTATCATTCACTGCTGTTCATAGATAACCACTAGTAATTTTTTGGATAATTACTTTAGGTGAAAGCAGTTGGCTTTGCTAAGTGAAATAATGTTTAACAGGCTTTTTCATGCTGACAATTCCTTATCTTTTACAGAATGAAGATGGTCCATCTGGTGGCTCTTTTATGAATTTATTGCGAATTCCTGTCTTAAGGAATCAAACATTTAATATTTATTTTAACTGGTAAGATAATTCAGCATTTTCTTCCATTCTGTCTTATATTTGACAAATTATAAAGGTATCTTAGATAGAATGAAAATAAAAATTATTTAAACTGTCTGGCTACTGAAAGTTATGACGGTACGCATTTTTTTGGATTAGGATTTTTAGTAAGGGTATGGGATAATCTTATTCATATGAGATGAGGAAGAGGTCCAAAAAATTATCCCAGGCCACGTAGGGAACTTCTAGAGACTCGGACGTATTAGACGCCTTGCATTGGATTTCTGTCTGCAGTTGTCACAAAAAAAGTTGTAATACTTGTATTTTTAGATCACAAAATTCTGTTCACTTTTAATATCGCCAGTTAAATTTTTTTCTGTTAGTCAAGACGGAAGTTATCAACTCAATAAATAAAATTTAAGTTAAAACGAGTGCTATTAATTTAGAAATGCACTACACTACCAAAAGTCAAGGGAAAAATGGACAGTTGTTCTATGACTATCCCCCACAGTCATAGACAAGTGTCACAAAAATTTTGGTAGACAGTGTAAGCATATTTTTGTAATATATGTAGAGTATGTAATAAGATGGGAAAATACTTGTACCTCTTAAATATTACGATATAAATTAAAACTGTTTAGTTTAATTTATTATTAATTTAAAACTATTATTATAAATTATATTAACACTGTTAATTTAAAAATTATTCCAATATTTAATTTTTAAAAAATTAAAAATTAGTTTATATTTCAAAATTCTTAATTTATAGAATAGTAAGGGTTAATTACTTCAAAATTATTTAATTTAGAAGTAAATAACCTTAACTGCAAAAATATAAATTTTTAACTAGTCGTGCACATTTGATTCACGTAATCAGGGCCCGCGTTAAAAGTGAGCTATCAACCTGGACGCAGACGAGTCTGCGCGTCGAGGCATACCTACCAGCACTACCACCACTTAAGAAAGCTTCTTGTCCTGACTAACGTCGGCCCTGATCACAATGCTATTCTTGTTATTTTGAATTGGTAATTTGTGCCTGAAAAGTTGACAATTTTTCAGGTTCGTTATTTCCTTTATTTATTTCGGCTTGTCTTTGAACACCAACGACATGAGTGGGGATCCATTCGTCAACTTCGTTATTTCGGGTGCTGTGGAATTTCCTGCCTATATAATTGGACTCGTCGTACTCCAGTACTATGGAAGAAGGTTGCCTCTTGTTTCATCCATGATTGCCGGTGGGATTGCATGCCTTTTGACCATTCCCATACCAGAAGGTAAGAAACATTCGACTAAGGAGTTTTGGTTCTTCAATGAGCAAAAACTTCTGACATTAGCTTAATCAGCTGCCTTTTTATCTGCGTCACTAAAGTTTTATTTATTTTTTTTTTTCCCAGAGATTCGGTGGCTAGAAATCGCTATGACCATGGCTGGAAAACTTTGTATTTGTACCGCATTCTCCATTACCTTTGTCTATTCTGCCGAGATCTTCCCAACTGTGGTTCGAAATATTGGAGTAGGCTCCAGTATTTTTATTGGACGGCTCAGCTCATTGGTCGCCCCTTTTGTAAAAGAATTGGTAAGTAATGTGATGTGATACTTAAAACTCAATAAGCTTACGAATATGATAAATCCGAGGCTCACTTCAGAGCTCAACGTCCATGGTCGACCTCCAACCATCGACGTCCAAAGCTGTACTTTCTGCTTCTTTACAATCTTTTAAATTATACAACTCCCAAGCATTTTCAGCATCTAAAATAGTAAACTTCAGGACGGAAAAACCATTGCTACAAGCAAAATACTCAAGAAGTTCCTAAAAAACTCTCACCTATACCCAAAATATATAAAAGCCAACAAGTATAAACTCTCAGAACTATTATAACTTTGATTTAAAAAAAAAAGTAAAATAATCTTTTGATTCACTAATATACTTATATTTGAATCCCAGAAAACACCAGAAATCGTTTACCACAATTTCAAGATTGAAGATTTTACAGCACTATATGCTTGTGGTTGTGCTAAACGTTCCCTGGTCAGTTGTCCAACCTTGAGGCAGAATACAAATAAGATAATTTTCTGTATATATAGGAAGCATAAACTATCTATGTGAATATCCACGTATAGTACCTGAAAGAAATATGGTTTATTAATTTCAGGGTCATGCAACTTACTTATCAGTTCCGCAAGCTGTGTATGGAAGTTTGTCGATAATCTCCGGTCTCCTTGTCTTGTTTCTTCCTGAAACTCATAATCAGAAAGTTCCGGACACATTGCATCAAGCAGCAGAATTCTGGAGGTAAATAAATTCATAAACTATGTGATTTAAATATTTCCCGAACTTTTTATTTAAATTAAAATATACAATATATAATGTTGTCTTATCTTTATAAAATATTCCAGAAAGGCAATCCACTCCAGCAAATTGTGGGGGTTGGGGTGGGTTTATTATTGTGGGGGGTTTGGTGTATTATTGTTTTTTTTTTCTTGCCCTAATTTTCTTTATATTTTAATTATTATAATTTATCCCCTTTTTATATGTATATCCCCGTAGTCCAATCCTCCCACTTTAGCATCTGACTTGTTTGATCTCAGAAGATTACCTGACTCGAAGGGGACCCTAATTATTTTTAAGTATTTCTCCACAGGATTGGCTGAGTTTCGGAATGACAGACTCCAACACATGAATGTAAAATAAAACAATGTTTATTAACATATCATACAGAAACTAATAATAGTGACTTGTTATTTCATTAACCTTTATATGTGTAAATATCTTGTTCAAACTCAAATGTTTCATCATCCGATATCCTATTCTAATACACATTATTATTCATTATGACATGGTGTCTCTTCATGTTCTTTACAGGGACTTCAATAGGTCGTGTCATACACTTTACATAGATTCTTCCCACTCTTCTTCTGAACAGTCTGTATAATAAACCAACAACTACCAGCCAATGAACTGGCTCACAAAAACCTTCAGAGTTCGTGTCTCAATTTGTAAAAAAAATTGCATTTATTCAATTAGACACCCTTTCTGCATTCAGGTCAACAGGAAATATCAATCAATTCAATTAAACATTACCTTTCAGAACAGTTAATCCTCTATACCTTTATATATCACTTATTAATTAGCCCCTACTCAAATCAGAAATACTGTCCACAAATCAACTCATAATAAATTTAAATTTCAACCTTTAATTTCATACATATTATGAAAACCTTTCCCAACTTTAAACAATTCTCAGTTATCTATTATACCCTCTCCTTCCAGCAAGCATTTATATGAGGAGTTTCACTTCAAATTATAGGCTGCGTCCGTCTTAAATACCTTACACTTTTATTCATATATTCATTACTTAAACCTCCCTCCTTAACTATAAATATCTATTTATTCTAAAGTCCTCTCCTTAATAAATTAAGCACACCTATGTCGGTAAACTCTCTAGCACTTACGTGTTAGGCCTGGAACTTCCCTCTCTGCTTGGCTTCCTTTCATATCGGTCATTCAGGTACTGGAATGCGGGGGCGCTCGTTTGGGGACCTCGGTGATTATGGTGCTTCCCTACCGGGTACTGCACGGCTGGAATCAATCAGTGTCGCATACTCTTTACCGGTCAGCATTTCTTCTTCCGTGGATAGAGGGGTTTTCGAGTAGGTCAATGGTTCGACCACTCATTCGACTGACTTTGCCTATATAATTCTCAGGGTGTGATTCTTCCTTCTTCCTCACTACGGCTTCCATGTTTACAGGTGAACATTCCTACGGGCTGTCGGGATACGCAGAATTTCTATCACTGCTTCCATCTACCTCAGGGCTGCAGCTATCACCCAAATTAGACTACCGCTCTGCTTTGTATCGTTCTCCAACTCATTCAAATCATCCTCCAGACCGCTCCGAAAACTTCTTCCGACTCCTCCGAAAACTTCTTCCGAATCCTCCGAAAACGTCTTCCGAATCTCACGAAAACTTTTCCAGAATGCCACGAAAACCTTTTCAGAATCTCCCTCTCAAAATTCCCTCTATTTTCTTCCTGGCCAATAGGAGATCTGCGCATCCCTTTTCCTGTGCTCTCATTTGTCTCCTCTCATCTTCCGTGGGCGGGTCTTCTTCCCAACTTCCGTGGCCTAGAATATACGAGAACCATCTAGAACGAGAGGCGGAAGTTCAGGTTAACTGAGAAACGTCACAGCTCTTCCCGTGACCTCACGCGCGCACACCTGGTGACGTCGCCCACCTCTACTAGCGTTCCACCGTGAAATTTCTAAGAGAGCCAACTTAAGTGCTCTTGGCCCTTACTATGGTGCATCTGCCTCTGTCTTAATGGGGATTTGTCACGGTTATTTACTTTTACTGACTCGTCAAAGAATTTCCATACAAACAAACTACAACTAAACAGGGAGTGACTGGAAGGTATTTTTGAATTCCAGTGTTTCTTAATCCATGTTGTTTGTACCAGAAAACCACTATTCGTACTACAGTTAAATTCTCATAATATTTAACAATTTTTATTAATTAATGTAAGGACGGGTCCTTACATAGCATTCCTCTTCCCCTAAAAAAATTTATATTCCATATACAAATTTTTTTCCTTTCTGTCCTAAGACGGATATGATCTTATCCCAGATCCACTTTATCGACAGCCAATCTCCTCTAATTGCCTTTCTATATTTTCTAATTACACTTATATACCAGACATTACTTAAACTTATATTAAGCTTCATTACTTACTCCCATCCCATATTTTCGTCGAATACTGCTCCTAGATACATTTGCTGCATCCTGTTTATTTCCTTTATACACGGCTACTTATGGTACATTATCCTCTGACACCAAACTCACCTTGGTGAAGTCTCCTATAGTCCGTCCTTGGGGTATTTCGCAACTGGTACCTTTCCTTGCCGACTTGTTGGGGACACCTTTGCTCCTCCCCCCTTCGTCCAGTGGTTATTTCTCTTGACCGTGTTTGCACACATCTCCTCCCTCTTCCTTCCAAAACGCAATCATTTATTATTGGTTTCACTTGGAAGTGATACCTTTTTAACCTATCTTCGTGTTCAACCCGTTCGTTTCGGGGGTTATTTACCTGTCTCAACTTATAAGTTACGGGGGAAAGTTTCGCTATCACCCTGAACGGCCCCTTAGCTTGTTTAAGCCATTTTTTTTCTTTTTGTCCCTCATTTTTAATTAAAACCCAGTCTCCTTCATTAATCTGCTTATGTATCCGTCCCTTATTGACCATATCCCTCCTCCTAGCACTATTTCGTAGGCTGGCTTCCTTGGCCATCTCTCTAGCGGTCTCGAATCGATCGATTAGCTCTCTCTTGAAATCCTGAATGTCATTATATTTCGGCCGGGTGCTGTCATCCGACAAATCCCACGGGAACCTAGGATCGAACCCGAGTAGTAGAAAGGATGGCTTCTCCAAGACACTGCGGTGGATGGCTGTCCTAACAGCGAATAATGCATAGGGAATTTGCTCATCCCAGTTGTCTCCCACTCTATTACTAAGATGAGACAGTGCTTTCTTTAATGTTCTATTTAGTCTCTCACACATCCCGTTGCATTGTGCCCTATAAGGTGCCGTGAATATTCGCTTTATCTTTAGTAACTCGCATACCTGCAACATTAATTCTGACTGGAAATTCGGCCCGCGGTCAGTTAATATTGTGTCACTGCACCCATATCTACACACCACGTGTTCTAAGTATGCTTTGGCGATAGTTGAAGCTGCCTGATCCTTCAAGGGAATGGCTTCCGGATACCTGGTGAGCATGTCAATCACCGTAAGAAGGTACCGATTTCCATTCCTAGTGATGGGCAATGGTCCCACAATATCCATAGAGATCGCCTCAAAAGCTTGATTAGGACTCAGGTGTGCTTGAAGGGGGGCTCTACCCGTGAAGGTGTTCCGCACCTGACATTCGTGACAACAACGGCAAAACTCCCTTACATCCCGATCCAAACACTTCCAATAGTACCGGGTTTCAATCCTCTCCTTTGTTTTTCGGTAGCCCATATGCCCAGCCATAGGATGAGAATGGTACCGCCTTAATATCCACTCTATCATTTTCCTGGGGGCTACGAGCCTTCCCCCCTTTCCTTTCTCCCTTGACCCAGTCGTTTCATAACGGAGGATGCCTTCGCCATCCAACTTCAAACGATTGTTTTCCCCCTCCCTTTCCTTGCTGCTACCACCACTCTCTAGTTCCAGGTTTCGTATGATGGCCTTTAGGTCGGGATCTTCCCTTTGTGCCTTGCGTATGCGAACCCTTTCCCAATCGTCCTCTCCACAGATCTCGGCGTCTCCCTCGTGAGTTACCCCTAATATGTGTACCTGTTGCGTGCCCCCTAGTTCCCTCCCCTGATGGTCATATTCGGCTCTACTCAAAAAATCCGCCACCACATTTTGTGACCCCGGTATGTACTGCACCTCCAGGTCGTACTCCTGCAGTGCTATGCTCCACCGGACCAGCCTGTCATTCTTGTCCCTTATGTCCCGCAGGATTCTTAGAGGTTGGTGATCAGACAGAACTATTACCTTACGTCCATATAGGAGAAATCTAAATTTCTTCACCGCAAACACGATTGCTAGTGCCTCCTTCTCACAGGTGGCATAGTTCTTCTCATGTCTATTCAGCGGCCGACTACAGTAGCCTATAGGCTGCCTGCCCCCATCCGTTTCTTGCTCCAACACCCCCGCTATAGTCTCCCTAGAGGCATCACAAACCAAAAAAAATGGTTCTGAGGGGTTTGGGTGTGCCAGCAGAGGTCGCTGTGTTAGGGCCCCCTTTAAGGTTCTGAAGGCCTGAGCTGCCTGCTCATCCCATACGAACCTCTGCCCCTTTTTGGTTAAAGCGGTTAGCGGCCTCATTATCTCAGCACCGTTTCTTATGTGTCGCCTGTAATAATTTGCCATACCGAGCACTCTCCTCACTTCCTTCACAGTGCGAGGGGGCTTCAAATTCTGAATTGCTTCTATATTTTTTTGGTTTGGCTTTATACCTTCTGTAGAGATGGTGTGCCCCAAATATTCTATCTCAGGGATCAAAAACTTGCACTTTGATGTTTTCAGGGATAGGTTGGCCTCAGTCAGTCTCTGGAAAACATCCCGTAACAGCTCTCTGTGCTCCTCCAACGTGGGGGAATAAACCAGAACGTCGTCTATGAAGCACATTACCCCTCTGTCTAGCAGGTCTGCAAAAAATAGTGGTCATAACGCATTGAAAAGAGGCCGCAGAATTTCGGGCTCCCTGTGGCATTCTGGCCATCTGATATTTTCCAAAAGGGGTTTGAAAAGCAAAGTATTTCTTGTGCTCAGGGTGGAGAGGTATCTGGTAGTAACCTGAGTTTAGATCCAGTTTAGAGAAATACGTAGCTCCCTTTAGACTGCTCAGAATCTCTGACACATTTGGCATGGGGAAATCGATAGGTTTTGTGACTTGATTAATTTTCCTGAGGTCCAGCACTATTCTAATTCCCCCTTCAGCTTTTTTCACGACTAGCAGTGGACTATTCCACTTGGATTGTGACCTTTCTATAATTCCGGCCCTTTCCATCAGCGAGATCTCTTCCCTTAGTTTTGGGATTTGGGCTTGGGGAATACGGTACTGCGGAGTGAAAATGGGGTTGTCCTGGGTTACATGGACCTCGTGCTCGGTTAAATTCGTAGAGCCCAGCTCGGACACCCTTTCGGTAAACAAATGCCCATATTCGTTTATCAGATTCCTTACTTCCGCAGGCCAATTTGGTCCTTCCAGAACCCTATTTTCTTGAGTCACGCATGTCTCAATCTCTCCAGTGGTTCTCGTGATACCTGAGACCGGCGAACTGACCCCTTGGTCGAACAATAACTTATTTTTCTTCAGGTCTATAACGCATCCAGCCTCCCTTAACAGGTCTATCCCCACTATCACATCGTATCCAGCGCCCATTATCCCCGGAGCTACTAGAAACTGGTATCTCACTACTTCACTTCCCTTTCCTAATGCTGCATCCTCTGTTACTAAATACTTTGTCGGCCAATCGCCCCGGCCTATACCCTTCAATGTATATTCCTCGCAGGCCTGTACATTGTTTTCTCCCCGGATGTCCCTGTACTTTAAATAGAAATTCCAGGTCATTAGTGACCGGGTAGCCCCGCTGTCGATGAGCATCCGGCTATCCACCCCGCCGATGCTGCCGTCTACGTAAAATAAGGTATCGTTGCTTGCATTGCTTCTTACCGACTCTATGTGTATGCCCTTTCTTGGATAATGCTTCCCTATATGCCCACTTGGTCCCCTGGTGACGGACCTTTTTTGTATTAAGGCTGGCCTATCTCCTCTGTAGCCCTGCAAATAGCTGCCCTTCTTATCCGTAGTGTGTCTTTCCCCCATCCGTTGGTCCGAGTGTATAGGCCTACTCACGTGGTGATTTCTATTTTGGTGGCAATATTCTCCCCTTTCCCAGTTATCTTTGGTACCCCGTTTCACTTTGCAGTAGCGGGTCCAATGGTCTGAGTTCTGGCACTTATAACACCATTTTCGACTGCTATCCTTGTCTCCCCCCTCGTTTGTTCGTGAAACTATACCCAATCTTTGTTTCACTTCCGTTTGTTGCTGATTTTCTCTAGCATCATTGCTTAAAGAGAGCCTTTCCATCATCCACTCCATCTTTCTTTCGATGCTATTTAAATGTTTAGCTAACCCTTCGATTTCGCTCCCCCACTCCCTCGATTCCTTTCCTGTTTTTGGCTGTTTTCTGTCGGTCATTGCGTTTATTTCCTTTGCCCCCGTATTTCTACTAAAGTTTTCAAGCATTTCCTCCTCTAATGAGAGGTTGTAAGCGTCTGTTAATGTTTCGGGTTTTTTCCTTAGTACTTCCTTTTTATAATTATGGTGGAGCCCTGTGATAAATTGCCCTGTTAGTATCTTCTCGAACACCTGTTTCTCCGATTCTGCTGTTTCTGTATTTATTTTTAAATTTAGAAGTCGCTGGTGGAATTCGCTCACTGTTTCGCGAGTGGTCTGCGTGTATCCTCCCAATTTTCCTATGCTGGTTAACAAGTCATTCTTTTTCCCAAATAATTTTCTTAATGTCTCAGCGAATCTGTGGAGCGTTACTATTTCTTCTGCCACTGTAGCCTGTCTGTATTTTTCTAATGCCTGTCCTTCTAGTTTAAATTCCCCTATAGTTATGACATCCATATCGCTTAGCTCTTCCTTATCCTTAATTAGCTTTAATTTATTAATAAATTTTTCCACTCTTTCACCTGATTCCCCCTTGAATGGTTTCAAATACTTGCTGTATTTGATTTGTCCTGACCCCTTTGCTACCCCCCTTACCATTCTCACCTCTGGTTTTTCTTGGCCTTCATGTTCGTCACTGTGGCCCCCAAAATTTTCGCAGTCCTCGCCGCGTTTCCTACCCTTTCTTGGCATTTTTATTTTATATCTATTAATCTCTAGCTATCAACTTTAACTAATTAATCTGTCTGCCGATTAATCTTTCTACAATTCTTTAACTATATTAGATAATCCAATTCAATTTACCATTAACATTTACCTGCTTGATCAATAATCAATTAGTAAAATTTCAACACCCAATAATTATAAAAGTTATTAAGTTTTACTTATCTATCCTTGAAGTTTCCCTGTCCGGTCTCACTAATTAATTCAATTGTACATAAATAATAATTTCCAGTTCAACGCTAAATCAATACTTGCCTCTAAAATCCACCGTTATTTACCTGTTCAATCTAAATTCATTCAACAATAATCAACTCAGTAATACATATATAATTCTAACTTACGCTTTCTGGCTCGCCAGCTGAATTTTTTCTATCAGTTTCAGCAACTGGATTGCATGTATATATACATGTATATATATTTTCCTGTCGTTCTGAACTCAGCCTTCCGTTGTGCAGAATTATCCTGGCTTATGCTCGCCAATTGTGGGGGTTGGGGTGGGTTTATTATTGTGGGGGGTTTGGTGTATTATTGTTTTTTTTTTCTTGCCCTAATTTTCTTTATATTTTAATTATTATAATTTATCCCCTTTTTATATGTATATCCCCGTAGTCCAATCCTCCCACTTTAGCATCTGACTTGTTTGATCTCAGAAGATTACCTGACTCGAAGGGGACCCTAATTATTTTTAAGTATTTCTCCACAGGATTGGCTGAGTTTCGGAATGACAGACTCCAACACATGAATGTAAAATAAAACAATGTTTATTAACATATCATACAGAAACTAATAATAGTGACTTGTTATTTCATTAACCTTTATATGTGTAAATATCTTGTTCAAACTCAAATGTTTCATCATCCGATATCCTATTCTAATACACATTATTATTCATTATGACATGGTGTCTCTTCATGTTCTTTACAGGGACTTCAATAGGTCGTGTCATACACTTTACATAGATTCTTCCCACTCTTCTTCTGAACAGTCTGTATAATAAACCAACAACTACCAGCCAATGAACTGGCTCACAAAAACCTTCAGAGTTCGTGTCTCAATTTGTAAAAAAAATTGCATTTATTCAATTAGACACCCTTTCTGCATTCAGGTCAACAGGAAATATCAATCAATTCAATTAAACATTACCTTTCAGAACAGTTAATCCTCTATACCTTTATATATCACTTATTAATTAGCCCCTACTCAAATCAGAAATACTGTCCACAAATCAACTCATAATAAATTTAAATTTCAACCTTTAATTTCATACATATTATGAAAACCTTTCCCAACTTTAAACAATTCTCAGTTATCTATTATACCCTCTCCTTCCAGCAAGCATTTATATGAGGAGTTTCACTTCAAATTATAGGCTGCGTCCGTCTTAAATACCTTACACTTTTATTCATATATTCATTACTTAAACCTCCCTCCTTAACTATAAATATCTATTTATTCTAAAGTCCTCTCCTTAATAAATTAAGCACACCTATGTCGGTAAACTCTCTAGCACTTACGTGTTAGGCCTGGAACTTCCCTCTCTGCTTGGCTTCCTTTCATATCGGTCATTCAGGTACTGGAATGCGGGGGCGCTCGTTTGGGGACCTCGGTGATTATGGTGCTTCCCTACCGGGTACTGCACGGCTGGAATCAATCAGTGTCGCATACTCTTTACCGGTCAGCATTTCTTCTTCCGTGGATAGAGGGGTTTTCGAGTAGGTCAATGGTTCGACCACTCGTTCGACTGACTTTGCCTATATAATTCTCAGGGTGTGATTCTTCCTTCTTCCTCACTACGGCTTCCATGTTTACAGGTGAACATTCCTACGGGCTGTCGGGATACGCAGAATTTCTATCACTGCTTCCATCTACCTCAGGGCTGCAGCTATCACCCAAATTAGACTACCGCTCTGCTTTGTATCGTTCTCCAACTCATTCAAATCATCCTCCAGACCGCTCCGAAAACTTCTTCCGACTCCTCCGAAAACTTCTTCCGAATCCTCCGAAAACGTCTTCCGAATCTCACGAAAACTTTTCCAGAATGCCACGAAAACCTTTTCAGAATCTCCCTCTCAAAATTCCCTCTATTTTCTTCCTGGCCAATAGGAGATCTGCGCATCCCTTTTCCTGTGCTCTCATTTGTCTCCTCTCATCTTCCGTGGGCGGGTCTTCTTCCCAACTTCCGTGGCCTAGAATATACGAGAACCATCTAGAACGAGAGGCGGAAGTTCAGGTTAACTGAGAAACGTCACAGCTCTTCCCGTGACCTCACGCGCGCACACCTGGTGACGTCGCCCACCTCTACTAGCGTTCCACCGTGAAATTTCTAAGAGAGCCAACTTAAGTGCTCTTGGCCCTTACTATGGTGCATCTGCCTCTGTCTTAATGGGGATTTGTCACGGTTATTTACTTTTACTGACTCGTCAAAGAATTTCCATACAAACAAACTACAACTAAACAGGGAGTGACTGGAAGGTATTTTTGAATTCCAGTGTTTCTTAATCCATGTTGTTTGTACCAGAAAACCACTATTCGTACTACAGTTAAATTCTCATAATATTTAACAATTTTTATTAATTAATGTAAGGACGGGTCCTTACAAAATAATCTATTAAAAACTATACAGCGATTTCATATATCTCAAAGATATAGAAACGTCTCTTGTAATCTTAGTTGCAACTATAAATTAAAATTACGTACGGGTTTGTATTTTTAAAATATTAAAATCGTTCGTCTGTAAGGAATCAACGCTAAGCCAATCAGGAGTATGAAGAACATTCTGTATTATCTGGAATAAATTTCAAGTGGAATGAACAAAATCATCTTGGAAATGAAAGCTTACAATATAAGATAGTCAAAAAGTCCACACCACTGCATTTTAAAGCATAACTACTGGAAACTGGTGCTATTTTATCAGGACAATTCATCTCCTAACCGATCGGATGTAATTAGGATGTTTTTGAAGAACTTTTTTGAACTTTTTCTTTGAACTTTGAACTTTTTCCTCTCACTCATTGAGACCTTGTTGTCAATGGCTTTTGAAGTGTTCCCAGAAATCAAAAATCACTCCAAGGACATCATATGCCAACTACAGTTGCAATATGTGCTTTTAAAGCATACCCATAAATGGAAGCTAACGCCACTTCCTTCATAATGTAATCATAAAATGTCATATTAGGGTCACCCGAGAACTGACTCATCTGCTCATGTATGTGTAATATGTCATAAATCGCACGTGTTCTCTGGTCGACTTGCTTGTTTTGCTGGACAGAAAACCCGAGTTTCTGGAAGGGAAAAAGCTTTCTTGCTGCCCACTCCTGGGATCAACTCACGCAGCCACGGAGTGAAAAAAGTCCATAAAATTTCTTCACGTCATTGACGGGATTCGAACTCTCGGTGTGGGGAGGCGGTGATTATAACTACTGTGTTACCCGCGCGGATTAGTTGAAAACCAAAAAATGATACGTATGCTAGTAATATTCAACGCTTTTACAAGCTGGGTCAATACTCAACAGTTGTACAAAAAAAAAAAAAAAAAAATACGGCACCAAAAAAAATACGGAAAGCACAGACAGATGAGTGGACCAGGGACCGAGTCAGTGTTCTTAGGGACGGGTACTAGGTAGCAGTTTCCCAGGCGTTGACTGCTCCCTGGTGATTATTTGTGTAGTTCAAATAACACTAGAAAGTGATACAGGTGGTTTGGATTTATGTCTAGAGGCCACCGAAGTACGTATATACATACATACGTACAAAAAAAAAATACGGCGGGCCCCTTCTCTGACCCCCGCTGCACTTCTTTTATCCCCACCCATCCCCAACTTTTCCAGCTGTTCCCCTTTTCCTTTTCTCACAATTTTGTCTATCCTGGAACTTTGTTCCGGTATACACTAGCATGAAGGTAGTAGATCCTGGCCGCCTCCACGTGACGAGAATGGGGTGGAACATGGTGACCAGGTGTTGCAGCTTCCCACCTGCCAAGAACCAGGTACCGGCCGACAACGTAACAACAGAACGCATCATAACATTTTACACACCCAACAAACTACATACAAATGGCTGGTTTTGGCATAAGCTCACAAGTACAGTAGCAGCTAATGGGGAAAACCCTGTGGTTTGCCACAACAACACATGAATATCCCTGAAAATATGGCAGCAGCAAATATGGCCAAGTAAATGTAAGAGACTGAAGTGGAGTAGCTCGAATTTGCTGTTGATAGGCTAAGGATGATACGATTTGATGCGACAACATGGAACAGAATGATGAAGGGGGGCGGAGTTCAGTACACAATGAACATGTATACAAGACAATCTTAACTGTCAAAAAATCAGATAAGCCATTCTGGTTTCTCAATAACATGAAATCTTTTTAGCAATCTTTTTTTTAGATGAAAATCGTTTTCATGAGATAATTTGGGCACAGTATTTTGCTCATGTCTTCCTCTTTTGACTAATGGTTCCCAAGGGAATTATTGTTTAAAAATTTTGTCTCTTTATCATCCTTATATATAGAGGGTTTAAGAAATCCTACCCTAATCCTACCCTACCTTAATGCATACTACGTCTTATATAAACAGTATATATATACAATAAAATTAACATTGAATTATCGATTTATATCGGAACTTAAAATTGAGTAGATGTAAAAGTGCGGAACTGATAATTTTGTTTGACAAAAATTAAAAAATAAATCCATTGTTATTTACACTTAGTGGTAATAACGGCTAAGAAGAGCTATATGAATTCCATTACAGATCGATGTATACTTTATCTATGGAATCATGTGTTCACAGGGCAAATTACCTGTAAGCATATGCGTTTTATGACTCATTTAGAAATTAAATTTCGTCGGCCTTTGACGCTATTCAGGCATCAGAGGCAGGCAAAATAACGAACGACGAGAATGGCATGGTGTTACTCAGATATAAGGGATTCAGAATTATTATTATATTAGGTTATCCGTAATTTAATACATAAACCCGTATTTGTGTCTGTAGACTAAGTGTGTTCTCTAGTTGATTTGCCTGTTTTGCTGGACGAAAAAAACCCAGTTTCTGGGAAGAAAAACCTTGCCATCCACCCTGAGACCGACTAACTCAGCCACGGAGTGAAAAAAGCCCAATGAACTGCCTGGCGTCATCGACGGGATTCGAACCCGGGCCTTTTCTACCTGGTGTGGGGGAGGACGGTGACGATACCACTGTTCTACCGCGCAAACGATGGTTATCTTCCTCGGGGTTTTTTTTTGTCAAGAAAACAGAAAATCGACCTCAGAACATACGCAATTTACAGACGATATACAGGAACAAGTCGCTGATGCTCCTAAAACCCTACAATAACTAATAATAATTTCTTGCAGTCGTCTACTCATGGCAAACCTAGCCCAGTCAATTCTACCAGCCAGACCGTTCTTTCAGTATTTTATTTGAAATTTATATACACAGTGCAAAAGACATGAAACCAAAAAATAAAATTTTAAAAAATCGAAAGATTATGCAATATTCCAGCATTAAATAACTTTTTTGGATCAAATCTTGTTAACGTGTGAAGTTTTATAACACATTTTAATTTTAATGATTCTCTGTTTTTCAGTGTTATGTGTTAGCTGTTTTAGAAAACAAATAAATTTAAAATCTCTTCTTTATTCCAGTAAACCGAAGCATTCAAGAAAAGAAGAAACTATCGGTCTTAGAGAGGAATGAAGTGAGAAAAAGAATGCGAATTCCATCAGCACATTTCTTTCCTTTTATAAAATAAAGGATAGAAGATTTTCTTTTGGAATGGTCTCGACCCGCTCAGAATCGAATTTTGTGGCATTTGTCCAAGGTGGCGGCTATTTTTGAAATTACTCGTATATGTGTGCATTACAAAAAAGCACACCAGACAGAATTCTGTGAATTCGAATTTTCATTTTTGAATTCTTAATATATGAATTCTAAATATCAGCCATTAAACGATTTCTAATTTAAACTTTTCTTAGCCTCACTTATTATAATTAATGTTTTGAGAAACAGCCCACCATGTATTCGTAACAGCAATGGAATAAGACACAAAATCATTAAACCAGTATGAAAAATGTGTTATTATATAAACGGTTGGATATTTGGGCAGTTAAAGAATGTTAGCTAAATTCGGTTGCTCTGAATAGACAAAATACACCGCTCATCATTGAAAATTTCCCATCTAAAAGTAGTATGGGCTTTGAGCTCAACATAAGTGGAAGGATGGATATTACCGCAGACAAGTAAGTCTGCAGTGATATCTATCAGTAAGTACGGTGCACATCAACATAAATTATAACCTCCATGAACAGCGACAGGAATGTTATCTTGGTGAACATTAAGCTATGTGTTTGCTACTTGCAGCTCCTGCTGCCTCTAATCTACCTAAAAAAAAACTATTATTTTTAGGCCACCCGAATAATTCAATTCATCTGCCGTGCTGTGTATCAAATGTCTGTGAATTGCGTGTGTTCTATGGTCAATTTGCCTGTTTGTTGGACGAAAAACCCCAGATTCTGGGGGGGGGGGAAACCTTGCTATCTACGCATGAGACCGACTAACTCAGCCACGGAGTGTACCTCTACTCTACACTTGAATACAGAGGAGTTAGGACAAAGTGATAGGGAATGAGAAGCGGAGGACAGCAAGCTTCCCATCATATCCCAAATGTGTCGCTGAGCGACAGATCAGCTGAACACGCAGGTTGTCCATATGTAGGCATTGTCGGGATATGAGAGCCGTATGTGGGTGGGTGGGAGTTGTCCTACGGTAAAACGGTATCTGGGACGGAGCGTAGTAAGAGTAGTGCACTGGTTTTAGAATGGCTGACTGCAACGTGTCATCAGTAATGACGAGAGGTGAACGGAATTGTAACTGAAGGCTCCCTATACCATTATTCTGTGTATTAGCCCAATATGCCGCTCTCCGATTTAGGCTGGATTACCTCCAGCTCTGGCGCGTCTCCAGACGCATATACAACTACCATTGGATCCCTAAGAGAAACGTGATTCGTCAATAAAGACGACACGATATCATTGCTTTCGAAACAACTCTCTCCCTCCACCACGACAGATGCTGACAAGGATGGAATAGTGTCAGAAGCAGACGAGGCAACAAATGTAGCTCCACTTCTCTTAGTCATCTGCTAATCGTGTTGTTGGACACCCACGCAGACAGGTGCATCGTGACGATGTTGGAAATCCGAGAAATTGTGACAGCTGTTTTCGGTTGCCAGTTGGCGGAGCCCTTGCAGGCAGCATAGTGCATATAAGCACTGTCCTCCCTATACCGAGTGGAAAAGGATGGGGCTGAAATCTCGTAAATGAAGCGGGGAATTTTTATAGACTTTGTTCACAACATGGCTGAGTTCCTCGGGTCTCAGGCGAGGTTGCATAGTTTCCTCCAGGAAATTCTGTTTTTCGTAAAAAAAACGAGAAAACTCACTTACAGACACAAATATACTAGTGCCTCATAACCTAGTTGCGTTGCCACTTAACACACATACACAAACGAATTCCATATACAATGCCCTCCCATTAATATCCGGATACCTACAAATAACGTTTATTCGCATATTTACAAATAACGTTTATTCACAAAAACGCTAACATTCCACCAGTTTTTTGTAAGATATTTTCTGCCATTCGGCCTTCAAAGCGTCGACCAGTTCAACTTGGTTTTGTATCGTAATACTATCTCGTCGAAGGCCTACGAGCATTTTTATAGTGGTGTCTGACATGTGGTGCTTGGGTAGGACTTGACCAACTAGCAACGGTGAGGTATCCGGATATTAATCGTGGGCAGTGTATTATTATTATTATTTCTCTCTGATTGGAGGTTCCACCTCATGACGGGTATTGCTACCAAGCACACAGAGTGGCTGTTGTTATGTCTGGTGTTACTGTTGGTTGAGGAACTCTAATTTTCCTACAGGTGTTCAGGATTGCGACTTTCTGGAGTTCCTTGTAGGTGTTCACTGGGAGACCTATTGCTGCTAGGCTGTTATGTAGGGTCTTTGGCACCATACCTGTGGTTGACACGATGATTGGGATGGTCGTTACTTGTTGCATATGTCACATCTCTTTGATCTCCTGCCTTAGGTTCGTGTACTTTCTGATTTTTTCCCCATGGGTTTTCTGCAGGTTGCCAGTGTTGGGTACCGCTATGTCAATCAGATTATTATTATTATTATTATTATTATTAATTTATTTATCTAACACCCCTGTACAGACATTATCTAGGAGGGTGGCTAATACAGACATCCTACAACAAATTAGACGGCAACATTGAAAATCAAAAAATACATAAGAATAAACAAATCAATAAATATATAAGAATAAATAAATCAATAAATACATAAGAATAAATAAACCAATAAATACATAAGAATAAACAAATCAATAAATACATAATAAATAAATCAATAAATACATAAGAATAAATAAATCAATAAATACATCAACAGTCATTTGATGCAAGCAACATAAATACAAGCAAGTCACTATGAATGAATCGCGTATAATTTCTGCAGTCCTCACAGAGTCTTTTGAAGACACAAAAATCATTCATTACGTATGCTTAAATATTGTATTATAATATTCTTAGGATTAAAAAGTGAGGTGCAAACTCGTAACAGCTACTTAAAATATTCCGATTTCAATACAAGAATTTATGTTTTCATCATTTACATCATATAATTAAGCTAATTTATAGCAAAAGTTTCGTGAAAATTTATTAATAAGGGATTCGGCTAAAGCTTCTATAAAGACATATGAATTATTTCATATAAAACATGTGAAATGTTTTATATGGAATATTTTCGTTAATTAATTTTTTTCTTAATTTCGTTTCCTAAATTACATTTAGGAAACGAAATTAAGTATTTTTAATTTAATAATCATTAAATATCCCGTCTCTCAATAATAATTAAATTATAATTTAATTATAAAATTTATTTTAAAAATGTTATCCATAAAAATGATCCTTTTATATAAAAGGGGCAGGTTTTTATAATAATTTATAATAACGACTCATATTTTTAGATAAATTATAAATTCAATTATTCCAAGTCTGATTTTACCTCCATTCGGCGTCCAGATAAATCGGGTCTGCGGGAGAGCTCGCCGCATTCTGCCTGGGTGCGAATATTATTATTATTATTATTATTATTATTATTATTAGCCATATGGTGCAAGAAAGCCTGAGGCTTATGCTGCACCGGCCAAAAAAAAAAAAAATTCCCTATTACCCTGAGAGAGAGAGAGAGAGAGAGAGAGAGAGAGAGAGAGAGAGAGAGAGAGAGAGAGAGAGAGAGAAATCACCAAGAAAGGGAAGAATGATGATATCCAACTAAGGACCCTGGGTGTGCCAAGCCCATACTCACCAGATGTGAGCCCCTGGGGGTAGATTAATGTTGGCCAGGAGTCTTCCTGCCTTCTGTGGGATTTGGAGCCCTTTTCAGTCCAGGGCTCGGATGAATTGCATCCACTCCACTTCCCTGAAAGTTGATATACGTAGTGTTCCGAAATTATGGAACTAAGAGAACATTTCTCCCTCGAAAACAAATATGCATAACAAAAAGGATTTGTTAAAAGTATGGGTCCTAAGATATTCCCTTATTGAGACAGCCGTTTAAGTTTTGCGCAACTATAAGAAAAGTTAATAAATTGAGGTTTCCTGGAATAACATTCAAATCAAAGAAATTTGAAAATTAAAGAAAGAACTCAAAATTCAAGCAATTACTAAAGAATATGGATAGTTTTTTTTCTTTTAAATTATACGTCGTGCTTCGCTTGCCAGCCTCAATACATGCTTCGACACGCCTTTTGGTAAAATCCCGCCTTCTAAATATGGCGGTCACCACTGACGAGAAGGATAGAGATGCTTATACAAGCGGACATGTGACTCCTCATTCAATGTAGAGAAGTATCCAGGATGGCATATGGTGTCTTATCAATGATTTGTCGGACCTTTGCATGTAAGAAGGAAGGTATTATATCTTTATATAAGGTGAGGCCTCACTTATAGCATTATTTATTTTGGCTTCTTTCCATTATTTTGCCATTCTGATGTGCATCAGAATGCCAACATTTTCTCATGCCAACACTGCCTGTTCACAGGCAATGTTGGCATGATCCTCTCCGATCCTCTTTTCTTGTATTGAGTGGACAGCTCTTGATGATCCACTCAACAGTGACCACTATCCACTAATCTGTAAAATTCAAACTTCACACTCTGTGACTTCAGAAAACTGCATGAAATGGAAATTTTCAAAAGCTGATTGGGCAAAGTATACTTATCATGTATCATTTGATAATCAGATCATTGAATCTCATCCAATTGACATAGTCACCAACCATATCACTAAACAAATCCTAGCAGCTGCGTCTATTGCCATCCCACAGTCACAGTCAAGCTCCCGTATATCCATAAATTATTAGTGGAATGAGGATTGTAAGAGTGACGAAAAAGAAAAAAAAACGAGCCTGGAATATATTCCGCAAACATCCTACTACCAATAATCTTATAAATTATAAAAAACTGAGCCAAGGCTAGCCATATCAGGAAGAAAGCAAAAAGAGACTCCTGGGTCCGATTTGCAAATTCAGTTAATAAAAATACAGATTCTAGTATAATATGGAGAAAAATAAAACAACTAAATGGCAAATTTCCACCTCTATCCTACCCAACTTTCAACTGGAATGGACAGGGGTTGTGTACTCCTGAAGAAATTGCAAATGCTTTAGGCTCTGTATTCTCATAGTTGTCTGCATCGACCGCATACGACCAGTCATTTCAGAAGATTACAGCTTCAGCTGAAAAATCTCGATTGGACTTCAAAACCAAATCGTATTTATCATATAATCGGCCTCTTACTATGACTGAACTTCAAGAAACTATATATACCTCAAAGAACAGTGCTGCTGGTCCACACGGAGTGTTTTATATAATGCTTAAACACTTAGATAACAAAGCATTATCCTTGCTGCTGACTTTCTACAATCGTATTTTCACTGAACATTCACACCCCACATGCTGGCATCATTCCTATGTACTGGCAATTCCCAAACCAAGGAAAGATCATTCTATCCCTCTCAACTATAGACCTATTTCTCTTACCAGCTGCTTGAGTAAAACCCTGAAAAAATGATACACCGCCGACTGACCTGGTATCTTGACACCAAATATCTAATCTCTGATAGCCAATTTGGTTTCAGGAAAAATCGATCATCCCTGGATCTCATGGTCAAAGCTGAAACGAACATCAGGAATGCGTTTATCCGAAACGAGCATCTCGTTATGGTATGCCTTGACATAGAGAAGGCCTTTGACACCACTTGGCGTTTTGGCATCTTGAAAGATCTTCACTCCGTTGACCTGAGAGGCCACTTACCATATTTCATACAAAACATAAAACTTTTCAGCATAGAACTTTTAAAGTCCGCTATCGGTAAGTCCTCTCGCAAACCTATATACAAGAGGAAGGAGTCCCACAAGGCTCAGTTCTGAGTTATACCTTATTTGCAATAAGAATAAATAACATAATTAAATGCATACCCGACCCTGTAAACTCATATCTCTATGCCGATGACCTGACTGTTTCCTGCAGTTCACAGAATATGAACTTCATCGAAAGGCAACTACAAATCTCACTTAACAATATTGAACTATGAATGACACAGAATGGATACCGACTATCACATAAGAAATCTAATGTCATTCATTTTTGTAACAAACGAAAGATGCATCCTGAACTAGAGCTTCACTTAACGAATCATCCTATATCAGTCATGATTTTTGATAGTAAGCTTACTTCTTAGATGCTTCTTAGACTTAGAACATGTCAAATATCTGCGGACTACTTGCCAAAAAAAAAAAAAAGAATATACTCAGTGTTCTTTCTTCGACACATTGGGTGCAGACCGTTATACCCTGCTTCAATTGTATAGAAATTAGGTCTCGTCTTGATTATGGTGCCCCTGTCTATGACTCTGCCAGGGAGAGCGTGATAACGCGCCTTGCACCTATTCAACATTCTGCCCTCAGAATTGCTATAGGAGCATATAGGACATCGCCAGTACAAAGCCTTTATATTGAAGCCCATGAAGTTCCACTCTTGTCTCAGAAGAAAGATGTTACTTCTGAATTATGCAGCTAAAATTCGAAGCATGCTTACCCATCCAGTTTAGCCTATACTTAGTGATCCACAGTTTAAAATGTTCTATAGAAATAAATCCAGTGCAGTTCAGCCTACTGGTATCAGATTACGGAAACTTGGAGTGTACAAAAGTCCTCCAACCTATTCAGTAGGTCCTCCAACTGAATAGGTCCTCCTATTCAGTTGGATAACTATTCATGGATAACTATTCATCAGAGCTTCGTCGTCCTATCTACCTGTTGGGGAACTGTTAATGGAGGCAGTTTCGCACAACCAATGAATAATGTGGTGGTGCTCCGTCTTGTTGGAAGAACATGTTGATCCTTCGTTGTCAAAGAACATCACCAAAAAATCCATCAAACAATTCTGTATCATAAGTAAGTACGTTTCGCTAGTAACATTATTGTCAAAGAAATAAGGACCAATAATTTGACCATCTCATAGTCCAGCCCACACCATAACTTGTGCGTTCGCTTCCATCCAATTAGTATTACTGTCTGACCTGTAACGAAAATTGTGTCTATTGACGTTACCAATTTAGGTGGAATACTGCCTAGTGACTGAAGAAGATCGGTCATCATGCAAATCCTGAAGGAGTTGCACTTTATACGGGTGAAAAAACGACGATGGTTCTTCATCGGTTATACTTTTTTGGTCTCCCACTTCGAGGACGTTCAGCAACACTTCCAGTTTCTTTAAAACGTTTTATTAGTTGTCAAACAGTTGATTGATCAATTGGAGGCGGGTGTAGACTCTGCCTGTTAAATTCTTCAGTGTGTAGCACCTAGCACCCCATACATGGACATTAAGTTCACCCTGTCATTCTTAAATAATTTGTCAGCCATTTTTTAGTTCTAAAACATAAAAGAAATATTAATTTGTAGTATTTATAATGGTGCGCGACTTTTGAATCACCCTGTACATAGACCTTTTTGAATTTTAAAATTAATTACTGGCAGACATCCTATACACCAGGGGTGGGCCACATCCGGCCCGCGACGATGTTGAATCTGGCCCCCTCCGTAAATGCATAAATATAGAAAATCCATACCTGACTACACTCGCCGTAAACGTTCGGCTTAATTCGGTTCAATAGGGAATCGCGGCCAGTACAGCAGTAAGCAGTGCGCAGTTAACCAGGTGATTCTACGAGTATTATTTCCTAATTATTATTGTAGCATCGATCGAACGAAGTTCCTTTGGGTTTGACTTCTTATTGAAAAAAATAATATTGGTGCGAGATATTTTATAAGTCAGTTTATGCCTTTTCTAATTATTACAATTTTTAATTTAATATAATTTATAGCCCATAAAATGAGCTAATTAAAAAAAAGAAAAATTTATGCCGAATGCCACATTTTCAATGATGATTGGACATTCAAATATTTAATTGCAAATATAGACGATAAAGCTGTTTGTTTGGTTTGTAACGAAACTATTTCCGTTTTTAAAGAATATAATCTAAAAATGCATTTTTCAAAAAAAAACATTTCGTAAAATATAAACTATTTTCACCGGAACAAATGAAAATTGAAGCAGAAAATTTAAAATGTGGTTTGTGTAAGCAACAAAATACTTTGAAAATTTTGTCAAATACAGATAGAACTCTTGTGAGACGAATTGATAATATTTCAAGTAATTTATGTGATCAATTAAAATTGGAAGATTGTACTTATCATGCACCGGCTGTAGATGAGTCATGTGACATTACCGATACGAGTCAACTTTTAATCTTTATTTGAGGTATAAATCATAGATTTTAAATTACGGAGGAATTACTTTCTGCATATCCTATGAAAGACCAATGACTGGCGAAGATTTTTTTATAGCTCTTCAAGAAGCTTTGCAAAAACATAATATAAAGTGGGACAAAATTGTCAACATCACGACCGATGGGTGTCCTAGTTTGACAGGAAAAAACATTGGATTATTAAAAAGAATAAGCGACGAAATAAAGCGTATTCCAGGAAAAGAAATAATTTTCTTACATTGTATAATTCATCAAGAAACCCTTTGCAAAAGAGTTTTAAAACTGAAGCATGTTATATCGGTTGTAACGAAAGCAGTTAATTTTCGTTAAATTTTAAATTTTAAAAAATTTAAACCACCGGCAATTCATAACATTTTTGAAAGAAATTGAATGTGATTTTACTGATATTCCTTACCATACGGACATAAGATGGCTTAGTCTTGCAAAAGTGTTAAAACGATTTCATGATTTGTTGGATGAAATTGTAAACTTCTTAAATGCTAAGGACAAGCTGAATGAATTTTGTGAATTAAAAGATGAACAATGGCTGAACGACTTTTTCTTCTTCGTTGATATGTTTTCGCATCAAAATGAATTAAATTTATTATTACGAGGGAAAGGACTATTTATTTTTGATATGTATACAAATGTCACATCGTTTACGAGAAAACTCAAGTTATTTTCGCAACAATTCCAAAATAAACAGTTAACTCACTTTCCAATCTTACGAAAAAGAGAAAAAAACTTGAAATGTGTTGATTTTAAGAAATATGAGGCTATAATAAATGACTTATTTAATGAATTTACAAGATTTGATGATTATCAGAAAATTTCTAAAGATCTATCTTCAGTAAGCCTACCATTTAATTTTAATGTCAATGATGTACCACTTTGTATCCAGTTAGAACTGATAAATTTACAATCAAATTTAATATTAAAGAATCAATTTGCTGAAAAAACAATAACAGACTTTTATGCCTCGTTAAATCCAGAAATGTTTAAAAATATTCTGGATAATGCACAGAAATATTTGGCATTCTTTGGTCGACATACTTATGCGAAACTACATTTTCTTTAATGAAAAATACAAAGAGCAAAATTAGATCAAGAATAACGGATGAAAATTTAGGAGCAGTTCTACGAATAGCCACTAGTGAATTGAATCCCAATTTTGATGAAATCATAAATCAGGAACATTCCAAATGTTCCTGATTTATGATTAAAGTTTTTGTTAAACATTAAAGTTTTTGTTTTCTGCATTTACTTTGTTATCATAACAATAAAAATGTTTATTCCAAATTGTAGTTCTTATCTGTACCTATCTATAATCGACTTCTATTTAAATATTGTATTTACTTTTTTTTAAAATACATTAATAATTTTGGTAATTCAAGTAATATAACATTTTTTAGGTTCTGATTTTTTTTTTTTTTTTTTTTTTTTTGTTAAATCGTTCAATCTATTCCGGCCCGCATCATGATACGAAAATTTCATTCGGCCCGCTGACAAAAAAAGTTGCTCACTCCTGCTATACACAATACAATCTAAAGGTGCCCAGAAAAACTGACGTATCAGGAAAAGAAAATCATCCCTTCTTGTACAAAACACTCCTTTGAGTATCTATATACGAATAACTATTATGACCTTTTCATATAAATAAACTCAAGCTTATAAATAATCAAACCATAATAAAAAATGAATAGAGAATAACAGCCAACTAAGAGCCTTTATTTATAATGTCCTGGAACTACTAAACCCTCTTGTAGCGACTTCCTCATTTCTCTGGAATGAAAGCATTCAGAGAACGGTTATTGTGTCAGGGACAATAGACAGGGCTCGAACTACGAGTCTTGTACTACATAATTCTGTACAGGGTGTTCCACAGTTGCATGACAAAGAGGGCCTATTTCTGGTCCGAAAACAAAGTTCTTATGAACATTAAAAATATTCTCATCATTCCTAATCTCAAAACATTGACTGTGTTATACAAGTACAATTAATTAAGGCAAGTTCATCCTGTCCTCGCCATCTAGACGCTATAAAATATTCTTCCGCATTGCAATAGAGAATATTTTTAAATTATACTTTGTTTAAATGACAACTGTAGCTTAAGCAGATCTGGAACGAATGTTTAAAGAACATCCGTTGCAGCTCAGTTACTATCTACACTACCCTACAGAAGTATAGGGCACGTCGGTTTAATTGACTTCACTGCAATAGCGTGTCGGTCTCTCTTTGGCCGCTCTGATATAGTCCATTCTCGACAGGTATGGCGTGGGACGTTATCTTGTTGAAACAAGCCTGGGTCTGTACTATATCAAAGAACTTCCAAATGTCAAGGTAGGCGTCGGCGTTCATAGTTACCGCACGACTACCAAAGTTATTATTGTTATTGTTATTTTTGGCGCAAGGGCTGCTCAGGCCATATTGCGCCTATCAGTGATGTGGAAGATACTCATGATGACTGTTTTGCGAACAGTCAGAAACGATCATATAAGTTTATCCGTTTGATAAATGAGAAAAATTCTGTGGGGTTGGCATCGTTACCTGTGATATAGACGGAGCCTCAAAGATTCTTTAAGATTAGGAAGAAAACTGAATGAGAGTTGGCGAGCATGCGAGTATAAGGTGCATTCAACAAGAATGTGCTTCATTGTGAGTTGACAATTGCAGTGTGTACACTGAGGAGGATCATTGCCTGTGAGGAGAAATAGGTGGGTAATGTGACTGTTACCAATTCTCTGGCTAGGATTACTTCTTCCTTTCTGTTTTCTCGGAAGCTAGAGGCCCATAACTGTGGATCTTGTTTTATTTGAAAGAGCTTATTATCTGTTTTAGTTTGCCATATAAATGTCCATTGTTCTTTACATATTCTTCGTATATTAGATTTGTAGTCAACATATGGAACGAGCGAACATGATGAATCTGAATTAGCTGGATGTTTAGCGGCATAGTCTGCACATTCATTTCCAGATATCTCAGTGTGGCCTGGGATCCAGCAAAAGATAACTAAAATAAATAAATAAATAAATTTTCTGTTTATACTCCGTGACGACCAAACGGTCAGAGGAGTTCACAAGATAGATAGAATACAAGAAACACTAGCTGGCGTTCCTGAGTATGTATCAACATACATCTTATAGTTTTTATTAAAGGATTCTTTGGTGAGGAGGTGTTTTGTAAGGCTATAAGTGTACTCTACGAGTCCGTATATATTGTACTCTTTTTGATGGAGAATATTTTCTAGGGCAAGCTTGATGGCGGATAACTCAGCTGTATAACTGCTGCATTCAGTGGGAAGTGATACAGAGATGGTGTTAAAAGGGAAAACTGCTGCAGCACCTACTCCACTATCATACTTTGATCCATCAGTATAAATTTTTGTAAAAAGAGGATAATTCTCTGCGTGGGCAGTATGGAGTTGTATATTGATATTTGCAAGGGAATGTTTTCCCCAGTTTAGGATATAATTGTCGCAGGATTATTACTATTTGCTTATTATAAGCAAATAGTAATAATAATTGCCGGATTGCGATTGGTCTGATTTTAATGAAATTTGGGAGGGATGAATAGTTATCCATATCTTTCTAAAAGAGCCAAATATAAAATTTCACGAAAATCCATCCATGAATTATTACATGTGAACGGACAGACAGATAGACGGACGGACACCGTGAAGACAATACGCACTGTACTAGTATGCTAACGCTCCTAAAAAGTAGACATAAAATAAGTAAAACTTTCTTTTTATTCACACATCTGTCTTATAATGAATTTTGTAATACAGTACTATCTTATTAGGGTAATTTTAATGAAACAAATTCTGCAGAACAGAAGAAATGGTATTTTAGATCAAGTGTAGGATAAGCGTTTTGCGTAAATGCGTATATATATATATATATCAGGAATTTCTGGAAACCAGGGGTTAGCAAGTTTTAAGGTAGTCAGCTGGGTGGGTGGTTCGATGCCATTTTATATAATCACATAAAAAAACTTATCACTTGAAAGAAAAAATCAAACGAAAAAAAAAAAAAAACACGTTTTCCCAATGCTCTCAGTAGCTAGAAAAGGCACTTTCACTTTTGCCTTCCGTGACTCCAGAAAAGTCATGGGACGCAAAAGTGAAAGTGCCGGCAACCTACTTTAGCTACCAGTCAGCCTACTTCCCTCTCTCATTAATCGAGAAGGAAGTACACTGACTGGTAGCTACATCGTAGACATTTACCCCTCACATCTGAGGATTATAAAGTTTCTCCATTTGAAATTTTATAAAGAATGGATGGATACAAAAAAGTTCGAGACACATTTTTGGGTTATTAATACTTATTCTGAAAAAAAGTAATAAAAATTCTAAAAGTCCAGGAGTGCCAATTTGCTAACATTGAACTCTCTCGCAAAATGTTGTAGCGGTGCACGTAAATTAAGAACAAATATTTCAATAAAATACGAAATACTTTATTAAAATTGATATAATTAATATTCAAAAATTGTTGCTGCGAATACAGCGACTTAATACAGTTTCTTCCAGCAACACGTATTTTGGCTTTTTTAATATCGATTTGATACACTGATTTTATCACTCCCCACATCGAATTTTAAAACAAATGCCTTTATAGATTCTTTTTGTTTTTTTAATATCTGACACAGTCTGTTGGCCAATATCAAATTCTTCAGCAATTTTTTTCTCCCAGAAACACCATTTTCAAGTCGTTCTATCATTTTGAGCTTGTTAATCAGTGGCGTAGCTACCATGTAGGCAAGCAAGGCAATTGCCTCCGGGCCCTTTAGGGGCCCGGCGCCTTTCGCTGTCTCCTCTTTTTGCAATTTTCATTAATTAAGTAGGGGCCTCGAACATGTTCTTTGCCTCCGGGCCCGAAAAAGCCCTACTGTTAAAGCTACTATTGTTAATGATAGTTAAAGTAACGTGTTTTATTTTTATTCCACTTTTCAATTCTTGAGAATAGAATCTTATAATTATATAAAATATGTTAACTTATTTACATATATATGTATAAAGAAGTACTCAAATGAAGCGATATAAGCAATAACATCCGTCCGACTCAGAGTCAACAACGATACTGAACACGCAAGACAATGTAATGTATGGTCCATCTCTCTCTCTCTCTCTCTCTCTCTCTCTCTCTCTCTCTCTCTCTCTCTCTCGCTCTCTCTGCGCAGTCAGGGTTACTCATCTGCCTTCCTAAATCCCGTGTGTCTTTCGAAGTACTCAACTGTGAACAGAATTTTTCATATTTCGTCTGAATTATCCGGCATCCGGATTAACGAGGATTTACTGTATATGCATAACCGTTTGTTTTCGCCATGTCTGTTCGTCCGTCGGCATATAGCAATTCGACTCTCAGTGGATGGATTTTTCATGAAATAAATTCTTTTATTTGGAACGACTGAGCAATTTGCTGAGCAACCAAATTTCATTGAACTCGGACAAACAAAAATTCGACAATTATTATTCTTGCACCCTCCTATAGTTTGTTTGTATGAAGTTTTCTGAACAGTGCAAAGAGGCTGCAAGAGTAGCTCATGGTGTCTTGTCAATGATATATGGGAATTTTGCTACAGGGATAAGGGGGTGATTGTCCCCTTGTATAAGGCAATGGTCAGGCCACACCTTGAGTACTGTATACAGGTCTGGGAGCCTCATTTTAGGAAAGATGTAGAGCTGCTGGAACGAGTACAGAGAAGGGCAACTAGATTGGTGAGTGGAACAAAAGGTTGGTGTTACCAAGAAAGGCTTAAGTTCTGCAAATTGCAGCTTCTGGAGACTGGGCACCTGCGAGGTGATCTAA
Organism: Mastigoproctus giganteus; assembly: GCF_048544385.1. NCBI lineage: Eukaryota > Metazoa > Arthropoda > Arachnida > Uropygi > Thelyphonidae > Mastigoproctus > Mastigoproctus giganteus. Next base: position 21,030,247 of record NC_143582.1, read on the forward strand.
TTGAGGTGTATAAGGCCTTGAATGGTTTGAGCATGCTCAATGCTAATGGGATTCTTCCTCTTGCTCAGATTACTCACCTGAGGGAGCATACATTTAAATGGAGGAAAGACAATTGCAGAATAATGTGCAGAAATTTGCCTTTAGCCAGCGGGCGGTTGATAGCTGGAACAAACTTCCATCAGTCGTAGTGGAGGTCATCAACTTAAATAAGTTCAAGGCAGAACTAGACAAACATTTGGAGTGAATGGATGGATGAAATGGGAAGGGTGTGTTTTTTTTTTTTTTTTTTTTGTTTTTTTTTGGCTGATGCTATATAAGCTTGCTTTCTTGCATCATATGACCCTACTAATGCTAACATATTGCAGTATTGTTAAGTGACACTCCTGAACGTAGTGAGTGTTGCTTATGAAGAGATACACATTCAGGTGCTTCGTAGTGTGCGAACGTGCTCCTCAAAAATTGTAATATTTCAGTGCCACAGTGATGCCTTTCACTGTGGTACCCAAATCTTTAAGCGGTTCAGGAAAGAAAATAAAAGGGAAACAGATATTTATGATTTGATTTTAATATTAAGCTATACCGAAAGCCAACAGCGCTCTACGTGCCTTTGTGTGCCGCCCTTAATCAATCTTTCCTAAGGTCGCCTGTGCGAACTTCACCTCACTGCGTGGGACGATTGTTCTAAAGCTGAAAGAACCCTCTACATCTGGCCTTGAGAGTCGCGATCTAGCAAAGATAATTCCTTCCAAGAATATCCAACCATCCCTCACCGATCAGTCACCAACAGCCCTATTCGGCAATATGAAAAAAAGTAACGAAGAACCTATCGGGCAGAAATATCACAGTGATCCCTAATTGCAACCATCCCGATATACCCGGAAGTAAGAGTAATGCCACCCAAAAGAACAAATCCAAGAACGAAAGCCAAGATATTTCAATGACACCTCGCAAGAGCGAAGTCTCGGAATGTACCGTGAGTCGCATCGCATCAAACGCGCGAGTATGGCTCGCAAACTCAAGTCTGCAGCGAAAACAAAATTAAAAGCAAGATTGCAATAACCCCCCCCCCCCCACTCCTAAAAGATAAAAATTTGAAACGTAGTAGCAAAACCAAAAATATTAAAGCCGCACCTACAGCGAACTGCAGAACGTCAACTGCACACAAACTACCCAGCTTAATGATGATACGGAAAGAACTATCATTGTCGAAAATTCACGTGGTAAAGAAAGAAAAGGAATTCGCAGAACAGATTCTGAAGGTAAAGGAGGCTGATCGGAAAAGGAAAATAATATCAAACGAGCAAGCAACTAGGAAATTGTGCGAAGCCCTCGGGACAATCGCTTGCGCCCTACAAGAAATACGTATTGAACGTTGTTGCTGCACTAATGACAGTAGCCCTGTCACAAAACGAGATGCAGCTATTCGAACAACACCCCCGGAGTTCGCCCAACTGCCTACTCAAAACGGAATGATAAACAAATCCAAGAATCTCAATAGGATGGCTGAAGAAAATGAAAGCGCCCTCGAAACTCTCCTAATCGAATCAGATTATTGCCAGTTCCTGAAATCACATGAGAGTCGAAATGAAAAGAAGAAAACAAAACGAAATGACAAACGGGCACAGGAAGAAACCAGAGCAAACTATGTCGTGAACCACACTAATAAGTTTACACAGTCTCATTAGAGTAACGATGATGTTCTACGGCACAACAGGCATGAACATGCTTCTGAACTGATGATCATTGACCAAAGATGCGCATCGAGAAGCAAGAGCCCATCCACCCCATTTTCTCCCCACTAGAAGGCAACCAAAGGATCCCAACAACACTAACAAACAAACAATTGTTAAAGTCTTAATCACCGCAGTATACAGACGCTCGCAGAGAGATATGACATCTCTGACGCCTTTTCCAGAACCAAGATTTTTGCCTCCCGGTTTGGACCTTCAACACGCCCTGAATCCATTAAGAGAATGTTTCTTGTGGAACACAATATCCCCATTGAAGTGAAACAGCTTAAAACAAGGCAAACAGGCTATGCCTCATTTCTAGTAAGGTGTTCACTCTCTGCCTATGAAAAAGTTCTGGATCCCGACTTCTGGCTCCCAGGCGTACTTATCAGACCTTTCTCTGAGGAAAAACGGCCATTCCTCCGGCAACCCACACTAACTCGTTCTCTACAATAGCAATTATATCGATCCCGAGCAATGAAGGCGCGTCCTGACGTGAGAAAGAAAGTTCCCCTCACAGATTTTTTGTTCTCATGTATCAAAATGTTCGTAGTGTACATAACAAGATTGACACCATGGAGATGATCCTCCTTGCAAGCAAAATCGACATTCTTTCCATTACCAAGACGTGGTCAGAATCTGATCAAGAGTGCATTGCCGTTGCTACATCTGCAGGATTTCAAGTTGAGTTTACCTCTACAGAGTCTAGACAGAGGTGGTGGAGTGGCAACCTTTTTTAGTCAGTCAAAATTTAAGTTAATTAATAAGAAGTCCAGTGATTCCACTAACTAAGGCCGCCGTAGCGTAGTGGTCAGGCGCGCGGGTGCATAAGTACACGTGCCTTGAGTGACTGGGGTTCAAGCCCGTGACTGCTGAATATCTTGTGAACTCCTCTGACCGTTGGTCATCCCGGAGTATAAACAGGAAAAAATAAAAAAATAAAAAATAAAATAAAAAATAAAATAAAAACTTTGAAGCACTAATCTTAACCCTAGCTCACAATAAGGCAATTATTGACGTCTGCACAGTCTATGTTTCTCCAATGCCCAATCGAGATATTATTACCGAAGTTGCTAATTGGACCTTAAATCACCTCCACCCATCCGCAGGTCATGTCGTGATGGGCGATTTTAACATACCAACTCAACGTGAATCTCTGAGGGAACGCCTAATTGAAGATATGAAATCCTTAAATTCTCCTCGTCAATGACATGCCCACTAGAGGAACTAACCAGCTCGACCTTATGTTCTCATCCACACGATGCACACTGCCTCCATGCAAAGAGACTGTCCATAAGTCATGTGGATCTGTTTATAAGAGGAGTAAAATGTCCACAATCATCAGCTTTCATTTCAAATTTTCTAAATACTGAAAAATGCCTTATGACTGCTACACTAATTCCTTGGCATGTCCTCGAAGGGTGCGAGGTCACGCTTGCAACAACCATTCTTACAAACTCTATTAATACTGTCGCAAACTTTTCCACCTCCAAGAAGGTTGAAATCACCCCCCACTTGAAGGCGTGGTTGAACAAGGACCTCAATGCAGTCTTTCAACTGAAACAACAACTGGACAAAATTTGGAAGGAAACAAACGATGTTCGTGATCGAATTTCGTACTCAAAAGCACTGGCCCATTTCAACAGACAAAAATCATTAGCGACTGCTAATTTCTTCAATGCGCAGCTTCATATGGGGAAAATCCCCTATCGCCATAGGTGCCTCAGCAACCAAATCCTTGTTGATCCTGACCAATGGGTATATGGACCACATTACCAGATTTCAACCGTCAAGTGTGTTGACCCCAAAAACATGACATGCCAGATCACATTGTCTTATCTGGATACCTTCACAGCTACAATTTCACTTCACCTCAACTTATAAAAGCCATCAACCTATTGGCTCCCACTGCTGTTGCAGGAGCTGATAATGTTCCCAAATTCATAGTTAAGTGCCTCAGCCCTTTTATTATTCAAACACTGCTGTCTATCTACAAATGACATCCTGAAGACCCGCTCCTTTCCAGTTAAGTGGAACAGCTACACTGTCAGGCCTATAACCAAGATCCGTAACCCATCGCTAAGAAAACATTACCGCCCAATCTCTAAAGCCTCAACACTTCTGAAGTTATTGGAAAAAATGCTACTACCAGTCCTCACCAAACAAATACTCGCAGATAAGAATCCACAGATTCACTATGCTCTCTCACAGCGATCAACAACTACAAACCTCCTCGCAACCACAAATGCCATACTAGCAGCGTTTGAGAGCAATTGCGATCTTGCCATAACTTACATAGATATTGAGGCTGCGTTTGATGCTGTGAATGCCCCTTCTCTCCTGTGGCTTTTAAAATCATACTATAACATCAAGGGAGACATGCTGTGCCTTCTATCTGCTCTCCTTAGCAAGAGGTTCTTGTGAATTGACACTGGAGGAAAGGAAGATGCTATTGGAGGGTTGTTACCTTTGGAGTACCACAGGGGGTATCCTCCTTGGACAGAGCCGGATTTAAACTTGTTGTGACCCTAAGCTATAACATGTATGAGACCCTTCACCGGTTCGCTGTGACAATAATAAAAAAGAACTTTTAAAGTGGAGCGAGTCTTTGTAATATGAGGCCCTTATCTCTAGCTTGTTTAGCTTTTGCGTAAATCCGGCCTTGTCTCTGGATCGTTGTTCGCAGCAATTATTGCCCCACTAGTGCGGAATAACCAAAAAATCATTTCCTACGCAGATGACCTTAAGATTCTTACCCCAATCGGGCCCAGTCCCAACCTCATCACGACCACTAACCACATTAATAATAGTCTTGGAAATCGCACCTTTTTCTACAGCACTTTTGCCTGACGATCAATCCCGGGAAGATCAAGGTAATGATGTTCTCTCTGAAGTGATTGCTCCTTCTGTGATTGCTCCCACTTTTGGAAACGTCCAAATTCCTGTTGTTACTTCACATTCTGACTTAGGTGTAATCTTCGATCCTAAACTCCGTTTCAATACGCAGCTAGATAAACTCACCTCACGGGCTTCGAGTCTTCGTTGGAAAGCAAAACAAAATCTGTTGCACATTAAAGATCCCAAAATAATCAGGAAATACATCAGAACGATTATCTACCCACCACTACTGTACGCATCGGAAGTCTGGGCCTCAGCCACCCAAACGACTAAAAAGCCTCTGATTGTATCTGAATATTGGCTACTCGAATGGGCCAATTGGAAATCAAATCTACCGCCACAAGCTAGAACTACAGCATTAGCAAATGCAATGGGGATTCCCGTCTCTCCGAGCTTATTGATTCCCGGAGGTTGGTCATCACAGTGAAAATGGTTGCGGGACTTATCTCCGAACCCTTCATTTGGGATACATGCTGCTGGAGAATCCCGATCTCTGCCTTGCGGACTACTCCAAGTCTGTCCGCCAGGAACTCGAGACTGTTCCTGACAGATTGATTCCTACCTTTTCAGATGCTCTCCAAGGTCTACAAACTTGATGCTGATCTCAACAAATTCGCATGTGATAAAAAGATATCGGAAGATGGTGGTGCTTCCCATGCAATGACATCAGTTGGACTGAGTTTTTTTTTTTTTTTTTTAACTTTACTTTGTATCATTGTTAACCCCTGACCTGCGTGCCGTGACGGGTCGATTGCAACATTAAGTTCTATGTAACCACCTTTTCTTTTTATTTTCTTAAGTTGCAATAAAGATTTTCTCTCTCTCTCTCTCTCTCTCTCTCTCTCTCTCTCTCTCTCTCTCTTATATTCGTATATATATAGAAAAAAGAGACTTAAAAAAACAAGAGTATACGGGAGAAGAGCAATAAATATTACACAATCATAATTAAAATGAACGGCTAAGTTTAGAGAACGTAAACCTACAGAGCTTTAAGTGTCCCACAAAGCTATGACCTTAGTAATTAACTGATTAGGCGATAACCATACTTAACTTCTATGAATCACAGAACAAAAAAAAAAAAAAAAAGTGGAATGTGCATGAAATGTAATGCGAAAGTTAACAAGTAATGTGTGCAGTACTTGTTAACTTACCTAACTTTAAACTGGATGCGGTGCAGGGGCGATGCCCAGCCTCGGTATTTCTAACATGCACTTTCGTAAGTATCGTTATTTTCGTTTCAGTCTGCCTGTCTGGTAAATAGAATGACATAGTAGGGTCATTCAGTTTCCAGACAGACAGACTTAAACGATACTGAGATGTAACCACACTGTTGCCTAGCAACAGTACATGTGACATTGTTGAACATTACATACGTTTCATAAATCACGTTTTCTTCATTAGTCACTGTATATTATAATTGCATAGATTATGGGAATACAGCATCATCATATTAAAAAATTAGCATATAGCCCTCCATAAAATGGAATAAAAAAGAAAAAAAAATTAGGAAAAATTTATTCTAGTTCGCATTCGCAATTCGTAGTAAAATCCCGGTTATCCGAAACAACTGAGTCCGGGATATTTGGGACAGTCCATTTATTCGGATAATCGGTTCTAGACGCTCACTCTCTGCATATTAATAAATAACTTCATATATATATATTTTTTAAAAAAGCTTAATACTTGCGCTTAATTTGAGTGCATTGGATATTGCGGAATATAAAAAAAAACGTTAGGCTTTAATTTATATTCATTCGCTAAGCCTAATAATGCACCTTTCCCCAATTTGCGATGCGGCGACAATCGATAATTGGATTTAGCAAAGAAGTATTCAGTTTGATCAAAAGGGCTGAATATACCATTCTCAACCCAATTGCGGATAGCGTGACTCTTAGAGTCTCTTTATTGTAGCCTTCATTATAAACCAGACTATAATACAGTATTTTCCTTCTCCTATCATACAGAATTATCCGTTTATTGTGCAACCCAATGGCGGTTACTGAGCTAATTACGGTAACGAAATACATGAATGAGATATTTTTGATAGGTGGCAGAAAGCAGTTTCATTATGACAGAAGCAGAAGTATTTTAAGCAGAAGTAAAAACGGCATGTATTGCTGTGGTGCCGTGCGTAAATTGGATTTTTCCCTAAAAGAACGCGTATTTAATTTGGTACATTACTTTTCAAAAGCTCATGTTTGCAATGTCAAGAATTGGTCGGTAATTAGGGCTTACAATACCGGGATCCCGGTCATTTTTTTCCGGTATTGATACAAAAAATACCCATTTTTCGGAACTAATTTTAAAAAAAAATAATTGTTTATAATTTAATCAGATAATTACAAAATCACCTTTATATGATTATGACGTCGTTATCTCTACTAGCAAATGTTCAATAAATCATCGATAGGACATCATGCAACATTGCAACCTGTCCACAATTCTCGGACAACTTCATGTCTGACCGTATCGTAACTACCAAGTCCCGTTCCTCCCCTACTGGCTTTAGTTCAACTCCACCAAGTGTATAAGTTATTTTGGGGTTGCTGTTCCCAAGGTGTAAGACCTTGCACCTGGGGAACAGCAAGGTCTTACACCTGGGGAACAGCAGGTGTAAGACCTTGCATTTCGCTGAATTAAAGCATAACTGCCACTTTTCTGACCATTCCGGAAGTCTATCTAGGTCACTCTGAAGAAACTCTGCTTGGCGGCGATCATTAACTACTCTACTGATCTTTACATCATCTGCAAGTTTATACCTCACGCCCTCCGTCCCTTCATAGATGTCATTTAAAATAATCAAAAACAACAGTGATCCCAATACTGATTCTTGGGGAGCCCCACTACTTACATTAACCCAATTTGAGGAATAACCATTTATCACAACCCTCTGCCTGGTGCCTCAAGCCATCGTGCTACCCATCTAAGGATTTTCCCTATGATTCCAGCCTGCTCCAACTTATAAAGTAACCACTCATGTGGGAGTGGTTACTTTATAAGTTGGAGCAGGGCGCCAACTGAGTTAAGGGCGCCTCCGTAGCCAGGTGGGAAGGAGCAGCAGTGCGTAGCACACGCTTCTTGATTAGACCGGGGTTCGAGCCCGTCACCACCAAATACGGAGGATGCGGAAAGGTCAGGGAATGACCACCGCATATCCCGGAGCAATATGGCCTTAGTTGCTAATGCTCCTAAAAAAAAAAAAAAAACCCAAAGCCCGACTGAGTCAAATGCTTTACTGAAATCCAAATAAACAATGTCGAAATTATTCCCTAAATCCAGCTCACGAGCAACCTGTCAAAATGCCTAACCAGATTTGTTAAACATGATTTTCCCTTTACAAAACCATGCTGTGTATCCTACAGAATTCCATTTCCATCTAAATGATCCTGAATTCCACCCTTGATCTTTGCCTCCATGATTTTCCCTACTACTGAAGTTAGACTGGCCTGTCAGTAATTTCCCGTTACACTCCTAGAACCGCCTTTTTGTTCCAGTTTACACCAGTCCAACGGAATCTCTCCTGTCCAGTGATCTTCTCATAACTAGCCTTAATGGTTCAATGCACTCACTTGCCACCTCCTTTAAGATTATAGGGTATATGCCATCAACCACAGGAGCCTTACTCGCCTGTAGGCGCGACAGTTCTCATTAAATAATCATTTGAAATTTCAACATCATTAATTACATTTTTTTCAACTTCACTTCCATAATATCTCATTGACACAAAGGTTTTTTTTTTATGTAAATATCGATGCAAAGTAACTGTCGAGTTCATATGCAACTTCAGCAATGCTATCTAATACTATCCCACGTCCATTACATAAGGGTCCAATCTGATTTGTCCTTCTATTCTTTGCATTTATATATGTGAAAAATTCCTTAACCGCACTCTTTGCTCTCTTCTTTATTCCTTATCCCCACTCTTTGCTCTCTCCCAGACTCAGTAAAGTGTGGAAATTATACTTCGCTTAATTAAACATCTTTTTCCTTCAGAAAATGATGAACATAATTCAACCATGGAAGACCAACATGGAACAGAACATCAGTGTTCCGCAAATTCCAAAATAAGGAATTGCCTGACTCCAATGAGATTTTAAAAGATGAACTTGAGTCGGAAATTAATAACTATTTTTGCTAAAAAAGTTCAAAGCCTAGAAAATATGGACTGAGATCGTCTACGATTATCTCAGTACCAGAATAGAATCCGAAAGGGCGTTTTCTGCCGCTAATCAAATACTAGATCCAAAATTAGATCCATTTTAAACGATCATACTATTGATTGCTTATGTTTAAGAGCTCACTTTATTCAGACAGGTAGTGCGGATGCTTAAACATAACTAAACTTTGCAGTAACAATATGTATTTCTTTGTTTTTAGAATAACTGTATTTTAATTTTTTTTTTTCAGAATATTTATTATTGCAATAAAAGTTTATTTAAAACACGAATTCAAGTAATTACAGTACTTGTTTTTTTCCTTACTTTATTGCTCCTAACTGTCATCAAAATTTATTGAGAAAAACGTTTGTTTTTGGAATACCGGTATTCCGGTTTCATAAATTAAAAATACCGAAATACCGGTATTAAGATTTTTGACCGGTATTGTAAGCCTTATCGGTAAATAAATATATAAACAGGTTTGTACCAGACTGAGCGAAACACCGAGAATAGCATTCACGCCATTAATGGAAATATTCTTCACTAAGTTGCAAGCACACTAAAAAAGAGTTAATGTGAGTTTGACACTTCCGGCACATTTCTAACAGTTTTAAGTTCTGCGTTCGTTTTTAATAAAATGTTATATTTCAAAGTGAGACGCACATTAATTTCATTTCCCTGTATAATCCATTATAAAATGATGAGTTATACAGGAAACAGTGGTGCAATTCTGAGGCAACTCGTTGTGAAAGTGCAACTTGCAAGAGCCTCCATTTCTTTGAAGTACATCAATACTATAACAACTCGTTGCGAACGTGGAATGTGGTCTTTGCAGTTATAGAAAAAAAAAACCTAATGGAAAAGTAATGAACAAAATACTCAGTAATTATTTTTCCAGGGAAAAATAATTACTGAGCATGGAAAAGGACAGAACAAGAACGTGTACATTTGCCCAGAACTGCAGCTCGGCTAGAATTTTGCGCCCATTTTTGAGCTGTAATAACATTCAGCAAGATTGTATGCAGGGTCGCTGCCAGGGGATGCAATTGAGGCACCACAGGCGCCGTCTAAATTGGTGCCGTTACATGTTTTGCCTCAAGCGCCACAAACGCTAGCGTTGGTTATGATTGTATGCATAAGTAAACCATTTCAAAACTTATAAATATTTTTTGCACGGGGAAAGAACACTCACAGGCCAATATTTTGTTTGATTTTAAACTAATTGGCTCCATACAATCTCATATCAAGCAAGGTTTTATCAGACCTTTACCAAGACCAGTAAAAAAGGAAACACCAATCACAGTCAGGAATATAACATGCCCAGGAAATATTACTGTGCTGCCCAAGAATGACTATGGGACCCCTTCTGCAGAGCAAGAAGGAATGACCCAAGTCTACTACTACTACTATTATTAATCGTAAACACTGGACGCCAGTTTAACCTGTTCAGAGGATTGGAAAGATTTAATATGAACCATCAAAAAAGAGGTCATCACCATTTATGAACCATCACACAATCTGTTATTCCTATATTTAATATGTGCTCAGAATATATCTTCAGTCGCTTTATATAAAAAAGCGTATATCTCTTACAAGGCCGATAATGATATTAAAATTCACGAAGAAATGGTGGCCAATGTCTCTTCACCACTGTAAATTTTATTTTGGCTCGTATCATTCCAAAAAAAATCATCACGTGTACCAGAAGTGTTAATAGACTAAATGTACTGCAGTGTTTCTCAAAGGGTGTGCCGCGTCACATTAGTGTGCCACAAAATTTTCCAAGTGTGCCGCGAAATCTTAAAAAAAAACTAGCGTCGTTTTTATTTTAACATCATTGTCCGAATATACAGTACATACAATACCATTAATAAGTATTACCATTAATAGTACGTACAATACCATTAATAAGAATAAAGTACACGAAGGATCTTTTTATTACGAATTGAAATTGACATATCCGAATACAGGGGCGTCTGCAGTTCAGGCGCCAACACTATTTGAATAAAGACCGATTATCTGTCGCTCGCAGATCACGTGAATCGGACCGACGCGATACTGTATAAGTGCGCAGCGCCCCTGAATTAGCTCATTAAGTCAAAATAAGGGATCCCATCTCTAGTCTCTCTCTAGTTCTCTGGGAGTTGTACGCGTACGCATGCGGCGTATTACGTGTTTATTTATATATATCGTATTAATATTGTCATATTAAACTGTGTTTGTGTTGTAAAGTAAATAATTTAGGGTTATTCTACAAAACCGTTTTTTGTTTATTAGAAAATTTATACGAAAATATACGAAAATTTTAAAATAAAAACAAATACGAAAATTTTAAAATAAAAACGATATACGAAAATTTTAAAATAAAAACAAAACTATTGATGTAGGCGACAGTAGTTCTGCAGCAGATACAAATATATCCATTGAAAATAGTGATAATATGAACAATACCAGCGCCGATGAATCTTAGCCAAAAAGATCGAAAATTAGTACAAGAAAATAAAATGAAGATTACTTAAATTTTGGTTTTACGTGGACAGGGGACATAAATTTCCCCTTACCTTTATGTGTTGTATGTGGACATAAAAAAGAAAACAGTGCAATGGTTCCTAGCAAGCTAAAACGCCATATGGAAAAAGTTCATCGAAATTTGATGTCTAAAGACAAAAGGTATTTTGAACGATTAATGACAAATAGTGCCAAACAAATACAAAAATTGGAAAACACAATAAAAGTGTCTGACAAAGCACAAATTGCCTCCTATGAAGTAGCGCAACTTATTGCACAAAAAGGGAAACCTCATTCGATTCGAGAAACGTTGATCGGTCCTGCTTGTCGTATAATGGTGAAATGTACGTTTGGCAAAGATGCAGAAGCTGAAATAAATAAAATTCCTCTTTCCAACGATACTATAAGTCGAAGAATAATCGATATGTCGGAAAATATAGTAGAAATGTTCAACAAAAACTTGATGGTCAAATTTTTGCTCTGCAAATAGATGAGTCAACAGATATCAGCGGGAAAGCACAATTAATGGGATTTGTTCGATTCATTAACGGAGATTTAATTATGAACCAATTTTTATTTTGTCAAGAATTGCCAGGAAGAACGACAGGAAGAGAAATATTTAATTGTGTAGATAACTTTTTCGAAAAGACAAAGTTATCATGGAATTTTTGTACAGGCATTTGTACAGATGGTGCTGCATCGATGATCGGACCTGAAAAAGGTTTTTTGGCGTTTGCAAAACAAAAAAATTCAAATCTTATTTCTACACATTGCATTATTCATCGAGAATGCTTTAGTAGGCAAAACTCTCCCGACAGAATTAAGCATTGTACTAGATGACGTAATAAAAATTGTTAACTATATTAAAAGCAGACCTTTAAAATCACGAATTTTCAAAGAATTATGCGACAGCATGGAATTTAACTACAATTGTTTATTACTACATAATGATATTCGTTGGCTTTCTAGAGGAAAAGTTTTAGCCCGTGTATTTGAATTGCGAGCAGAAATTTGTACATTTTTTAAAAATGAAATAAATACAGCAGGAAAACAAAAGAATCGTATGAAAATACAAAAATTTTATGATTGTTTTAAGAATGAATTGTGGTGTGCAAAACTGGCTTACATAGAACATATATTTGCACATCTTAATATTTTAAATACTAGTTTACAAGGGCGAAACGAAAATATCTTAACGTCAACAGATAAGTTAATTGCTTTTGATAAAAAATTATGCTTGGGGATGAATATACTTGATGAAAATAATTTAGCTATGTTTCCTAAGTTTCTTGAACAGATGAGAAATTTTCTTGCACCAGTGGTGAAAAACCATTTGGAATTGCTTCAAAAGGCAATAAAAACATATTTTCCATCTATTAAATCGGAAAAATATGAATGGATTCGAAATCCTTTTATTAATGATACATCAAACTGGAATCTTTGCCTTGAAGAAGAGGAAGAACTGATTTCCCTTTCATCCGATAGAACATTAAAAATCAAACATTCGGAATTTCATTTGGATACTTTTTGGATTTCAGTCAGAGATGAATATCCAAAGTTATCTAAAAGAGCAATAAATATTTTACTCCAATTTTCTACGTCATATTTATGTGAGTTAGGATTTTCAACTCTCACTAACATGAAAAATAAAAAACGATCAAGATTGGAAAATGTCGAAGATGACCTGCGAGTTGCTCTGTCTGAAATAAGACCTAATATAGCAGAAATAACAAAACATCGCCAATCACATATTTCACATTGACTATAATTTTTTAAATAAAAATTCATTTGATTTCTATCAAATATTTGAATAATTTAAGGCTTTGTTGAAGGCGTACATATTTTCTTTTTGTAATTATTTATTTAATTATTTTTATATTTTATTTTGGTTGTAAGAATTGTTTGCATAACACAGATATAATATAAGTATAAATAAAAAAATTGTTAATATTATTTTTCGTTCTATTTATTTAATTTAGAAATTTCTTCTTCTATGACTATGTAGGTGTGCCGCGAAATTTTTCTTCTTTGGAAAATGTGCCACGAGAGTAAAAAGATTGAGAAACACTGATGTACTGTATGCTGGTCTTTAAAAATCGACAAAATATAAGAAGGTTAATCCTTTAAAATATTTTTCCCATATCAAAAGAATACTTGCAAAGAATCAGACGACGGAAGTGTTCAATTAGAAGGTTCGATGCGAACTTTTTTTTTCTCAAATTATTTTATTCTTTCTATTTCTGTTTTTTCGTACGGCATTCCTTCGTATGTACTTCCTGAAAATTCCAGTTTATAGAAATTCAAATCAAATATCTAATCTCTACAAATATCTTCTGTCTTTTCAGCCTTCAACTCATGCGCGACACTAACTACTACAGGTGCCAATACTTTTCATGTGAGATGTTCATAAAAAAAAATTAGATTTTTAAATTTTCGTATAACTTTTTGCATGTTTATTAAATTTTGCTTATATTATTATTATTATTATTATATATTTATTATCAATTTATTAATATTATACGTTTATAATATTTATTATACGTTTATTCTACTTTTAGTCAATAAAGTGTTTTAAATAACTTACTGTATTTGAAATAATAACACCACTATGGGTTCTGAGCTGGATATCATCATTCTTCTCTTTCTTGGTGATTCCCTTCTACTTCTGACTCTCTCTCTCTCTCTCTTTTTCAGGGCAACTCGGAATTTTTTTTTTTTTTTTTTTTTTTAGCTGGTGCAGCATAAGCCTCAGGCTTCCTTGCACTATATGGCTATAATAATAATAATAATAATAATAATAATAATAAATTCCTTAAGTTTGTAGGTAAACAGCGATCGGAATTCTGACTTGGATTAAAAAAAAACAAAAAAAAAACATTATTTACATATTGTAATCATTCCAACAACGCTTTATCATCTATAGAAGTAAACAAATATCGTATGATTAAATTAAGGAAAATTAAAACATATTATGTGTTTTCAAGTAACAAATAAAGAAATTGTCTTTTTTTGAATTCTGAAAATCAAAATGTAAATTCTTTTGACTGATCGTTCTTTTCCTCTGCCCTTCATCTCATCAAATTTATAGTTATTAACGTTTAAGACATTAATCACAGTTGATTGTTTGAAAATAGCATTATATGCGGCTATTTGATTTTAATTCTTTTTGTAATTTTGTTTTGAATATAAACGTTTTCATAAAATTTTCTTTTCCGTCATATTTTTCTTAATACTATCTATATGAATGTGTTTGCTGGTCGTGTCAACATTTACATATTTGCTTTCATAAACTACGACTTGAAAATATTTATATACAATAATAATCACAATCTATTATTATAGTAGTAATATACACTCACATAAAAACATGAAGCTGTCCTCGTCCTATGATATTTGTCAGTTCTTGATTTATATTTTAACCAGAAATTTGTATCTGCAACTGTAAATTATATCACACCTCACATTAAGCATACAAGTGCCAATACAGGAATGCAGACGAAAAGTTCCATTAAACATATTACAAGTACGCGCCATCTACAATATCGCATACTACAAGCAACCCTTGAAAAAAAATAATATATAAATAATAGGTTAATAAAATAATTTATTAATTTAATTTAAATAAATTAATAAATAATATAATAAATATATAAATTTTCTGTTGAATTCACAAGAGAAGATTTGGCGAATTAAAAGAAAATGTAGTTACTCACTGCGTTTATAAAGTCAAATGATATAGACAGAATATTAATATAAATTCGATTTAACATTGTATATATTTATAATGTATATAATTCTGAAGCGTTCTAAATCATGTAAACTTTTCCAAAATTAAGAGAAAAACAGAATTAAGTATTTGAAAACAAATAAAATAAAATTTCAATAAAACCAAATTATACCTGAATACATAGGTTAAAGCAAAAGAAGAATACAGTAGAACCAGTGAATACGGTAACTAAATGAATTTTTTTACGGTAAAGAAGCTTTCGGAGTAACGAACCCCTTCCTCAGCTAAGTACATATGCACAGAAATGCGCGTACATTTCTGTGTGTATGTACTTAGCTGAGGAAGGGGTTCGTTACCCAGAAAGCTTCTATACCGTATTAAAATTTGTTTAGTTACCGTATTCACTGGTCCTACTGTATTCTTCTTTTGCAAACTATGGAAACCAGTAACAGATTACATAATCAGAAATGAGAAAATTATGAAGTGTGACAATCATAAGCACAAGATGTACGTATTAAAAGTTGCCGCTAGGTCTACTCTCCATAAAATGTCTGTATAAATTCAAATAAGATTTTCCCATGATATTATCAAAGAATTCCATGGTTGAAGATCGCTGAACATCTCTGATATCTGTTGGTGCAGCTGTTGTTACCCTATCTTGGAGAAGGCATCGTGGAACAGCATATATGTCAACCAACCAAACTTGTTTCACATTACTGTTGTTGTTAGCCATATGGTACAAGGAAGCCTGAGGCTTAGCCGTACCAGACAAAAAAAACTTTCTGAGTTACCCTGAAAGAGAGACAGAAGTAGAAGGGAATCACCAAGAAAGAGAAGAATGATGATATCCAGCTCAGGACCCTGGGTGTGCGAAGTCCCTACTCGCCAGATGTGAGCCCCTGGGGTTAATAGTCAATTATACCGGGTATTTCCAGGTGGTCACCCTCCCAATTACTAACCTGGCCTAACGCTTCTTAACCCCGTCCGATCGCCGAAGTTAAGTAGCGTTAGGCCAGGTTAGTAATTGGGAAGGTGACCACTTGGGATTTTTCTTGTTGGGTTTTAGGAGCATCGGAAACTAAGGCCATGTAACTCCGTGTATATTGTCTGCAAATTGCGTGTGTTCTGAGGTTGAGTTTCTGTTTTGCTGGAAGTAAAACCCGAGTTTCCGGGAGAAAAACTCTTGCTACCCTCAACTGAGGGCAGCATAGCTTTTTCTACTAACTCAGCTACGTTGTGAAAAAGACCCATAAAAATTCCCCCGTCATCAACGGGATTCGAACTCAAATCTTTTCCACCTGTTGTGGGGAAGACGGCGGTCCTACCAACTGTGCTGCCCACGAGGGCCGAATTAACACTCCAAAGCTATTGTGGGTAGCATAGTTGGTAAAATTGCCGTCCTCTCCATACCAGGGAGGACGGCGATTCTACCAACCTGAGTTCAAGTTTCGTCGATTACGTGAGCAATTTTTATTGGTCTGGTCTTTTGCACAAGGCTACTGAGTTATTTGGTCTCAGGCGAGGTTGCATGGTTTTTTCTCCCGGAAAAGAGGGTTTTTCATCCAGAAAACAGAAAATCACAGCAGAACACATGTAATTTACAGACAGTATATACGGAACAATATGGCCTTAGTTGCCGATTCTCCTAAAACCCCTACTACAACAACAATTACTCCAAATCATCAGCGCTCATTGGTGAATGACCCACGTTCTCCACAATTATCAGGCATGGTTTGCAAATTACAGAGTCTGGAGACTAGGCACCGGCGAGGTGATCTGATAGAGGTGTATAAGGCTTTGAATGGTTTGAGCATGCTCAATGCCAATGGGATTCTTCCTCTTGCTCAGAATAATCACCTCAGAGGGCATAAATTCAAATTGAGGAAGGACGGATGTCGGATAGATGTGCGGAAATTTGCCAGCGGGTGGTTGGTTGGTTGGTTGGTTGGTGGAACCGACTTCCATCATTTGTTGTTGAAGTTGATAGCCTAAACAAATTTAAGGTTCAACTGGACAGGTATTTCGAACGAACGGAGGGGTTTTTTTTTTTTTTTTTTGGCTGATGCTGAATAAGCTTGCTTTCTTGCATCATATGCCTCTACTAATGCTAATGGTGGAATTTTAAATTTTTGGGGCTGATAAATGGCTTTCGAATTTTGTCTCAATTTCATTTAATTTTTTATTACATTTACTATTTTTATTATCTTGTCCCTGGTCTGGTTTCACGTATCAGAGACGGTAGCCAGTTTTCCTTATGGGGCAACTGTACTAAGTGGCTGGTCATACAACACGAACAATAACATAACACTACGCTACAGGACAAAAGCACCGCTACACTGATTGGCCTCTATCCATATGATAAACATAATACACGATGTTGTTGCTATTTTCATTGGTACACATAATAAATTTTTAAAAAAATGTGTATTAACACTAAGATACAGTGTTAATTTTCATCTACCTGTATATTTTTGGGTATTTTCATACTGTGGCCGAGTTAGTCGGTTTGGCATAATAAGGTTTTTCGGACCTGGAACTCGGGTTTTTATTTAGGATAAACAGACAAAACGACCATAGAATACAATCAGTTTACAAACAAAAGGTAACACAATGTGGAAACTAAGGCTATGAAGCTTGCTAGTGTTTTTTTTTTTTTTTTTTTTTCACACAAACAAACAAAAACTAAGTACAGTATATGCTGCTGAGTTTCGCAGCACACCACTACTGCAAAATCTCAGTATCATGTACCATTATGCTGATGCAACTGCACCAGGTAGCACAGTTGGTAGAAGTGCAGACCAAAAGAAAAATAGAAAATTACTTAAAAATTTAATAAATTACGTTGCACAACAGCACAAACGCGCGATGATACGCCACTAAGTTTCATTAAATTCTCGACATCAGATTGTAACAATACTTTACAGTATAACTATTACTTGTAACAATACTTTACAGTATAACTATTACTTGTAACAATACTTTACAGTATAACTATTACTTGTAACAATACTTTACAGTATAACTATTTTTGATTTTGTTGAATTACAGTAAAAAAAAAAAAAAAAAACTGTAATATTAAGGGTTACTCGAGAACAACCTGAACTACCCAAGGCGTATTATGTACGTAAATTTACGTTTGTTTTCTGGTTAAATTGTATGTTTTTTGTGGACGAAAAACAAGCCCGGGTTTCCTGACGTGGGAAACGTTGCTTGTGTCCATGCCAACTCAGATCAACTGAGCCATGCAGTGAAAACAGCCCATAAAAGTTCCTCGTGTTATTGGCCGGATTCGAACGCGGGACTTATTCACCTCCTGTGAGGAGGATGGTGATTATAATCACTGTGCTACCTACGAAGACCGACTCACATTAATAAAATCTCGTATCTCTCTTTTTTCTTTTTTTTTTCAGTAGGACCTCATATGCGACAGGTCACGGCTGATTTCAGCGACTACATCAGTGTATATGGCTGGATGTCTCGTTGCAGTGATCGTCTTGGGTCACCTTTCAGATAGGTAAGTGGAAAACTTTCTTATTTGAAAATGAAACAACACAAATTCTTTTTTGTTGTTATTGTTGTTGATGTTCAAAGCAAATAATATTAAATTATTTTAATTCGTTACATTTTTGGTCTTTATTTCAGGTTGGGCAGACGACCCATAATTATCTGGTGTCTTTTACTTTTTTTGATAGAAGGAATCTGTTCCATAATTTCTTTCTCTTTCATATTTGTAATGTTTAAGATTTTTCGTGGCAATGGGAGGATATGGAATGTGCTTAATTGGAGACGTTTTAGGTAGAGTTCATGGAATCCCTTTTGATATTTATTTTTTAAAGTAGATTTAATTTTCTGTGGGAAACACAACAACCCTGATTTTGAAAATAACTTTGAACTACTGTGCTTGGTTGCAATTTTAAAATCGGTTTGTTATTGGAAGAGATAGTTTCTAATATATATATATATTGCCATATTATGAATGATTGTAAAAGGTTTAATATACAAAATTTGCTTATTAATAATGTACCATTGCAACTCTACTTTCACAAAGTAGAGTTGCAATAGGTATTAATTTAATAAGATTTGTGTTAAGCGCGAAATCAAAAGGTTGTGTGGGATTAGGGTAATATGTCAGCTATTGTATGTATCCTTCGTTCGGCTTCCGTTTGCTGATCAAAAAACCCGAGATTCCAGAAGAAAAAATCATGAAACCCTCTCCTGGAACCGAGTAACTTAACCTCACTGTTAAAGCAGGACCATAAAAATTTCTGGCGTCATTGATGTGATTCTAATTCATTGTAACTACTGTTTTCTGCCGCAAGATGTCTAATTATGTTTTGAAATATATTCTGCTTTTGAATAAATGCATGTCGATAAAAAAAAAAAAAAAAACATGCACCGTGTATTACATAATTTGAACATGAATGTGAACTTGTCTTTTACTTGCCGATCTGGAGTCTCCCTCCTGTCTACTCCACCCAGGAAACCTTAAAAGCTTATCGTTCTTCTCTACTTCCCCCGTCTCTCTATCAACCAATATGAATTAAAAAAACTGTCATGTTAGGACCACCAAAATCTAGTTTTTGTGTGGTTTTACGTGCATAAATGACTAAGGCAATAGCATTAGCATTAGCATTAGCATTAGTAGAGGCATTTGATGCAAGAAAGCAAGCTTATGCAGCATCAGCCAAAAAAAAAAAAAAAAAAAAACCCACTTCCACTTCACCCCTCTGTTCGTTTAAAATACCTGTCCAGCTGAGCCTTAAACTTATTTAGGCTATCAACCTCCACCACAAGGGATGGCAGTCTGTTCCACCAACCAACCACCCGCTGGCTAAAGGCAAATTTCCGCACGTCTATCCTACATCTGTCTTTCCTCAATTTGAATTTATGCCCTCTCAGGTGATTTTTCTGAGCTAGAGGAAGAATCCCATCAGCATTGAGCATGCTTAAACCATTCAAGGCTTTATACACCTCTATCAGATCACCTCGCTGGTGCCTAGTCTCCAGACACTGTAATTTGCAAAACTTAAGCCTTTCCTCGTAAGAGCACCCCTTTGTTCCATTCACTAATCTTGTTGCCCTTCTCTGTACTCGTTCCAGCAGCTCTACATCCTTCTTGAAATGAGGCCTCCAGACCTGTATACAGTACTCTAGGTGTGGCCTGACCATTGCCTTATACAATGGAATAATCACCTCCTTATCCCTGCTGGAAAAATTCCTGTATATCATTGACAATACTCCATGAGCTACTCTTGCAGCCCGTCTGCACTGCTCAGAGAACTTCATATCTGCCTGCACAATCACCCCCAAGTCCCTTTCATTCTCTACCACTGTCAGTGTAGTACCACAGAGTTGATACGTTGCCCTGGGGTTGCTGTTTCCCATGTGTAGTACTTTACATTTGTCAATGTTAAACTTCATTTGCCACCTCTCAGCCCATCTGCTCAACCTTTCCAGATCCTGTTGCAGCAGTGTAGTGTCAGTAGTGTCCTTGACAACCCTGCCAACCTTTGTATCATCTGCAAACTTGGACATTAAGCTTGATATACCATCATCAATATCATTTATAAATACAGAAAACAATAATGGACCCAACACTGAGCCCTGAGGGATTCCACTAATAACATTAGTCCACGATGAGCAGTGTCCATTGATTACCACTCTCTGTCTTCTCCCACTCAACCACCCCTTTATCCATAGCAGCAATTTGCCTCCAATGTCACACTGCTCCAATTTGTGTATCAGTCTTCCATGTGCAACAGTCTTCCATGTGCAACAGTCTTCCATGTGCAACAATATTGCGCTTTATATATTGTCTCTAAATAGCGTGTGTTCTGTGGTCGATTTTCTTTTTGCTGGAGGAAAAACCCGACTTTCCGGGAGAAAAAACCATGCTACCCTCGCCTGAAACCGACTGTCTCAGCCACGTTGTGAAAAAGACTCATAAAAATATCTCACTTCATCAACGGGAATGCAAACTCAGGTCTTTTCCACCCGGTGTGGGGAGGAAGGCGATTCTACCAAATGTGCTACCCACGAGGATATCTATGAGCCACCTTATCCATCCATGTGTATTATGTCCATAAATTGAGTTTTTTTTAACTTCCAGAAAAAGATTGACTAGATTTGCTGGATGCAAAACTGGAGTTTCCGCGAGGAAAAATATCTAAGATCCACTAACTCAGCCACGGAGTGAAAAAAACACTATAAACTTCCTCGTGTCATTGACAGGATTAGAATCGGGCCTTTTCCACCCATTGCGGGGAGGACGGTGATTATAACCACTGTGCTAGCTACGCAGACCCAACTAATATGAACTCTGGAGCTTGCCTTCTATTTCATACCTCCCCTTCACCACTGCTCTGACTTTACAACCATAACGAGGTGAATTCAATGCGCCACATGCGGATATGGGATCTCTATCTCACTCCACCACACGTCATTTATTTGACATCTTTCAACGCTTGGTACTCGACAAGTTTGAAATAATCCTCTCTAGAGATCAGGCCTATCCGGACATAACCTTCTCGTCTTCCCAACTTAACACACTTGAAAATTCATCTCTCTTCCACTTGGACCATGCATCACTATCATTCCATATTCATATTCCACATCCTCACCGATGCAGAAATGTATTACCAGCGAAGAATAACTTCATAAAAGAAGATTGGTTCCTAATCAACCTGGTTATTGCCCATATTTAATAAGGGTCCAAATCCACTCCTACAGACTACAGACCAAACACTCTCCAGAATAGCCTTAAAAACTATTTGGCATCATTACCCCCAAATTTCTCTACCTTTACCAGCGAACCATCATTTCTCAACACCACCACCACTACCACCACCAACATGCATTTAGCCAAGGCAAATCCTTTTCACAAATTTGCTGCCCTACTGGCAATTCTCAGAATCACTGGATCTCCACATTCAAGTCGATGTCACCTACACCGATATCTCCAAAGCTTTTGATAAGGTTCCCAGAAAAAGAGGAACATTGATATCTTTTTATCAGCAAATTCAAGAGTTAAGGCCAACATGATCCCATTCTTTTCTGGCTTCACAACTATATTACAAATTGGGCCCTGACATCATCAGCGATCAAGGAAAATCTATACTCCGCGATGTGGAGTCTCCCAGGAATCGTCTCTGGCCCGCTTCTCTCCAACGTCTTCATTAACGGACCTACTCATCTACTTCATTGTTCCTCGTTTTACTGATGACATCAAAATCAGTCAAGAACAAAGAGGGTGGTCCAAACCTCCAACCCGCTCTCGATAAGCTCTGGTTCAGTTTTAATGGAACAACTATTAACTCTTCCAAATAAATAAATAAATTTTCTGTTTATACTCCGGGACGACCAAACAGTCAGAGGAGTTAACAAGATAGACAGAATACAAGAAACAGCACCGTATTCAGCAGTCACGGGCTTGAACCCCGGTCACTCAAGGCACATGTACTTATGCACCCGCGCGCCTGACCACTAGGCTATGGCATGGCAGTTCATTTCCTTCATCTCAGCGAGTGGCTAATCCTCTGTCTATAATTTTTACATAATTAACTCCCAGTTCCTCTGCAAATGTGACCATGTGAGGATCTAGGCGTTACTTTCTTCTACAACGGCCGCTTCAGTCTTCGTGAAATTGTCACCAGGCTCTAAACTCTTTTGGATTCATCAAGAGAAACACTAACGCTGGTTTAAAAGCTACACTTATGACATTCTATACAGATCCTTTGTATTACATATACTAGAATTTGTTTCTCTTGTAAGGAATCCCTTTAAGGTCACCCTAAAGAACAAAATTGAAGCCGTCCAAAAGAATTTTGTACACTACATAACCTTCCTGAACGCTCCCTACTATGACATAGTAAGGAGCTACAAATCTGCTACAAATTCCTCTATAAATCCCTCTATTTCAATCTCCAGTCGCTTAGTTCCTGACGAATTAGTGCAGATTTTAAAGTCCTAGCGTATGTCCTATCAGCCAAATAAGACACTCTAATCTATTGAGCAGAATATAAGACATTGTTAACAACGGCTTTTATTCACCCAGTTGTCATTTTTTTGGGATTTCAGAGTCTTGAAGCATTCTTCACAACTTTCACGCTTCAGTTTTCAGCAAGAAAAGGAATAAGAAACGCTGGGCTTCACCATGGAGTGATCATGCTAAATGTATAGTATATCAGCTTTATGTCAGCAAATTAAACGTAGCATAAGAGGTTGTGGTATTTTCGGAGACTATCACAGCTCGCGTAATGGGATATACCAATAAAAATACATGGATTATACGCACTTATTTGAAAGGTGCCAGTTTATTATAAAGCATTCATGAAAAAAAAAGGCCTCCCTTCTAGATAAATGAATTGATATGAGTAAAATGACACCAGTGAACTGTGCGTACCTAATTAAATCCATACCATGGAGAAGTACAACTTCAATTCCCTCTAAAGGTGGAACATGATACCATTAAGTACGTTCTCTAAATGTTGCACAATAAATGAAATGTAACTTAACTTTTGTTCTTTGTCAAAATCATCATAGAATATGATGCCAAGGGAGAAGAGAAATATGACTGGAGAACGCTAGTATGGCGGACAAAAAAAACTGCATCATTTGTGAATTTTGCAAATACAGTAATGTGTTTTGTGCTGCATTGTGGGTTTCAGAAACGTTTGAAATGCTGTTAGATGGGATATATACTGAGTGATCACTGCATTATGACCACCTACCTAATACTTCGTAGGTCCTCCTTTTGCCCTTAGTACAGCAGCTATTTGACGTGACATTGATTCAACAAGATGTCGGAAGCGTTCGGGAGGTATGGCCAACCAAGTTGTGTGTAATGCGGCTAGCAATGCAGGTATGGAGGTGACTAGTGTATCCAGACGCCCGATATGCCTTTCCATAGTGTCCAACAAATGATCTATGGTATTTATATCGGGGGAGTTCGGGGACCAATCGATATGCTGGAAGTCAGAACTGTGTTCTTCAAACCATTCCTGCACAACAAGTGCCCGATGGCTCGGCGCATTGTCATCTTGGAAGACACCATCGCCATTCGTGAAAAAGTGTAACATAGCGGGGTGTACACAGTTAACAAACAGTTGGCGATAGCGGAGACCACTGATACGTTGTTCCATATGTACCAGGGCTCCGAGTTCCCGCCAGGGAAACATGCTCCACACCATACAACCGCCTCCACCGGCCTGCACTTTTGATACCATGCACGATGGATCAAGAGCCTCATGTTGTTGACGCCAAATCCATTCACGACCATCGACAGTGTGGAGTGTGTTATATATCTCCAAACCATCTGATCAGCGGGGAAATTTACAGTCGGTGTTTTGCAGTCAGGATGGTATGCCTCCGATTTTCGTCTTCTGACATATCGCTTCCCAACCGAGCCATGCAGGTTGCATTTCGATTCATCAGAAAAGATGACGGTGTCCCATTGCTCTTTTGTCCATGAAACATGGATTTTAGCCAAGCAAGTCGCTTTTTCCTCATTTGTTGAGTCAACAAAGGCTTCTTCTTGGGCCGATAGGCATGCAGACCACATTCCAAAATCAGTCTCTGAGTAGTTCGTGCATTTGTTTCAACACCAGACGCCATCTCAAAGTCCAGTTTTAGATCAGGAGCACTAGCATGGCGATTACGAGCCGTTTTAAATATCGATCTTGGGAAGGCGTAGTCACTCTCTTCACGTCACACCAGTTTCACGCTTTAATTTCAGCACCCGGGATACTGTTGACTGGTGGCAGCCTATTTTATCAGCAATAGCACGCATGGAAAGCCCTTCCTGGGACAGAGCAACAGCTACACTTTTTGTCTTGGTGTCAACTGAACACATGGAGCCATGCTTACACCTCCGTAAAACAGGATAATAATGAGCGTGTATACCCTTCCAACGCCATGTTTATAGAAACGACTGATGCAATAGAAGCGTTATCTTACGCAATACCTTTGTTTTGCGACAAACAAAATGATTGTGATCAAACAATATCTTATATGTTTAACTACAAATGTTACTTTTTTAAGGTGATGCAGTTTTTTTTTGTCCGCTACTGTATATGTGTATATTTTAATCGAATAAAATACAGCAGTGTGCATTTTTCGAGAGAGTGATATCGACGTATCTGTCGACTTCTAAGGCACGTTCAAAGTTACTTATATATATCATCTTAATCACTCTTGCACATATACAGAACCCCTACGTTGTTTGTTTGTCTGTTTGTAGTTTTGTGGCGCAAAAGCTGCTTCGGCTATATTGCGCCTAACCCCAACGTATCTGTCCACTTATATCGCATGGCCTTAACACATGATGATGTTATTAGTTACTAAAGGAGTGTTCCATTCCGTGAAAAGGGAAGATATACCTAATAATGTGACTATTTAGTGTAAGCCACTGAGTTAATTCACCCCTAAGACCTCACTTTCTGGAATTTTTCTAGAACAATAAAAAATAGTCCCAAAAAGTGTAAATCAAAAAAAGACCTAAACTCTCAGTGGGAAAAACCCGTCATATTTTATTTAGGTTCAAGTTTTTCCAAGTTTAATTCAAAGTCAGCGGCTATAAATGCTAGTCTGAAGGATTAACATCTCTTAAACAAACCCCCTCTTTGCAACCAGAATTATTCTTTTTTAACTGAAAGCAGGAGCGAACTGTAATGCGTATAGAGTTCTACGTGATAAGGTTCCAATAAGTGAGTACAGAAACTCTGCATGCTCATTGCCCTATATGCATCAGTTCTTTTATTTCGTCTTTTCTGTACATTTGCGAAACTAGGACATTTTGGACAGTGGAGAAGCAAAATCTATTGGGGAAATAATTTCATAATCATTTGCCATTTCATGACAAGAAACTAGGAGACAACAAAGAAACAGTTTTAATTTATTAATTTGTATTTGTATATATATATATATATATATATATATATTACACGGATTGGTTCTTGACAGATTCTAGATTTCTGTTTCCGTTTGCGCAATCTTTTCTTTCCACTTGTGAACCGACTGTGTTCAATGGAACGTCCTCTTTTTTCTCTTTTGCTTGTTTCCTGAAATAGAAAAGAGTAAGTTGATATATTTAAAAGTCTACGCGGAAACATCACTCAAAAATGATCTTCATGATTAATATTTCTTAAAAAGAATATAAATTAATAGTTATATTAATGTTAGACTACTTTTTTATTTCTAAAAATCGTTTTATACGAATTTTGAAATATGGTCGCATTTATGTGAAATCAAGGTAAAATTGTTCTAGTAGTATTTATTCATGCTTGATCAAAATATAAACAATAATCACAAAATATGCACGTTCTACAACAAATTTTCAACAGGAGTAGAAAATGTCACAAATAGGGGCATTGTACATGGAGAAAGTAAGGCCGATGTCTTTAAATAAAAGAATCACTTCAATCTGCAACTAGTTCAAAGACCTACACGAGATATAAGGGCTACATTCACTGGAAAAATAATTAGAAACTTTATTCAATGTCTAGTAGGACCACCTTTACATCCCATACACGTTATGGAAAGGATTCCACTAGGTGCCTGAGGAAGTCTAGCTCCAGATTTGGTCATTCTTCCATCAAGATATTTGTCTCCTGCTGTATTGTGGTCGGTAGAGAACTGCGAAACCGATTACCTCTTCCAACATATCCCAGAAATTGTCAATTGGATTCAGATCTGGAGAATTAGGTGACCAGAGTAGATGTTGGAAAGCTTGTCGATGTTTGTCGAATCATTCAGATACAAATTTTGCACAGTGGATAGTCGTATGCACTGCGTTGTCGTCTTAAAAGAATTCATTGCAATCCGGGTTAAAATGAAGTATTTGAACCATTGAAGTTGGTCCGATATGACAGAAAGATATTCATTAAAGGTTATGCGACCTTTTAACGGTAGGAGAGTGCCCATTTCGTACTAACAGAATATATCCAGTACCATGGGCACCAGCAGGATATTTTGCAAGGTGGTGCATGTGAGAATAATTTTTTTTTTCACCAAATTTTCGAATACATGCAATATCTTAGGTTTCGATAAATTAAGGAAAATATTAAAAATTGCGTATTACTTCGAAATCCAAAGGTGATGCACTTGCACCACCTTGCACCATGCTGCCGGCGCCCATGCCCCGTACCATAGGGCATGGGCGCCGGCTTCAGTGGTGGACACGAGACAGCCTGGATGCATGGCTTCATAAGATTCATGCCACACTTTCACCCTACAGTGGGTGTGAAAAAGGTGTAAATCGAGCCACGTCAGGCCACATGATCTTTTTCCACTGTTCCACCATCAAGTCTTAGCATCGGTGGCACAGCTCCAGTAGAATCTTTCGATTTTTTATAGAAAGAAGTGGCATTCATATGTGCATACGACTACCAAATCCTAGATTCTTTAACACTTGCCGCATAAGAAATGGGTCCTTCTTTGCTTAAACTGAAAGTCATTTGTGAACGTTGGACCTTTTATTCTGACACAATATTGTATACTTTTGAGCTGGTTGCTTTCGACGCATCAAACAAGATTGTAAAAGCAGTATTATAGGAAAAACATAGGCATAAGTAATATACAGGAAAGGAAATATGTTGTAGTATAAAAAGAACAAATGCTTTTCTGAGATGTATACACCAATATGTAGGTTTAAAACACTTCTACCTTTCTGTGGAGTTCTACACCGTTTAAACCAGAAGGAAACTTACCCAAACAACCTTTCAGCATCTTCTAGCGTATCTGGACAGATCATGTTACTGGTCTCGGGTAGTAAATAAATAAGCATCGCACTTATTAGGGAAAGTGCTCCATATAAAGCTATGGGTACAGCAGGGTTACTGACTTGTCCCTGAAATAAATTATTCAGATAAGATTACTATCGTTTTATTTCAGCTTATTGTTAAAATAAATTGTAGAACATA